>NC_133122.1:138143675-138497818 GCF_033568475.1 Henckelia pumila
CATTAACATTTATATAGGCCCAAAAATACTTTGTCTAGCTCAATCACACTTAAAATTGACCCAATCAAGACTTAGATTGGCACTATAGTATTTAGGCCAACTTAGAACTTATCCCAACCAAATAATTACCAACTTAGGCTCATTAACATAAAAAAAATTTTTTTTTTAAAGCTCAATTATTAAATAAAACCTTCAATAAATATCTTAAGCCCAATAAGCTTTTGGCTCAATAACTAAATCAATTCATCAAATCATTCAAGCCCAAATAACACTTTATCCTACAATAAACAACGCAAGCCCAATAAATAAATTCAAACCCAATAAACTATTTTAGACTCTGCTAGAACTAAATTAAGCCCAATGCAACATCTTTAGGTCCAATAATAAAACTTTGACCCAATGAATATAAACTATAACACTTGGACTCTTAAATAACTTTTACCCGGCCCTCTCAACCAAAAAGAAGAGATCAGGAACCAAACCGTAACATTCATTAATTTACCCGGCCCAACACACTAAAACGAATCCGGACACCAAACCCCATAACATCATTGACCCTAATACACTTTACCCGACCCAGGACAACCCTCACTTCGCACTGAGCTACCTGCCTGAGCTAACCCGCTAGATAGGACCACGCCTTACAACCATCCAACTGTTCCACCTAGCCGACAATACTTCAAGCACATATCTAAACCAACACCCAAAGGGACTTAATCCAACCACTAACACCATCTGAACAACAACTAAGAACCTATAGACCATAGGACAGCAGTAAAATCATCCACTATACATAAAAACCATTAAATATCTAGCTTATGCATGAGTTAAAATTCTAAGCTGATCATAATCCAACATACACAATGCAACAACACAATTCTAATCATCAAAACAGTGAATATACTTAATCTAAATGGTGTGGAGAAAGGAAGGTATAACATGTCTTTGCGTTTAGAAATGCACGAAAAACTTCTATACGCTTGCGGTTGCGACATATCGCGGACTCGGTAATCTCATTAATTAACCAATTCTGGAAGATCTCAAAATCCCTAATCTGCTGATTTCTTTCTGCCTTCTAATTATCCTCAAAGGGATTTCGAATCTACGAAAAATCATATCAATAGTCAAAAGTCACAGCCCTAGTCTCAATTCTGAACTAACATTGAGGGCCAAAGTTGTGACCAAAAATTACCAAACTTTATTGCGCCATCCTCACGACCGCTTATAAACGGTTTTCCGAATCTCGACCTCGAAACTTTTGAATATTTGGATCTACCACATTGAACCGAGTCTAAAATGGTTAACGATGTCGGACGGGTCGACCAAAAAATTTGGAGAAGACGGCGGCGGCGCGGCGATAGTGATCTGCAAATCAACTCCAAAATTCACGAAAGTTTTTTAGCAGTGTTGTAGAGCTCGATGATGACAATTATTACGCACTAAGCCACAGACCGGATGGGACCCACTGTTGTGGCGTAGATCGGAGATAAAACAGCGCGACTGGCGGCGTCCCCCCCCTACACGTGAGCTTCCCGAGCTCCGATCTGCACCAATCTTCGCGGACGAAAAAAGCTAACTACATAGCCTTAGAAAATATTACTACACATCACCTACTACTCCCATCTAGCATCTCAAAAAACCAACCCATATCTAGAGCAAAAAATCCGGATCAAAATCGCGCAAGAAAGGACGGATGAATAGTGGCCACTCCTTTTCGGACTTTGTGCTCGGCAAATCCGGACAACCAAAAATCTACAATATTCTTGGTTACATGGTTGTGATCGCCTTGAAGAGAGACTACAAGGTTGGGCAGGGTCAATCGACGGCGAACTCGAAGGGCGGAGCCGGCTGGCGGCCGACGACTAGGTCAGAGATGGCTATGAAATTGGGGGTTAGGTTTAAGTGTGTGGTTTTAGGTGATTAGTTGTTGTGAGAGATATGAAGCGTACCATCTTAATATTATAAAAATTGGTCCTAAAGAATGACCCGATCTGATCGATTTCAATGCTCATTGAGTGTTATTTTACTGCCAATATGCAATTTAACACATTTTTACCATAATCTGGAATTAGTGAACTTTAACCTGTCAAACATAGACCATGTAAATTCTCAAAATAAATAACACATTGAGTACAATCTTAGGCTTTGACTAGTCACCCAAACCGATTAAATTTTCTAATATTTAAATTTATTGGCATAAATAATATATTTTTTAATTCTAATTATCTCAATAATTATCCTCTAAAATGCCAATATTATCAGATATCCAGAAAATAGTCATACTCATTGACTGATTGACACTGTGTATTTGTAAAATACCACTCTATAACTCATTTTAGGTCAAGTACTTAATTATTCTTTCCAACTTCAATAATTATTTTAAATTGTCAATTAATTCGGTAATAAATTTTTTTGATGGCGTTACAATAATTTTAAAAAATAAATAAAAGTAAAAATATGAAATAAAAAATTTCATAGCATTCCTAGAAAAAGTTTACAAATGTCAATAAAGTCATAAAAAGTAAAATCTGCAAGCATTCTGTAAAAATCTTTAAAAATATATGAGATCTATAAAAGTTCGCTAGAATCATAATCAAACTTCACAAAAATTTATGTCTATTTAATAAAAGTCAAGCAAATCTCTGTAACGAATACAGGAAAAATTTCATTCTGTATCAAAAGTGAAAGTGTAACAAGTACATGTTACACCAATATTCTTTGTCATGTGTCCCTTTTCTCACATTGCAAACAATTTTGTGAATTTTTGACCCACCAAACAACACTTAAAGTACTTTCCAAAAACTAATTACTTGCCTTTTGATAAAATTGATAATATAAAAAGATAAACATTATATCACTTAAATTAAGAATTTATTTCAAAGTCCTATGGTAAATTGAGATATTCGCACTTGTTATTGTCCATTTTGTTGTTGTGTTTTCGATCCGATGCCATATTTACATTCATGCTTCCAAAATTTTGAGTTCCTGCATATATAGGTGGGTCATGGGAACCCCGCCTGTCTGTCAAATGGATAACCTGTTTTTAAAAATTGATTAAAAGAGATGAAACGTGGGGGGATATGGAACACGAGTTTACCTGCAAGGTAATAGTGTAAATTGTTCCATGAGGTACGCTCAAAGAAGTATGATAAATTTTAGATATTTATAATTAAAAAAACAAAAAGCTAAAATAATTTTTCAATATAATATTAACAAATAGTATGTAATTTTAATTTTCAACAAGATTTCAAATTTTTTTATTATTTCTTAATACTGTAATTTACCTCATGAGAAATATTTTCTTCAACAAGCTGCCCACACATTTTGAGTAAGATTGATTTCGAAGAATCGATAGATCCTTTTACATTTGACTTGATTTTTCTGTTGACTTTTTTCTAACATTGGATTTCAATCTTTTTCCAGATTTACGTCCTCGAAATTTTGTTGTACTTTCAATCCTCTTGGCAACAATATTTACTAAACGAATCACTATGTTTTTCGAATGCTTCAACTATGGGACCGAAAGATTTTTTCACTTTGACATGATTCTCTAGACCATAAATCAATATCTTCCCATCGTCTTAACCATCAGCATCTCTCTGCAATTTTCATCATGTTTCTTTGTCAAAACAGCACGTAAGTTGGATAAATTGATTATACAATCTGCGCATAAATTTTTGTAGGGCCACCAATCAACGTTTTATCATCTTCCTTCACGTAACATAAAATCTCCTTGTTTTTCTCTAAATGTTGTGAAACAACCTCAACTACACCCTTTTTCTCCATCTTCGTCCACCTTTATCCAATATAAAACTGAGAAATTCTTGTGATATTTTTATAACTAATCACCTTAAGAGCATGTGAAACATAAAATTCCTCCGAAATCAAACTTTCTACATGTGCACAAAACCTTATCATTTGAAGAATCATATCCCACTAAATGCTAGTATGCCTTTTGGAAAGATTTGATCTTGTATTCCGATGTAATACCAGATTCGAAAACAATGTCCCAATCTCACATCATATGCCTTGCTTAACTCTACCTAAAATAACTTAAAGACTTCATGTATAAACTTCCATGGCATGTTTAAGAATTTCAACGGGAAACAAAAGCAGTGGGGTACTATTATTTGTTCGTAAATCTGCTTTCAGTTATTCATAACGACGATCATCAACCAATCTACGAAAATGCTGAAAATATTGTATTTAAAGCTACTCCATACCTTAAAAAAAAGAGCTGGTAAATTAGGCGACACTGCAGGATTACACACCTATGTCATTGAAGGGAAAAAGCAGGATGTTAATGGAAACTAGTGGTCGGTGCACACGCGTTGCGTGTGTAAAATGGAATAAGTGTAAAATAATATGCACGCATTAATTAATAGATAGGCAGGATTATGAATGATTAAATATAACTACAAAGATAAGACATTATGGATCAGGTCTTATATTTTAAATTAAAAGAAGAAAACTTCCCAAATAAAAGTAATAAGAAAGCTAATTTTAATAAATTAATGGACGCAAAATCTAACACACATTTCTTCACAGTCAGTTTGTCATGCAGAGGTTAGCAAAAGTTTAAACATATCTATATCACACGTACAAAACTAAATTCCTAAACAATTGAGGTTATGATAGATTTGGAACCCAAAACTCTACTTAAATCCCTAAAGAATTTTCTTACTAACTGAATATCAAAATCGTATCCATCCTGAAACATTTGCATATCAAGGTAGCTATGAAAGTATCGAACACTCTTGTAATCAGATTAATCATGAACAACAAAGATTTATTATTTGGTAAATTTGGTGCTACATAAGGGTGTCATAATTAAATTACAAATGGTAGATATTATTGTCAATGAGACATTCACATGAAAGGCACACTTAAATTAAAAATAGGCCATCATACCAATTTCAATACAAATCTATCCACGTCAACTTCAATGTCAAATTAAAAAAGATGCATTCATATAAAAATTAATAAAATTCGATAATGAGGCCAAAAAATATTAAAAATTAGTATGTAATCCACATAAAGATAGGAATGAAAATTCGTACAATGACATCTGCTAACAAATTTTTTTTTTAAAAAAAATAAAGTCTTTTTATGAATATTTAATCAAACATGTCAAAAGCACTTTTTTCACTAATAATTACAATCTTTCTAAGGCTAAATATAATATTCGAACATCAATTTGATAAAAAAAATTGTAACAGTAAACTTTGGAAAACAAAATTAGCATCTCTCCCTGCCAAATCATGTGAAGAATTACACCCTGAAAGAAGCATAACAAATCAACAGTCTAACCAATTTGGGTCGTCATCCACTCCAAAAATTCTGCATTATCAACCTAGAACAAAACTTTGAAAGATGTTCACCTGAAAAATAAATTCAAATGTAACTAGAATATACAATGATGAAAATAAAGTTCTTTGGAATATGAAAAATTGGTAGTATGTTGAAGAAAATTGCTCGTTTGAACTCGATATCGTCTAGCACTTTCAACATTAGCTGGCCTAAGGTGATAGATAATAGCCGAAGATGGGGCTTCCATGAACTCTCCTGTACAAACTGATATATTTCATTACTACATGAACTCTCCTGTTCAGACTGATATATGTCATTACTACATTAGTGTTGCTACATTCTGTGGTGAACAATAAGTTATTTCATTATCCTCTATAATATGATATTGCACAATTGATATATTTCATTGCTGCATTGCTACATTCTGTAGCGTTAATAGCCTAAGGTGAAAGATAATGGCACAAGGTGATTGATAAATGTTGTAGCGTTACTACATTCTGGCCTAAGGTTATAGACAATAGCCGAAGTTGGGGCTTCCATGTACTCTCCTAAATACATATGCAGAATTTTGTACCAGTTAAAGGAAGGTTTGTCTTTTGCCATTGGGTTTCCACAATTCAGAGGTTTTTCAACCTAGAACAGAACTTTGAAAGATGTTTACATGGAAAATAAATTTAAATGTAACTAGAACATAAAATGATGAACATAAAGTTCTTCAGAAGATGAAAAATGGTAGCATGTAGAAGAAAATTGCTCGTATGGACTCGATGTCGTCTTGAATTTTCAACATATCCTATCCCATGGTAGAAATGCCTGTATTTAATTCATTATCTCAGAACTGAAAGCAGTTTCCGAAAATAATCAGCAACCGAAACTCACACTGTTTTGAAAATATCAATAGCAAATTGAAGGAAATTATAGTTAGATCCATAGAATAGCATTGTTGGTTACAAACAAATTTAAAGGAATCCTTTGTTATCAATGTTGAGGGCAGATAATTGCAACCATCACCGAGTGAACATTTTTCTTAACTTTAAAAAAGCCTTTTTCCCGATTTCATTAATCAAATTCAATGCTACAAACGAAAGGAGCATGAATCACATATTAAGTTACTGTAAGTTACTCTAAATACTATGATTCAATTCTTAGAAGCATTTCTTCAAATAGACGAAATTCAAATTAAATAAAAAACGAGTTCTAAACTCATATCGAATTACACCATTATACATGAAATTAAAAACACTTGAACCAGAAACAGTTATTTATGCACCATTATACATGAAATTCACAACACATGAACCAGAAACAGTGATTAAGCAATCCACAAAATTTCAATCCCACATAAAAGGCATCAAATATTCCAAATAATTATGAAAATTAACGTACACGACAACACACCAATGAAGCCATAGACTGTTCACAAAGACATGAAGTTGTGAAATAGAAGCAAATGGAGAATATTATATTATATTATATTATTTATAATTATAAAAAGAAAAATACACTGAACTTAAGATTGATGATGCTGAAATTTTCAGTTGCAGGTCACAACTCCTCGACACTTGATTAAAAAGTTCAATACCCCGCTGCATAAATGATATGATCTGTTCTTAACCAAGCCTCCCAAAAATTTTCAAACTCAGATCAAAAGACTAATGTCTAGGAAAATCATGAAATTCAATTTCGTTTAGACATCAATACTCAAGCCACTAACTAAAACTGGTCAAGATAATGACACGTGTGTGTGTGAGAGAGGGGCCAAAATCCACACTCCTTATATGGGTTTCAGATCGAGGTTGGGCTCAAGTGTGTCTCTCGTCCCTCAATAATGCAGAGTTTGGTTTATTGAGGGATATAATGGAAACCAATCAAATAAGAATAGATAATTTACCACAAAACTGAGCAAGAAAGAAAGGGTTGGGGCCAAAAAACTATGTTGATGGGCTAGGGGAAAGGACATAATATGTGTAACAAGTGCATCACTTGTCCATCAATCAAGTAAACTTTGGGTTTTTAAGGGTGATAATGGAAAAGTGGTCAAATAACAACAGATAAGTTACTACAAAACCGTATATGGGGAAACAAAAAAGTATGTTGACGGGCCACGGACATAATATATGTATCAACACTCAAAATAGTCCATATGCTTGACCTCATACCCTTCTCTACTAATATTGGATGCACGTGACTCGGTCAATAGGTCTTTAAAAGCTTGTAATGAAAGGCCTGGGATTAGGGCTACAACAAACGGATAAGAATTCAAAGAGAGAGAGCAAGCTAACTCTAATTATGCCTGATCTGATTTCATCACATTCTCCACTTTAATGTGTATTACACCGCTTTGCTTTTTATTTCAGCCACCATACATATTTTTTTTTGCATCACTTTCCAATGTGTATTAAACCCCTTTGCTTTTTATTTCGGCCACAAGACGTATTTTTTTGCATCACTTTCCACAACCGTGTATTTTTCCTCATTTTTTTTCCCTTTCTTTTGCAACTTTTCACACAATGCTTTTCTCCTTCAAGTGTCTTTTCTTTTTCACTTTTGCTCATATCACATTCTTTTTTTTCCTTTTTTTTCCCCTTCTCTTTTTTTCAAGTTCTTTTCTTTTTTTCCACTTCGCCTCCAACAAATATTCAAATTTTGAACATTAAAATTATATCATATCAGGCGGAGAAAAAGAGAGTCACTCTCTCTAGGGTAAGGTATAGTGTATAAGCTATAGATCCAGGTAGTTGATTTGGGATCGTGAAATGATGCCAAATGGGGGTTAATCATATGCTCTGCACATGCCATTCGTTTTCAAATAAAGCTCAAGGGGTGACTAGCGATCATATGATCAATTTGGATGGCTTGAAAGGCGCAATCGGACCAATAATCGTCTAAATCATTCCAAAGTCACGTTTCATCCGTATTTCGCTTCGAAGGCTATTTGGGAACATTCTGAACTATTTTACCTCACCATATGGTATCAGATAAAACTCACATCTCTCACAAAGAGTATACCTCTCACTGATTCATATAATTCGTATGGTTTGGCCGAGGTGCTCGAAATGCGTGTCAAAATCATGACATGTAAATAATTAGTGTCAATGAAGTAACTTAATCACAACTACATTGTTTTTTCACTTTTTCATACACAAGTCAATCTCACTAGTAATCAAAAACATTGGGAGTTAATTGACATTTAACATAATCACATATGAAATTGCACTTCTTAATAATAGAAATAAAAAATTCGCCTAACACTTTTTAAACTCACAAAATGCTAAGTTTTGAATGGTGTGTGCTATGTTTGCAAAAGTGCACGCATTCCCGATACTTAAATTCAGCACTGACTCCAGTGTTTTTCATACATAGAAAGTAAAACAAAGAAAAAAATAATGCACAAAACACTTTTGAAGGACAATGAGATCGAAACATGCCGGTATGAGCAGATGGCCTGAAAATAAACCATCGTATACCAAGAACTTTAAATATAAATAAAACACCAGGCAAATAATTACCAAAAAGAATACGACTAATCACTTTAAAAACTAATAAAACACCAGGCAATCAAAGATTTTAAATAATTCAATTGACAAAAGTAGTCGTCTTCCATGCCAAATTGACAAACCGATGAACGATACGTCAAAGGACATACAAACCCCATTCCATAGGTAGGGTTTTAACCAAGAAGGTGACAAATGAAAGGGAAATAAACAGAAGTACGCAAGAAGTGCATGAAAAGTTTTAAAAAGGAAAAAAGAAAAAGAAAACTTCCCCAGTTGGTTATGAATCCATATCCTTGGTTCCCACTAGCACCGTATGCATTGTCATGGGTGGGTAATCTCCTACACAAACATGGACAAGAATTAAAAAAGAAAAAAACATTAACCATTTGAAAACATAAGAGAACAGAGGAATATTTCAAAGCAAAGGATAAGAAATGATGGGTTGTCTTTAATAGGAGCTAAGTTTTGCATCCGGGCAGCCAACAAATACAAAAATATTATCGTCAAAATGCAATAAAAATAGAAAAACAATTTATCAAGTTAACTCCATTAGACATACACACATAAAACTACAAGGTGAATCGAATTGAACATCTATCATACATGTGTCGTCGATAACAGAATATATTCAAATAAATATGTCTTTAACTTTCTTACTCCTTATGTTATATGTTACAGCTACAAGTTATTCAACTTGCAGCTTTTGGAAAAGACCCATATTTTCAAATCAATTATCATGGATGTGTCATTGAATAAGAACGAACACGATCAACTAATCAAAAAAGATGGTCAGCCCTAAAAAGTGAAGTATTTAACACCAATAGCGTGTTTGGATGGGAAAAACAAAAAGGTTGTGGTCTTTCTTTAAAAGCTACCGCACATCCTTAACATTAAGTGCACACTATTTGAGTTAAAGCAATTGGCAATAATATAGAATATACCCTCGATTATGCACATTATTTCAAACAAAATGCATTTCTTTGAAACATTGTTCACCCCATTGCAATCAAATTAAAAAAAACATTAAAATATTAAAAAAAAGCAAGCAAACCAAAAACATATGTAGAAAATGCAAAACAAGCTCCAATATTCTGCTTAAAGAAAAACAGTGTCATAAAACTAATATGGTGTGAAATAATATACCTTTATGCCTGCAAGAAACCCAAAGGAATTGAGATCCATCCCCTTGAACCACACTCAATCAACTCTCCCACAAACACTTCACAAACCAATCAATTTCTTCTGCTCCTCCTTATTCTGAAATCAACAGAATCGCTTTGGCCGACCCTCTTCCACTGTTTCTTTTTTTTGCCATCGCCGGCATCAAATCCTAAACATCATTAAAAAAAATCAGAAGGTTACACTCAAGAAAAATTTATTATGTTTCCATTTAAAAAATCTGAATAAAAAATAATGAATAGAACAAAACAGAGATTGCTAGTAATATTACAAAATGAAACTTCAATGATATATGCTTAACTTAAGATAGGAAATGAATTGTTACCAAAAAATCTGTTTATATTAACAAAATAGTGTTCTTTTGCACATTTTATCAAGCAAGTTCTGATATTTTCTCTGACTAACAGTCCAATGCATAATTTGTTCACTATTAATTATTAAACATAAAAAGGTGCAATAATGAATCGTACCTGTCTAATTAATGTATGTACATCTCAGTAATAAAACAAAAGGCTATTTCAAATAAAATTAGGGGAAAAAATCGAACCAGATTAAGTACTTTTTCTTCATTCTCAATGCGATGTTAATTATAATGGGAAAATATAATTTACACCATATTCGTTACTAAAGTAGTATAAAGTAATGGGAAAAATCAAAATAAAATGAGTGAAACAGCCAATAAATTTCATATCCATCCAAGTCCACGACACATTGCAGATCAACTGGATGAAGAAAAAAATTAACAAAATGAACCTAATTGTAAATGATTAAAACCTTTGATTTATTCTCGAATAACTGGATTTCTCAAAGTTTGGGGGAATCTAGATCTAGAAAGGAAATATGTACTTTGCAGAAGAGTTTAAAAACACACACCAGAGACATTTTACAGAGCCAATATTCAAGCTACCAAACCTACTGTAATAATAATCTGAAAATAATCAGATAGGAAGTCAAATACGAGAATGAACTACTCCTCTTTCAACTTGTGCCATAAAAACAAAATAAAGAAGGAATAAACGGATATTGAAACAGAAGATCAAATCAAGAAATCAGTCAAGCATTTTGCAAATAATATTAAAAACGAAATTCAGATAATGAGAAAATCCACATGAAACCAATACTGAGGCAACCTTAGGGATACAGGAAGGAGGCCTTGAGCAGGTTGGAGTCAGCGCAGCCTAGAAAGGAGAGCATGCCTTAGTCGTGGAGATTTGAAAAGGTAAAATATTTTAACAGAGTGGGGACAATTCGATTTGGGTGGGAAGTTAAAGACTCCAACCCATTTCTTCCTCCTTTTTAGCCTTGTTGAGCAGTATATATATGCACTCATCCTTACTTTGAGATGCATGGAACAAAAATCTCAGCGCCCACAATTTCTACACCTAGAAACCCCAATATCACAAAACCTAGCATAACTCTTATAACAATTCCAACTATATTCTGTTTTTCCAACCCCACAGTTCATACTTCTAATCCACACAACCAAACAACAAATAATTCCTAGAATAGAAATCTCCACCAATTATATGGTATCGAAGTTAATAAAGTTTAAACCCATTTCTTAATCTGTAAATGAATTTTAAAAAAACGAGGTTACATCACAAAAATAAAATAAGAATCAAATATAAGCATTTAAGGCCAAGAACCAGCCAAAAAGAACAAAATTGTCATCGTATTCCATTAAAATTACATTATCAAACAACTTAATTTTACAGTTCATAAAAATAATCATAAAACCTAACCCGTCCTCCATTTTGTCAGTGCCTGATTAAAAACAAATCTAATGAGATTTAAACACAACTTTAACACGAACTAGTTATTAGACTTACTATGAAACTGAAAGCCCGTCGGAATAACGAGTAGAAGTGCAAGCATAATTGAAATAGAGAAAGCAAAAGCGATATGTAATTTTTCATTCTCCCTTTCTCGTCACTTTTCTTCTCAATTAAACGAACCTGAAATATTCCATAAATCATCGTTATAAATCAGTCATATGCAATATACTGAAAAGGTAATTGCTAAAATCGAAATTCACTTTTCTTCTCAATTCAACGAACCTGAAATATTCCATAAATCATCGTCATAAATCAGTCATATACAATATACTGAAAAGGGAATTGCAAAAATCGAAATTACACAGTAAATGCATGCTTTTTCTAAATCCCAAATCATCAAATATTAAAAATTGATAACAAAATGTTTTTGTAGAAGTAAAGAAAAGACAATTGACATTACATAAATAAGTAAATAACAAACAAAATGTATTGATCAGATTTTATGCTGAGTTTTATTAAGTTTTATTTAACGATATCCATTCATTAAAAATAAAAGAGCTGGTGCAGGCTTGAACCTACCAATGTCATTGATGGAAAGAAGCAGGATGTTTATGGAAATGGACGACAGTCATATATACTATATTCATTTGAACAACACTTCTTGCCTATAGAAGTTACGAAACCCAAAATCTCCCCGTCAATTCATAAAAAAGAATATAGAAACAAATAAAGACTCCAACCCCTCTCCTCTTCCTCCTCTTTAGCCTTGCTAAGCATTATATATATGCACTCATCCTTACTTTGAGATGCATGACACAAAATTATCAGTGCTCACAATTTCTACCTAGAAACCCCAATATCACAAAATCAAGCATAACTCAAACAATTCCAACTAGCAATTTCTACCTAGAAACCCCAAAATCAAAAAAAAAAAAAACCAAGCCCAACTCTTACAACAATTCCAACTAACTTCTGTTTTTCCAACCCTACAGTTCAAACTTCTAATACACAACCAAATAACAAATAATTCCTTTGAAAATCTTGATTTTACAATTCATAAAGCTTGATCAAAAACAAATCTAATGAGATTTAAATACAACTTTAACACTAACTATTTTTTAGACTTACTATGAAATGGGAAGCCCATCGGAATAACGAGTAGAAGTGCAAGCAATATTGAAATAGAGAAAGCAAATGCGATATGCAATTTTCCATTCTCCCTTCCTCGTCACTTTTCTTCTCGATTCACCAAACCTGAAATATTCCAAAAATCATCATCATAAATCAGTCATATGCAATATACTGAAAGGGGAATTGCAAAAAACGAAATTACACAATAAATGCATGCTTTTCCAAATCCCAAACCATCAAATATTAAAAATTGATAATAAAATGTTCAAAGAAGTACAGAAAAGCCAATTTACATTTACATACCATAAATAAGTAAATAACAAAGAAAATGTATTTATCAGATTTTATGCAGAGTTTTATTAACTTTTATTTTATTTAATGATAGTTCATTCATCATTAAAAAAAAGAGCTGGTAAATTAGGCGATACTGCAAGCTTACACCGACCAATGTCATTGACGGAAATAGCAGGATGTTAATGGAAATGGACGAAACTTATACAGACTATATTCATTTGAACAAACCCTTCTTGCCTATAGAAATCATGGAACCCAAAATCACCCTCTCCATTAATAAAATATATAGAAAACAAATAAAGACTCCGACCCATATCTTCCTCCTTTTTAGCCTTATTAAGCATTATATATATGCTCTCATCCTTACTTTGAGCTGCATGGAACAAAAATCTCAGCGCCCATAATTTCTACCTAGAAACCCCAATATCACAAAACCAAGCATAACTCTTATCACAATTCCAACTAAATTCTGTTTTTCCAACCCCACAGTTCATACTTCTAATCCACACAACCAAACAACAAATAATTCCTTTGAATAGATATCTCCACCAACTAAATGGTATCAATGTTTATAAAATTTAAACCCATTTCTTAATCAGTAAATGAATTTAACAAAATGAGGTTACACCACAAAAATAAAATAAGAATCAAAGATAAGCATTTAAGGCCAAGAACCCGCCAAAAAGATCAAAAATTGTCATCGCATCCATAAATTACAATAACAAACAAGTTACTTTTACAGTTCATAAAAATAATAATAAAACCTAACCCATCCCCATCCTCCATTTTATCAGTGCTTGATTAAAAACCAATCTAATGTGATTTAAATACAACTTTAATACGAACTATTTATTAGACTTACTGTGAAACGAGAAGCCCTTTCGGAATAACAAGTAGAAGTGCAAGCATAATTGAAATAGAGAAAGCCAATTGATATTTTTTCCATTCTCCCTTCCTCGTCACTTTTCTTCTCGATCCACCAAAACTGAAACATTCCATAAATCATCGTCATAAATCAATCATATACAATATACTGAAAGGGGAATTGCTAAAATAGAAATTACACAGTAAATGCATGCTTTTTCCAAATCCTAAACCATCAAATATTAAAAATTGATAACAAAATGTTCATAGAAGTAAAGAAAAGACATCTGACATACCATAAATAAGTAAATAACAAACAAAATGCATTGATCAGATTTTATGTTGAGTTTTATTAAGTTTTATTTAACGATATCCATTCATTAAAAAAAAGAGCTAGTACTGCAGGCTTACACCTACCAATGTCATTGATGGAAAAAACCAAGATGTTAATGGAAATGGACGAAACTCATATATACTATATTCATTTGAACAAACCCTTCTTGCCTATAGATGTTACGGAACCCAAAATCTCCCTCTCCATTCATAAAAAAATAATATAGAAAACAAATAAAGACTCAAACCCCTCTCTTCCTCCACTTTGGCCTTGTTAAGGCATTATATATATGCATTCATCCTTACTTTAAGATGCATAGCACAAAATTCTCAGCGCTCATGACTTCTACCAAGTAACGCCAATATCACAAAATCAAGCATAACTCTTAAAACAATTCCAACTAGCAATTTCTACCTAAAACCCCAAAATAAATAAAAAAACAAACAAACAAACAAACATAACTCTTGTAACTTACCAACTCTGTTTTTCCAACCCCACAGTTCAAACTTCTAATCCACACAACCAAACAACAAATAATTCCTTTGAATAGAAATCTCCACCAATTAAATGGTATCAAAGTTAATAAAATTTAAACCCATTTCTTAATCTGTAAATGAATTTAACAAAAATGAGGTTACACCACAAAAATAAAATAAGAATAAAAAATAAGCATTGAAGGCCAAAAACCAACCAAAAAGAACAAAAATTGTCATCGCATTCCATTAAGATTACATTATCAAACAACTTAATTTTACAGTTCATAAAAATAATAATAAAACCTAACCCATCCCCATCCTCCATTTTATCAGTGCTTGATTAAAACAAATCTAATGAATGAAGGAAACGTGCATGTTTTTCATTTGGTCAATCATGTGCAGCTGAAGGAAATTCATTATGAATTTCCTGGCCTTCACGCGTTCACAACCCAGGGGGAGCTCTATAAATAGTGCTCTCCTCCAGCATTCTATCTCGAGTTCAATCATCTAAGCTTGAGTTTCTTCATCTCCCTTATTTATTTCTATATGTATTTGTGAGATAGGTTTTCTCCTGTATAAGAGAGTGAGTGTCTTTTTGGAAACATAGAGAGAGGTTGTAATTCTTCAAATATTATAGTGGAATTTTTTGGTCTTGCCCGTGGTTTTTACCCTAATAATTTTGGGGGTTTTCCACGTAAATCTTGGTGTCTATTATTCTTCAATTTCCATAGTTTCTATCTCGTGATGCCGCACCTGGGACCAACAAGTGGTATCAGAGCCTTGGCATAAAATTTCTTAAAATTCTGAGTATGCTCTGTGGTTGCAGCTGTGACTGATCTTCCCACATCAGAAAAAAAATTTTGAAAATTTTATAAGGCAGGATTCTTGTAGTCAAGATGACGGCAAAATACGAGATAGAAAAGTTTAATGGGAACAATTTTTTGCTGTGGAAATTGAAGGTGCAAGCAATTCTAACAAAGGAGCATTGCTTGACAGCTATTGGAGATAGACCGGCGGACATCACGGACGACCAAAAGTGGAACGAGATGAATCACAATGCTGTTGTCAATTTGCACTTGGCTATAGCGGATGAAATTTTGTCAAGTATCTCTGAAATAAAAAGCGTAAAAGTTATTTGGGATATTCTGAAAAAACTGTACGAGGTCAAGTCACTGCACAACAAAATTTTCCTAAAGAGAAAGCTTTATACTCTTCGGATGGCGGAATCCTCATCGATGACCAACCATATCAACACACTGAATACTCTATTTTTCCGGCTCACCTCTATGGGGCATAAAATAGAGGAAAAAGAACGTGCGGAGCTTCTACTTCAGAGTCTACCAGATTCATACGATCAGCTCATCATCAATGTTACCAACAATGTTTTTTCGGATAATTTAAATTTTGACGACGTCTTAACTGCGGTTCTTGGAGAAGAGAGTCGTCGAAGGAACAAGGAAGATAGGTTGGCAACGTCGAAGCAAGCAGAGGCTTTGCCGATGACGAGAGGAAGATTGACGGAGGGTGACTCCAGTGGGAGCCACAGATATGGTAGATTCAAATCAAGAAGTAAGAAGAAGAATATTTACTGCTTTAAATGTGGCGGTGAAGGGCATTTCAAGAGAGAGTGTACGACGAGCATCGATAAGGGATCTCAAGGAAATGTGGCCAGTACTTCAGGCAGTGGTGAAATATTATTCAGCGAAGCAGCAACAGTTGCGGAAGGCATAAACAAATTTTGTGATGCATGGATTATGGATTCAGGAGCGACGTGGCACATGACGTCAAGGAGAGAATGGTTCAATCAGTATGAACCAGTCTCGGGAGAATCTGTATTCATGGGAAATAATCATGCCTTGGAAATCGCTGGGGTCGGTACCATTAAAATCAAAATGTTTGATGGTACTATTCGCACCATACAGGAGGTACGACATGTGAAGGGTCTGACAAAGAATCTTTTGTCTGTGGGACAATTGGATGATATTGCGTGCAAAACCCGTATCGAGAAAGGGATCATGAAGATTGTGAAAGGCGCGCTTGTGGTTATGAAGGAGGAAAAGGTTGCTACAAATCTGTATGTATTGTTGGGGAAAACACACAAAGAGGCGGAGCTAGTTGTTGCATCAATTGGTTCGGGAGAAGAATCAACAGTGTTGTGGCATAGAACTTGGGCATATGTCAGAACGAGGAATGAAGATTCTCTCTGAACGGAAGCTGTTGCCGGGGCTTACAAAAGTGACTCTACCCTTTTGTGAGCATTGTGTTACCAGTAAACAACACAGATTAAAGTTTGGCACATCTATTGCCAAAAGCAAAGGCATATTGGAGCTGATTCATTCTGATGTTTGGCAAGCACCGGTGGTATCCCTAGGAGGAGCGAGATATTTTGTCTCGTTTATTGATGATTTCTCTAGGAGATGTTGGGTGTATCCAATCAAAAAGAAGTCAGATGTTTTCGAAGTCTTCAAAGTTTTCAAAGCGCGGGTTGAACTTGATTCTGATAAGAAAATCAAGTGTTTGAGGACTGACAATGGAGGAGAATATTCCAGTGATGAGTTTGATGCATTCTGTCAGCATGAGGGCATCAAAAGACAGTTCACGATGGCTTACACGCCTCAGCAGAATGGAGTGGCGGAGCGGATGAACAGAACTTTGTTGGACAGAACAAGGGCCATGTTGAGTACTGCGGGTCTACTAAAGTCATTTTGGGCAGAAGTAGTGAAAACCGCTTTTATATCATCAATCGTTCTCCTTCAGTGGCGATTGATTTGAAGACTCCAATGGAGATGTGGACTGGCAAGCCAGCTGATTATTCTCGGTTACATACATTTGAAAGTTCGGTGTACGTTTTGTACAATGAACAAGAAAGATCGAAATTGGATTCCAAATCCAGAAAGTGTATCTTCTTAGGTTATGCTGATGGAGTAAAGGTGTTTCGCTTATGGGATCCTACTGTCCACAAGCTTATCATCAGCAGAGATGTTATCTTCGAGGAAGATAAAGTGAAGGGAGACAAAGGCACACAGAATTCAGAAACTACTATTATTCAGGTGGAAAATAAGACAGACGAAGATCAAGTTTCTTGTGAAGCAGTACCAGAGCACGAGGAACAAGAACCAGTTGAGTCAGAGGTTTCCAAAGTGAGGCAGTCAACTCGAGAGAGAAGACCACCAGGTTGGCTTTCAGATTATGTCACTGAAAGCAACATTGCATATTGTCTATTAACAGAGGATGGTGAGCCATCGAGTTTCCATGAGGCTACTCAAAGCTCGGATATATCCCTGTGGATGATAGCGATGCAGGAAGAATTGGAAGCATTGGACAGGAACAAAACTTGGGATCTTGTTACACTACCACGAGGGAGGAAAGCTATCGGTAACAGATGGGTCTATAAGATCAAGCGTGATGGCAATAACCAAGTGGAGCGGTATCGTGAAAGATTGGTTGTCAAAGGGTACGCTCAGAAAGAAGGTATTGACTTCAATGAGATATTTTCTCCTGTGGTTCGACTTTCAACAGTCAGAGTAGTATTGGCATTGTGTGCGATGTTTGACCTACATCTGGAACCGCTAGATGTGAAAACAGCATTTCTTCATGGCGATCTTGAAGAAGAAATCTATATGCTCCAGCCAGAAGGTTTTGCAGAAAAAAGGCAAAGAGAACTTGGTTTGCAGGTTGAATAAATCTCTGTACGGTCTCAAACAGGCGCTGAGGTGTTGGTACAAGAGATTTGATTCCTATATCATGAGCCTTGGGTACAACAGACTCAGTGCAGGCCCTTGTACGTATTTCAAGAGGTCTGATAATGATGATTATATCATTTTGCTGTTGTATGTGGACGACATGTTGGTAGCAGGTCCCAACAAAGATCGGGTCCAAGAATTGAAGGAACAGTTGGCTAGGGAATTTGATATGAAGTACTTGGGACCAGCAAACAAGATTCTAGGGATGCAAGTTCACCGAGACAGAACCAATAGGAAGATTTGGCTTTCCCAGAAAAATTATTTGAAGAAAGTCTTGCAGCGCTTCAACATGCAAAATAATAAGCCAGTTTCAACCCCTATTCCTATTAACTTCAAGTTATCTTCTGAGATGTGTCCTAGCAGTGAAGCAGAGAAGATGGAGATGTCTCGAGTACCGTATGCATCAGCAGTGGGAAGTTTAATGTTCGCCATGATCTGTACTAAACCAGACATTGCACAAGCAGTGGGAGCAGTCAGTTGGTATATGGCGAATCCTGGACAAGAGCATTGAAGCACGGTTAATAGGATCCTTAGATACATTAAGGGTACTTCGAATGCTGCATTATGTTTTGGAGGATCAGATTTTACACTCAGGGGCTATGTGGATTCAGATTACGCAGGTGATCCAGATAAAAGAAAATCTACTACTGGTTATGTGTTTACAGTTGCAGGAGGTGCAGTCAGCTGGGTTTCAAAACTGCAAACAGTTGTGGCGTTATCTACAATGGAAGAAGAATACATGGCAGCTACTCAAGCTTGCAAGAAGGCAATATGGATTAAAAGGTTATTGGAGGAGCTTGGGCACAAACAAGAAAAGATTCCTCTGTTTTATGACAGTCGGAGTGTCTTGCACATTGCAAGGAATCCAGTCTTTCATTCCAGGACTAAACACATTGGAGTTCAATATCATTTTGTACGAGAAGTAGTAGAGAAAGGAAGTGTGGACATGCTGAAGATCCATACGAAGGATAACATATCTGATTTTCTGACCAAGCCAGTGAACACAGATAAGTTTGAGTGGTGTAGATCCTCAAGTGGCCTAGTAGAAACGTAAGCGGCAGGAATGGCAAGTTTGAAAGGATGTGTGGAGATGTGTTTGATTCTCAATCAAATCTCCAAATGGAAGAATGTCAGCAAAGGTGGCTCAATATTGGTCAAAGATGGTGGGTGGTTTGAATGAAGGAAACGTGCATGTTTTTCATTTGGTCAATCATGTGCAGCTCAGGGGGAGCTCTATAAATAGAGCTCTCCTCCAGCATTCTATATATCACATCTCGAGTTCAATCATCTAAGCTTGAGTTTCTTCTCCTTTCTTATTTATTTCTATATGTATTTGTGAGATAGGTTTTCTTGTGTATAAAAAAGTGAGTGTCTCTTTGAAAACACAGTGAGAGGTTGTAATTTTTCAAATATTATAGTGGAATCTTTTGGTCTTGCCGTGGTTTTTACCCTAATAATTTTGGGGGGTTTTCCACGTAAATCTTGGTGTCTATTATTCTTTAATTTTCATAGTTTCTATCTCATGATGCCGCACCTGGAACCAACATCTAATGAGATTTAAATAAAACTTTAACACTAACTATTTATTAGACTTACTGTGAAATGGGAAGCCGTCGGAATAACGAGTAGAAGTGCAAGTAAAATTGAAAGAGAGAAAAGCAAATGCGATATGTAATTTTCCATTCTCCCTTCCTCGTGGCTTTTCTTCTCGATTCACCAAACTGAAATATTCCACAAATCATCGGTCATAAATCAGTCATATACAATATACTGAAAATCCAACGAACCTTACAATTGCATCAACAAATCTACCCAAAAAAACTCATTTATAATCTTTCCACCAACCCAGATTCCAAACCCTACACACCAAAGGCACATATTGATGAAAATAAATGGAAATTGATCGCTAACCCTAAACTAATTGGAAATACAAATTTTGTGAGTATACAAAATCGATAATTAACCCGAAAATAACTTTCAAAAATCTTGCCTCGCTTAATAAAAAATGAACGTTGCAATTGCCTGACCTTTTTCGCAACAAGTTCTAATTTTCGAAAAAAGAGACGTTGGAGAGAAGAAGAAGAAGAAGAAGGATCGGAGGTGGGCAAAACTCACGTTCTCCTATTTATATTTATTATTTATTTATTATTTATTATTATTATGTGTAATGTAATTTAATGTAATAATTAAATAAATTAATAATTAAATCAAGAAAATTAAAATCCCAAATTTTAAACTCAAGTCGCAAATTACCGAATGCAATGCCCAAATACTCTCTTTTTATTTAAATTTAAATTTAAATTTAATTTAATTTTTATTTTTATTTTTTGACTGGAATTAATTTTTATTTTTATTACTTGAGAAAGTGGCAATATGAATAACCTTGTAATTAGATTAAATTAAAAAATTAGTAAACATAATTGAAGAAAAATACAATTACTTATAATAATTATTATTATTATAATTATATATTCAAACATACACGTAATTTTAAAAACCATAACATAGTTAATAGTTAATATTAATAGTTAATAAAAAACACACATAATTAAAAATAAATGAATGACAAATGAATTAAAAAAGTACACATAATTAAAAATAACATGTTGATAATTTTTTATATTTTAAATTAAATTTAAATTTATTAAAATTAAAACTTACACGTAATTTTAAAAAACATAACATAGCTAATTAAATAAAAGATTGCTCTTAAGAACTAGACCACCAACAATTGTAAAAATTAAGTTCAGTTGTGGTTGGTAATTAAATTTCTTCTTCTTTGAGTGTCCATGTCAATTGACCAACAATATATATAAATGTGCGGAGTGAGGTCAACTGACATATTATAACATTGCCTTGAAATGGCTTAATGAGGATCGACTGAAATGTAAGAACTCAAGTGTTTGTTTATAGAAGTTCGGAAACTGAAACCCTTACGTCACGTCACCTCTTCTTCTATCTCGAAAGGATTCATTAAAAAACTTTGAGTATTACAAGTTATTTGCAACACCTCAATCCAAGACTAGGACTTACTCAATTGCCTATATCAGAAATCCTAGGCTCAATACAAATTCAGTCTTGACTGATATTACAAAAGTGTATGAAACAATTGAATGTTCTAGCACAAATGTGATCCTTAATGATCAAATATCTGTCTTGAATACTTGTGCAATTTGAATTCTTTAGATTATGAGACTTTGAAATGTCGACTGAAATCTTGATCACAATAATAGCTTTTTGAATGCAAAGTGTTCGAGAGGTCTTCTCAACTGATCTCCATCCCTATTTATAAGTAGGGCTGGGATACTGAGCCAAAATACCAACTTTTCGGGATGCCATAACGAAATTTTTTCGATATATAGACATTTTTTTTTGTATATCAAATTTTTTTTTCGTATCTATATGGTATCAGTATAGATTTTTCTAATACCAAAATTTCATAATTTCGATATCGATACCGATATAAATTTTTTTCATACCAATATTTTTAATACGATATACCGAAAACTCACCTCTATTTATAAAAACGATTTGCAATGGTCAAAATTACATACAAATTATTCGTTCATCGCATTAATTCTCTGTTGCTTGAGTTGTAAGTTTTAGAAACTATTGCTGATGAATAGTATAACTCGCGCACCAAAGCTGTTTCAAAGTTTGTTATGTTTTTATGTATCTTACTCTTCAAAAATGTTATTCTCTCGTTTAATTCTTTAGATTAGTTGCATAACATTAATTCTCCGTTGCTTGAGTTGTAAGTCTTAGAAACTATTGCTGATGAATAGTATAACTCGCGCACCAAAGCTGTTTCAGAGTTTGTTATGCTTTTTTGTATCTTAGTCTTCAAAAATGTTCTGCTCTCGTTTAATTTTTTAGATTAGTTGTATAAAATATACAATAAGCTCAGGATAAAAATGATTTATCTAGTTGAGTAACATCAATAAGTTGTTTGTTTGCGTCCAATCCAGTTACTCTTATTAGTCATCCATTTTGTCTTTATTTGTTAAGCATTAGAACTTTAATTTATTCTCCAACTGTATGGTAGTATTCATAAATCTACTCAATTAATAAATATATATTTTCACCTCATTTTCATCTTACCAAGCATGCTTCATATGATAAAAATAACTTATTTTCATTATTTCACTTTGGAATCTATCTATCTTTCTTTTTCTTGCAAACGCTTATGGAAAGACCATCTGCGGGGGCATAAAGGCGGAATTTTTTATATCATTATTTCATTAGTCATCAACATATTAATCATTATAAATAAATCCACTGTTTATACTTAGAGAAATATGTGACTAAGAAACTTCAACGTCATCAATATTGATGACACAATATTGATATGTTTGTGTTGACACAAATTTGTGGTGAGGGAAGTGTTATACCTTGATTAATAGAGAGCTGATAAATGGAAGAAGTTTAAGTTTATCAATGACGTCAATAACTCCAAAAACTCTATTGCAATAAAGATGACAAGTTTTAGGGGGTTTTTTATAGGGAAAATTTCTTCTGTATCAAAAGTGGTGTAACAATACTTGTTAATTACACCAATTTTTTCTTGTCATGTGTCTTTTTTCAATTCCAACAATTTTATAAACTTGACCCACAAAAACACTAAAGTATTTTCCAAAAACTAATTATTTTCCTTTTAATAAATTCTAATATAATATAATCATATATATATATATAATAAAATACCTAAATAAGTCAATTTCATTTATAATCGGCACAAATTTCTATATCAATTACGTATAACTTATATGAATTTTTTTAATCTAAAATAAAACCGGTAAACTTCTTTGCTCTTGAAAAATAAAACTTCAAACGACAATTAAAATCCTAAAAAGCTCCATCTTCCTACCCAACAAGAGGCTACTCCATCTTCGTCCCTGCATATTAGAGCATATATTATCAATGGATTTTGGTTTAATCATTATTCTTGCATGAAGATTTTTTTATTAATCTAACATATTTATGTATTTATTATTATTATAATCTATTGATTATCATGCACGTTCTACATATATAAGCTAAATATTATATTTAATTCGCATCAGTTTGATGATTCTTATAGTTATTTTTTTTAGTTATACATAAAATTGTTGGTCAATCGTAAATTGTGTAATGTATTTTTTTATCATATTTTTTTAAAAATAAATTTATTTGGAAAAAAGTATATTTACATGTGTAATTCAAAACTAGATTAAACTATTAATTTATGTGTTATAAGATTAATTGTAAAAAAAAAACCTCCGATGTTCTTTTTGCATTTGCAGATAATTATGGACAAAGATAGTAGTTTGAAAGAAAATTTTGCAGTAGTTAACATTTTTGGTAATTTTGAAAATAAAAAGATCTTATAATATCAAACATATCAACATTTTTAAGTTGTTTAAAATAAGTTTACCAAAACACTTTAACAACTTATTTTTAAAAAAAGTGCTAACATCTTATAAAATCGTAACGTTTTTTAAATAAGTTTAGCCAAACACCCTCTTAATTTATATACATATATACAGTGTAGTAGGTTTACTTAATAAAGGACCGATTAAATTTATTTTATAGAAGAGAAGGTGTCACGCCTCGAAACCGGGCCTAGTTGACATCAGCGTTATTTAACATTTTCACATTAAACAATCAACCTCAGAAGTACAGATTTCATAATACAAACAAGTCTATTCATTCATAATAGGGAATTTCATTGTTCTTACAACTTCAAATCATACAGATCAATAACTTGTCTAACAAACGCAGCGGAAAAAGAGATAACTAAAAAAAACATCAACTAGCTTATTTTCTTTACCAGCCCCAAAACTGGTTTTGTTCTTCATCCTCCAGTTCTTCTTCATTCTTATCTGAAAGGGGTTTTGAGTGGGGGAGTGATATGGGTGTCACTCAGTAAGTGGGAGACGAATCCTCCAAAATGTAAAAATATTATTTTTCAAAATCACCAACACACACCAAAGACAGGAATATTATGATTTTCAGGAAATAGCAGGTATAAGCTTATGCACTGAACATTTTATAAATTTCGTGGCAAACTGATATCAGCCCCTTATATGTTTATCCTCTAAAGGGTGAGGAATCTTGAATCAGGAATCAGGAATCAAGAATCAGGTATGTTCGGAATATATACTCCTACCACTAGTTCATAAACCTTCAGTGCTACACAAAAACGCATCGTACTGATTTTAAAATAACACACTTTCAAATATAAAACATATATTGGACGGATTCTAGATTAAAATGCGAGTTAAAATAATAGTTCATTTGGCTATAAACAATGTGAAAACTTTTATCAAATTATATTTTAGAAAAGCCCACTTACCTGAATCCCACGAAAATTGAAGTATATTGGATCTTTGGACAGAACCCTTGTGGGGACCTCGGGTACTAATCTCAAAATCACAATAATTCAGTCTAACAAAAAGAAATATTCAATCTGAATATTCATCCGATTTATCAAAACGAAATTAATCCAAGACATTTGGCGACGCAAAATCACGTCGCAGAAAGAACCAAATTTTTTTTTAATAGGGGTGCATGCGCGGGCGCGCATGCCCCGCGGCCCTTGAGCACCAGGGCTGCGCGACCGCGTATGATCTACGGGTCTGCTGTCCAAAAATGCAATTCTTGCTGTTCTAAACATTTCTGGTCAGTTTACAACATTCTAAACATCTTAAATCAAGTCTATAAAGATCTAAATACAAGATTTAAGATACAACATGAAGTTTAGAACATAAGAATCTCATACATGTTTCTAAGGTGCAATACAATAAACTCCATTCTAAGTTTTCAAAGCTCAAATTAAACCAACATCTTCTAACATGCATTTGACAGCAATCTATTCTTAGCCCGAAGTCACCACATGCTAATCTTTCTCAATCTCGAGCTATCCAAGCCACATCTGACTCGCTCATGCCCAAACCTGATGCAATGCATACATACAAACAAAGCAACAGCCGGATAACTTCGGTGAGAATACATCTCAGTATGAAAGACATGCATATACATCATTTAAGCATAATAATTATATATGTTATAATAATCTTAAATCTCAAACATGTAAGAACATGTAAATCATAGAAGCATAATCGATTTCTAAATTCTTATAGCATATCAGTTTATCAAACATATAAAAACATTCACATCTTGAATGACATCTAATACCATGCTAGCATTTTAAAAAGAATATTCTAAACCATAGAAATCTCTAGGTTAATGCATAAATGCAAGGCATGTGTCAAAGAATAGGCTATCAAATTTCGGTTCTTGGGATCCCGGGGAATAAAATCTTTAACTAACCACCGACTTTTCCAATCGAGGTGGTGTCAAATATCTTAATTCTCCTGAATTTGGTGCAACTATAGTGAGTCATCTAGCTCTGAAAGCGAATCTACAATTCATGTCACTCAACTATAGTTCTCCAAACGTCATTTCGCAATCTAGGCCAATTCGCCCTCTATGCTTTTCAAGGTAGGGTCCTTCAAGATGAATGCAACATAATCTTGATGCATTAAATCATACAAATACTGATAAACATCTTGAACACACAATTCAATAATCATTCATAGCAACAATAGCAAGTAAATCACATAAGAGCACTTAAATAGATAAGTATGTGATTTTAGGAAAACTCGAAAACAACCACGTTCTCGAGTTGTTCTACCTGGCGAGGATAATGTCGATTCATACCTTTCATCGTGATTCAAACATCTTGAATCTGGACAAATTCTTGCAAATGCTGATCAACTATAAGCTGCCCACATTCTGCTCTTCTCACTCTTGATACACACTCTTTGTTGCTCTAGTTTCTGATTCAATATTCAAACGGCTCGAACTCGACGACTCGATTTCGATCACTTCCATTCTCAACTGAAATGAAGTGTACAATATGCATAACATCAATATCAAATCTGATATTCGCTACTAAGTTCACTCTATAGCTGAAATCAGATGAAAATGCAAACCGGCGGCGTAACGGTTCGAAGTCGACAATTCCAAATGGTTAAACATCAATATACTCATCATTTTAACAATATAACATCACCAATTTCAGCATCATAACACGTAAATATCAGCCCCTAATTTTCAGATTTTTGATAAATCTTTCAAAAATCATTAACATGTTCAAACGACGATCTTTTCTAGATTCATCTTAAATATATTATCGTCGTATATACTATAACATGATTATTGAATCAAATCTTAATTCTAACATCATCTTAAAATTCAAACATGGTAGAAATTCATAAAACTTACGTCAAAACGTAGCTCTCGGAGCTATGATCGCAAATATATGATCACTCAAAAATTCTACCGGGCGGATCAATTTTTACCGGAGTTTGAAAGGGTGAAAAATGGACTTGGAACCCTCCTCTTTCACCTCTCGGTTTTCTTGGATGAGTTGGATGACAATTATGATGAATTCCAAGAAAATTACACGTTTAAATATCCACTTTCCAATGAAATTACACTTTGGCCCCTACACTTTTGCATAATTGCAAATCAATCCTCGGACAAGCGATTTAATTCAATTTCAATCCTAAATAATTTAAGAATATTAGAATTTAATTCTAAACTCTAAATATTCTCAAATTAAATATTCTCGAATTAAAATTAAATAATTTCGGACCTTATCGCATTTTAGTCCTTGAACTTCTCAATATTTGCAAATTGGTCCCTGCTCGAATTTCATCCTAAAATTAAATCCTTGATATTTTTAATATTGGAATTCACATCTTAAATTCCATAAATATCAATTAAAATATTTTTATCTTTTAATTTAATAATTCAGGATATTAAAATCTTAAAATCCAAAAATCCTCAAATTAAATATTTTCGACCCGAAATTTAAATCTCTAATTCTGACATTTCTCAAATTCATATTTTTTCATATTCGGAATTTAAATCTTAAATCCCGTAATTAATAACTTAATATTTTCAGGCCTTACAATTCCTCCCCTCTAAGGAATGATTTCGTCCTCGAAATCGCATTCGATCTTAGTACCGAATCTCGTAAGCTGTATAGCTGACTGAAGTAATACTTACTTCAATTTTGTGAGCTTTAGATATCTATTCTGATATCTTATTTTCTATCGTATCTTCGTTTTCTTTCTGATCGGTTCTGCAATCATATCTCTTCTCATTAACATATAATCACTGAGTCAACTTATATCTGAGTTGCTATTTCTCGTGATCTAACTCTGCATTGGTTAGTCTGCATCTCTTACCAGTTTTTGCTTTATCTTCTTGAATTCACATAACATAGTCTAGCTGATGTTCTTCAGCTTAGGTGTATGTATCACATTTCGTATATCTGATAATTCTGGATTGAGTATTAATCAATAAGCTACATTGAATACTCACAAGGATCCATATTTAGATCATTTCTGAAATCTCTTTCTGAATTGGATAATTCTCATAAAAGAAATTTTCTTACTAAGAACTCTGTTCAAGTTTCAAAATCTGTATCTGTTCTTCTTCTGCTAACTCTGTTGATTCTGTTGGGTTCCTGTTCTGTTCAGATAAATCTTCACATTCTCTATCTTTTCTTGACTCATATCTGGTATGCTAGCTGATACTTCTGAAATATCGTTTCGATAAAAATAAAATTCTGCTTTTCTCATTATCTGAAAAACAAAACACCGTCTCTATTTCTATCAGATAGCTGTCATAGGAATTATAGTAATCAAGTGGCATAAAATCAATCAGCTAGTACCGAATCTAGTACTATAGTTCTGAGCATATCCTCGAAAATCTGGATAATCACATCTGATAGTCCATTAATCGGAGGATGGTATAATGAAATCTCATACAACTAAACACTCAGAACATCTGACAATCAGTGCCACAATCTAGAAAACAAATCTAAAGTTTCTATCTCGACAATAGGTGTCAATAATTCCTATAATCTGATCATCTTGCTAACTTCTTAACAGTTATCTCTTTATGTCTGTATCATGTCTAATACAACATATTTTGAATCTTTCGAAATCTACTACAATCTAAATCGCAAAATCATGACGATTTGAGTAGATTCGAACTAAAATCTTTCGAAAAGTTGATCTTCTTTCAGCTCTTATGTAACTAATCTGTTACAGAAACTACTTGAGTTCTTCTTTTCTGCTTCTTTTATTGGAATTTTAGTATTGGTAATGTCAATTCTATCGTATCTGCTTTTATTTCTTTCACCAATACTGATTTTCAAGTAATGACTACATAAGAGTCATACATGTTTAGACAGCTGAATGAATATTAAATCTGTTGTCATATGCCTCTTTTCAAAATCTGATATTCCATATCTAGAATATCTGGCATCCTCAAACAATCATTCACCGCAAAATTCATATGTTCTGATCTGCTGTCTTGTCTCATATCTTAATCTAGCGTTCTCAATCGAATTTTTATTGCTTGATCTAGTATCAATGTTGCTTTTATCTTTCCAAACCAATCGAGTTTAGCTTGGATTGCAACAATTCTGATTGTTTGAGTATCTGTCTAGAAACTCAAGCACAAAAGTACAAAAATGACAGATCTGTACACAATTGATCAAGATTCCTTATTTCTATTTCCCAATTACAGACAAATTATGCAATCAACCCATAATTCTTGCTGATATTCTAAATCAAAATTTCTATCAGTTACGAGCCAAAAACTTCAACATATACTGAATATATACATCAAATGATCAAAAATTCTCAAATCTCGACTCAAAGGAACTTTCTCAAATCAAGATCATCCAAAATTACATATTCTGAATGAAAAAATCTGCTAAGTGATACCAACTCACTTGCATCATAAAACTCAAGAAGAATGAATCAAATCAGACTCTAGCAACGAAATAAGATTCAATCAAGATTGATCGAGGTCGAATAACAAAAACCTCAAAATCAATATCAAGAGATTCAAGAATCATGATTTCTATAATGTAATAGCTTCAGCAAAATTGAAGAGAAAGCTCAACTGTAACTGATTTTTCTTATTTTCTATTGATTTGAGTGTATCTATTAATTCTCAATAGACAATAGTCGAATATCATCTTTTCGACTTAACTTATTGTCGTAGAATTAATAAGCATTATTTCAGTACTAGGATAATTCTTCTTTACGTACTATTCTAGCTGTTTTTGGAGTTCTTCAGCTTAAGTAGTGCTCTTCTATACGAGTTGTCATAAGACCTTCGTACTAAACACCACTCTATCTAAAACTCCTTTCATTTTGTAGAAAGGTCGGACTCTTTCATCTGAATACTTGTTGTATAATCTAACCACTGACATATCTGTCAATTCTAGGTTAGTTCTATACTAATTCAGTACATCGACTAGAATTCTTCCGACATTCTTCTACTTTCATCTTGATATAACCAGTACCGAATAAAAGGAATCGTAATTTCTGAAACTCATATCATAAATCTCTAGTCATTTCTATTGCTGATCTAACTGAATCACTGCAATTATTGCATTAATATCTATAATGCATGCTAGCTTAATACCCTAAACTTTTAAGTATCGAATTCAATCTGATTTCCTCAAATCTGTATTGTATCTTTTCTGACTAATCTTCTAAATGTGTTCCATCTACTCAAAGGCAAACTCTCAACAAATACAATTAATACAGGCTCAACAGATAAAGATTGTAGCATACAAATCACTGTTCTATGAATGTATGCAATACAATCAATATATAAGCAGATTCAGTCAATTACTCAATTACCTGCAATCTCCTTATCTGGTGCAACTTGAGACTCATTTTCTATACTTGCTTATTGTCTATGACATTATCTGCCATTCAAATTTTCTCTTGATCTGTTTCAGCTAGGAGAGCTATGCTTATATTTTTTCATCTGCTGGCGTTTAGGCTGAATCGATCTTTGCTGCTGTTGTCACTATCTCTTGCTTCATAGCTATACTGCTATGGAAGTTGTAGTGGAGGTGATGATCATAGTTTTCTCCATTACAGAGGCGTGAATAAAATTCTACTCTGCTTTATACAATCGGTTTATAGTTTCTTTATTCTATCTCTGGCTTCAATCAAGTCATTCAAGTTGATATGCTTCCGTTTGGCACATTTTGCTTTTCTATCTCTCTATTACATACAGAAAGAAACAATTCTGTTTACTTACCTGCCAAACCATTTCAGTACCTCTGCTCTTCAGCTATCTCTTCTTCACAATTCACCAACTTCTTGCTAAGACATAGAGTTGATATATAATCAGGTTGGTTCTATGTTCATCTGAATCTTCTTCACTTGAACAATTGATCCAGCTTTTCAACTCAACCCCTTCCTAGACAAAGCATATTCTGTATCTTTCTGAGTTGGTGATTAATAACTCTGGAGTTGGTCAACTAACATACTTCTCATAGCAATCATCATATCGATCGGCTCAAAAACTTACCTCAACACTGTTTTGTTCTGTCTGAGATTCTCATGCTATCTGCACAATCTGTCTTATTTGATAACAGAAGCAATATATAATGCAGAGATTATAAAATACAATTCAGTATACAACATATAATCTCATGCTTCTTAATCTAACCCATGCTTGCAAATTCTCATGCTTTTTCACATATTACATGCTTACAACGAATTCACTTATTCTAATGAATTCAATAAATCATGCATACATATCAGCATATAAGCATGTAATTCTCATATCAGTAAAGCAAGCAGTGGTCAATCAATAATCAGGTTCGCATAAATAAAGCATAATCATGTAATACCATAAATGCATGCGACTCAATCTACCCCGCTCAACTTCTATCTTAGTCCAATACTTTATGCTCTGATACAACCTGTTGTGGGGACCTCGGGTGCTAATCTCAAAATCACAATAATTCAGTCTAACAAAAAGAAATACTCAATCTGAATATTCATATGATTTATCCAAAAAACAAAATCCAAGACATTTGGCGATGCAAAAACATACATTTGGCGACGCAACATCACGTCATAGAAAGAACCAATTTTTTTTAATAGAAGGGTGCATGCGCGGGCGCGCCTCTTGGGCGGCGCGGGCGCACATGCCCTGCGGCCCTTGAGCACCAGGGCTGCGCTGGCGCGCCGCTCAGGTGCACGGACGCGCATGCCCTACGGGTCTGCTGTCCAAAAACACAATTTTTGGTGTTCTAAACATTTCTGGTCAGTTTATAACATTCTAAACATCTTAAATCAAGTCTATAAAGATCTAAATACAAGATTTAAGATACAAAATGAAGTTTAGAACATAAGAATCTTATACATGTTTCTAAGGTGCAATACAATAAACACCATTCTAAGTTTTCAAAGCTCAAATTAAACCAACATCTTTTAACATGCATTTGACAGCAATCTATTCTTAGCCCGAAGTCACGACATGCTAATCTTTCTCAATCTCAAGCTATCCAAGCCACATTTGACTCGCTCATGCCCAAACCTGATGCAATGCACACATACAAACAAAGCAACAGCCGGATAACTCCGGTGAGAATACATCTCAATATGAAAGATATGCATATACATCATTTAAGAATAATAATTCTATATGCTATAATAATCTTAAATCTCAAACATGTAAGAACATGTAAATCATAGAAGTATAATCGATTCCTAAATTCTTATAGCATATCAGTTCATCAAGCATACAAAAACATTCACATCTTGAATGACATCTAATACCATGCTAGCATTTTAAAAAGCATATTATAAACCATAGAAATCTATAGGTTAATGCATAAATGCAATGCATGTATCAAAGAATAGGTTATCAAATTTCGGTTCTTTGGATCTCGGGGAATAAAATCTTTAACTAACCACCGACTCTCCCAATCGAGGTGGCATCAAATATCTTAATTCCCCTGACTTTGGTGCAACTATAGTGAGTCATCTAGCTCTGAAAGCGAATCTACAATCCATGCCACTCAACTATAGTTCTCCAAATGTCATTTCACAATCTATGCCAATCTGCCCTCTATGCTTTTCAAGGTAGGGTTCAAGATGAATGCAAGATAATCTTGATGCATTAAATCATACAAATACTGATAAACATCTTGAACACACAATTCAATAATCATTCATAGCAACAATAACAAGTAAATCACATAAGATCACTTAAACAGATAAGTATGTGATTTTAGGAAAACTCGAAAACAACCATGTTCTCGAGTTGTTCTACCTGGCGAGGATAATGTCGATTCATACCTTTCATCGTGATTCAAACATCTTGAATCTGGACAAATTCTTGCAAATGCTGATCAACTATAAGCTGCCCACATTCTGCTCTTCTCACTCTTGATACAAACTCTTTGTTGCTCTAGTTTCTGATTCAATATTCAAACGGTTCGAACTCGACGACTCGACTTCGATCACTTCCATTTTCAACTGAAATAAAGTGTACAATATGCATAACATCAATATAAAATCTGATATTCGTTGCTAAGTCCACTCTATAGCTGAAATTGGATGAAAATGCAAACCGACGGCGTAACGGTTCGAAGTCGATAATTCTAAATGGTTAAACATCAATATGCTCATCAATTTAACAATATAACATCACCAATTTCAGCAGCATAACACGTAAATATCAGCCCTTAATTTTCAGAATTGTGATAAATCTTTCAAAAATCATTAACATGTTCAAACGACGATCTTTTCTAGATCCATCTTAAATATACTATCGTCGTATATACTATAACATGATTATTCAATCAAATCTTAATTCTAACATCATCTTAAAATTTAAACATGGTAGAACTTCATAAAACTTACGTCAAAACGTAGCACTCGGAGCTATGATTGCAAATATATGTTCACTCGGAAATTCTACCGGGCGGATCAATTTTTACCGGAGTTTGAAAGGGTGAAAATGGACTTGGAACCCTCCTCTTTCACCTCTCGATTTTCTTGGCTGAGTTTGATGACAATTCTGATGAATTCCAATCAAATTACACGTTTAAATATCCACTTGCCAATTAAATTGCACTTTGGCCCCTACACTTTTGCATAATTGCAAATCAATCCCCAAACAAGATATTTAATTCAATTTCAATCCTAAATAATTTAAGAATATTAGAATTTAATTGTAAACTCTAAATATTCTTAAATTAAATATTCTCGAATTAAAATTAAATAATTTTGGACCTTATCGCATTTTAGTCCTTGAACTTCTCAATATTTGTAAATTGGTCCCTGCTCGGATTTCATCCTCAAATTAAATACTTGATATTTATAATCTTGGAATTCACATCTTAAATTTCATAAATATCAATTCAAATATTTTTATTTTTAATTTAAGAATTTCGGATATTAAAATCTTAAAATCCAAAAATCCTCAAATTAAATATTTTCGACCCGAAATTTAAATCTCTAATTCTGAAATTTCTCAAATTCATATTTTTTCATATTAGGAATTTAAATCTTAAATCTCGTAATTAATAACTTAATATTTTCGAGTCTTACAACCCTAACTCGAAATTGGATGACACCTCGATCAGGACTTTCAACAGCACTCTTGCTCGACTACTTGCTTTGAAAACAAACTACTCTAGGTTCGAAAATTGGGCAGAGTCTCGACCACTATAGCTACTAAATTTTGAGAGGGATGGAGTGAAAAACTTGTGTTTGGTGTATCTAATTCCTTCAACTTTGAGGTCTATTTATAGGTCCTAGAGTAGAAGGTTTAGGTCACTCTTAATGGTCATAAATTCACATTTTTATGGTCTTTATTTAGCTAATTAATGGCTGAATAAATAACCCATAAATTGGTAATAAAATGGGGGTTACAAGATTATAAATTCTAGTAATTACAAATTAATTATTGAAATTGAAACCCATAAAAAATAAAACTACTAAAATATTATAGTTATATATATATATATATATATATATATATATGTGTGTGTGTGTGTGTGAAAAAATATGTTTTAAAACAGATTTCATATATGTACGAATGTATATGTGGTTTGAATCGACATGTAGTCCTAATAAATTTAAAATACATATTTTATCTAATAGGTAAAATAGTATATATAAGCACGCTAGTATATTATAAATTTTCACGGATATCACATTCTTCCCTCCTTATAAAAAGTTTCGTCCTCAAAACTTGACATATAATTTTGTTAAAAACAAAAGTTGAATGTACATATGAATATTAAATAATATGTAATATATTTGAAATATTTTTCACTCGAAAGAGTTGTATAAAAAAAAAATTATTATAGGAAAATTTGTATATATTGAAATTTTATTTTATTTTATTTTTTTATTTTTGAAAATTAGTAGTGTTGGAAAAATAAATAATAGGAGTAATTGTTTTCATTAGAAGTAAACAAAAATATTTTATAAAAATAAAAATAATTTTTTTAAATAATCCAATTATCTCTAGAAAACTATGATTTCTAAGAAAATATATTTTTATTATTTATATTGAAAAAAAATTTATTTTCATCTTATTCCGAGATTAATAGTAATAAAACCTTGGAGTCAAACTATATCCGATCCCAATCATGTCAGTCTAACTTAAATCCCAAAAATCATGGCTTACAGAATTCTATCAAACACGTATCCTAAATAATAATCCCAAAATCAATCTAACTTAAGGTGAAAATATCAAGCAAATTTTATATAAACCTTGATATATAAACACTAATTCCCAAGCGGTTCTTTCTCATTCTCAATCTTAATGACTAGTCCCAAAGCGATTCATTCTCATTCTAAATCCTAATTTCCAATTCACCATTTATCATAAAAACTAGTTCTCAAACGATTCTTTGTCATTCTCAATCTTACTTACTAGTCCTCAAGTGATTCGTTATGGTTCTATATCTTAGATACTAGTTCCCAAGTGAATCATTGTCATTCTAAATCTTAATTTTTCATCAAGACCATGAAACTGGTTTTGCTCTGATACCACTTCAATGTCACGCCCCGAAACCGGGCATAGTTGACATCGGCGTTATTTAACATTTTTACATTAAACAACCAGCCTCAAAAGTACAGATTTCATAATACAAACCAGTCTATTCATTCATAATAGGGAATTTCATTGTTTTTACAACTTCAAATTATACAGATCAATAACTTGTCTAACAAACGAAGCGGAAAAAGAGATAACTAAAAAAACATCAACTAGCTTATTTTCTTCACCAGCCCCAAAACTGGTTTTGTTCTTCATCCTCCAGTTCTTCTTCATTCTTATCTGAAAAGGGTTTTGAGTGGGTGAGTGATATGGGTGTCACTCAGTAAGTGGGAGACGAATCCTCCAAAATGTAAAAATATTATTTTCCAAAATCACCACACACACCAAAGACAGGAATATTCTGATTTTCAGGAAATAGTAGGTATAAACTTATGTGCTGAACATTTTATAAATTTCGTGGCAAACTGATATCAGCCCCTTATATGTTTATTGTAGTAGCCCGGTTCCATTTTACAAGATTAAGTGACTTTAAACATGTTAGAAAATGACATATAATTTTAAAAGTGTCAAAACATGTTTAAGGAGTCCTTATTTGGTGAAAATAAGTGGAAAATTAGATCCAAAACGTTCGAAAATGGTGGGGTAGGTCCCGGGGGTCCAAAAATGACTTCAGAAGGACCCAAACAGTTCGGAGCACACGGACCATTTTGGGCCCTCCGAACCCGAGTTCGGATCGTCCGAACTCAGCAGAGCCAGGTGTCTTAAAGGCTCGGACAAGTGGCAGTTTGGACCGTCCGAACTTCGCCTATAAATAGGCCATCCGAAGGCCTCATTTTTCACACCAAATCATCTTTCCTCTCTCGGTTCTTAGGATTTTCTAGGGGTTTTGGGGTGTTTCCAGCCTTTCTAGGCTTGGTCCGGAGGTTGGCCAGGTGCTCCGGGGTTACGACGGAGCGGTGCCCAAGTTCTGGGGCAGTCGTCATCAGCGGGTTGACGACGGACGCAGGTATAGCTCTGGCTCCTTATAGTAAATAGGGAGTATGCTATAGCGTAGTTAAGGATTTTAGAATAAGATTATAATGCATGAGTACTTTGCATTGTAGTGCGGATTATAGGCTTGGACATAGTGCTGGTCTAGCTTGCCTAGTTTATGAAGTACGGAAGTATTATTCGAGATATCCAGATTGAGTATGCATGTATTATGTGTTTGCATGGATTATATGATTGTATGTTTTATATGCCTTTATATACAACATGTCATGACTATATGATGCATACATGAGCATATTGAGCTTTTACCTTAGAGGTATCCTGTAGTAGGGCGCTCACCCTACGAGTTTGTGGATGGTTGGATACGTAAATTTTGTGTCAGGTCACCGTGATGGTTGGACACATGTACTAGTATCAGGTTATCATTATCCACTGGTTATATGAGTCACCTCCTGATGCGACGGCGCATCGTGCTATATACCCTGGGCCCGATCTTTGAGCTTGTTTCTTGACCTGAGAGTCTTGGTACCCAGTTCACTTGCATACATGCACACATAACACAGTATACTCATACTCTCGTACTGAGCTTATCATGCTCACGTCCCGTACTTTGTTGTATCTGGATACCCTATTCCATGGGGCAGGTCTGCGGCTAGATGAGGCGGGTGGTTCCAGGAAAGCTTAGGCGATGGAGGACCAACAAGATTATTGTCTAGGCTTTTGTTTCAGTTGTATTTGGGTTAATACACTGGATTTTATTCGATATGGTTGTAAACAATATTTTATTTTTGTTTAAGTTTTCTGCTGTTTAATTTCTGATTTATTTAATTAAGTTAAATGCATGCTTAAACTTTTGATTAGTAGGTGATCACGGTGCGGGTCACTATATTTATGGTATCATAGCATGCAATAAGATTCTTTGGGACATAGTATTGATTTTGGGTTATCCTTTGTAGGATTACAATTTGGTTTCAATGACGATAGCAGTATCAGGAATTGGAATAGCAGGATGTCTAGGCTTTTCCAAGATCATCATTGCCAAGGTTGGCAGCAGAGGATCGTATTATGTGGATTCCAGTAGGATGGAGCTGGAAGAGAAGATCCAATTTTCAACGCCAAGTGCTTCTCAGGGTTGAACGGAATGTGTGACATGTAGTCATCCATTCTGCGTCGACCAAGGAAGCCACCCCGGAAGACTCTCCACTAGTAGTTGGAGAGATTGACGGGAAAATCTTGTCTCATCTACCAGATAAGAAACCCAACAATATTGGAAGGATCCGGTAGATTAGCAAGATTTTATCTTTTAGATCTTGAGATGAAGAAGTTCTGCTGACATGAGTAGCAGACAGGAAATTTCATGTTCAAGATCAGTAGATGGAATGAAAGACTTCCGCGTGAATTTAAATACTGTATTTTGTTGTGAACAGTATTTCAGTTGTAATCAGATGTATTAAAGATTTCAGTATTTGATGTACTCAATTATTGTTGTATTGTACATCTTTCAGTGTAATCTTTTGGTTAAGTTATGTATTACATGAGATTGTAATAAAGATTGTATTAGAACCTGGATTGATGGTTCAAGTGTTGTAATCTTTGAGATTAACTTGGTTATGTTGAATAAAAGATTGATCATTGTTTAAATGAGTACTTGGGATTTTGCATGTTTTCAATGAATAGTTCTAGATATTTTACCTAGAATATTCTAGTAAACCAAGTGTTTTCCAGAGGTGATGGATTTTCATCAGGATGACAGACTAAGTAATACCAAGAGTTGTGGATTGCGACCAGTACTAGACGTGAGGAAGCGCGACCTTAGTCGGTATTACTCTGGAAATTTTCATACTTCAGAGGTTGTTTTGGAGGCCTTGTACTCCAGGGACTATATGTTGGAGAACGCGGCGATCAGATCAATTAGGATTGATACCCGGTGCAGCGGAAGTTTAAAATTTTTGTTTGGAACGATTCCATAATAGGTATCAACCTTACGATTAAATTGTGTGTGTGTAAAAATTAAATAACGATTATAAATTTTTACCTCAATCTCGAATCGAGATTTTGGACACCAACAGATTGCTCTGCTCTTGTTGTATATCCCTGGAACTGATGGACGAACTGTTCTTCAATCAGGTCCACGAACGGATATTTAATCCCTCTGATAGATTGCACTAGAAAATCTATCAGAAGTTTCTACGAAGAGATTAACAAATTTGATCCGTTAAACCAGACTGCAATTCAAAATTCACAGACTGGATTTTACCGAGCAGAGGGGAGAGGGGGTCGGCCACTTCAGAGAGTAAAATAGGGTTTTTTCGAAAATTGTGACCTTGTTGTGTGTAATTTCTATATTGCAATAACTTATTTATAATGTAGGCCACTAACAGCTTAGGGCCCATTAGTCATAAGTTCAAGCCCGACAAGCAAAGCCCGCATGTTCAAAAATTAATATAAAATTCATCGTGACTCCGATTGATAAACCGATTTCACCAATGTGCATAGAAACCATTTCTGCACCTTTTAAAGTCAAGATAAATTTTTCTGAATCCGAATTCAGTGGTTTCCAAAAATGTCCATCCCTATGTCATTTTAGGAAATCTTACTCCTCTACTCATAATTAAGAAGTCCAACTTCTTTGTTCATTAAATTTAACTCTTTAAATTTAACTATCTCAACGGGGATTAAAAATCCATTACACTGTGTGACCCTCAATGGTTCAGGGATACAGCTAGCCGTGGGCTCACAAATCCTTGTGACTCGGAACAACAATTTCCGACTTGCCCATCGAATCATGGTAAGAGCGCCTAGCAACATCGCCCCATGATTCCCTAGGTATCACTGATAGTGCCTACAAGAACCAATAGATTTTGGTTAGCGTACAGTAGGGTCCCTTCATCCATATATCCCGATCGAATCAACAACCATTGGTATATCGAGAGTCGTTCGAGATTCGATAACTATGCAATACATCTTGAAGATCAAATAGTGACATCGCATGTGCTACTAAGAAACCATTTCTTAAACCACATCATGTACTCTGGCCAGAGATTCGTCACACTAATATCTCCTCAGATCGCATAGGATATCCACACTCGCAAGTATGTGGTGAATCCTTGACAACAAAGCATCGACTCCTATATGTGTTGTAACTGTACCCAATCCCGACACCTGATGACCCCAATAGAGTCGGTAAACGAGTCAAAGCACAGTACTAGCATATAGAGTCTCAATGATGTTTCAAGTAGTAAGGACTAATGGTGTACAACCAAAACCGCGGACTTTATCCACTCGATAAGTGATAACCACTTGGAAAGTCCGGATAGGGTAGTTCGATCATTCATCATATGAATATCCATTTGCATGCTTCGAACATCTCTATCTTCCTTACCAATGAAACGTGGTACTCTGCATCACAAATGCTAGTCTCAAACTCGAGCGATCCTTATCCTTATTATCAGACGGCTCAATCGACTAGGAACAGTTTAGAATATACAGTGACTATAAGATGTGTTTCATGATACACATCTCCATGTTCTACCACATCTTACATACACTATAGTATATTCAAGGTCTTTATCAAAACAACAATAGTATATCTCAATATCACAATATGAAGAAAGATAAAGTCATTGCCATTAATAAAAGTGTAAATTATATTAAACAAAAGATTGTTTATACAAAGAGTCATCAAAGCCCTTAGCCACAAGTTGGCTCACCGGGCACCCACTCTTTCACTATATAGGGAAGGTTACTCAGTCTGGAAATTTGGCAACAATCACAACAGGGTATGACTTTGGATAGGACAGATACCAGGTGTGGTATCAAGGTTTAGTTAACGTCTGTTTGAGATAAAGATGTTCCGTTGACAGAAAAATCTTGGAATGTATTTTTCCTTGACAAGTAATTGTTTCGAGTAGACAAGTTTTAATCTTGATTTGTGATTTCGGGATTTAATCCAGGAGATTAGTTGAATTGATATTCAACAGGATTTAATTATCAGATGCTTGCAGACTCGGGATTTGAGTTGTGCCTCTACAGAGAATTTTTCCTTGACCAATGATTTTGGTCCAGATAGGAATGTTGCATAATATCAGAAACTCGGGGATGAGTTATGCCAGGGTGCTCTTGACTGTCGAGTTTCGAGATGGTATAGTAAGTGCGACCTTATGCCGGTGTATTTTGGAAGGATTCTTTTGTTCCAGTTTGGCATTATAGGAAGACTTACCTCAGTCTCGTTGTATGTACAATCATAGCAATGGGTATAACTATCAGGAGAATATTCAGGATTTATTTAAGTCTTATAGAATTATACTTGGTACTGGATTAGTTCCAAGGGATTTGAGTTATCGTCTGACTTCATCAGAGATACAGACTCTGGTTTTCGTGGACAGAATAGTCTTAGAAAGGATTCCTTGACAAGTGAATATTCTGGACGGGTAGTTCTCGCACGTGATACTGGGGGAGAACCAGGAGGTTTTACCAGTATTGTATGATTCTATCAGAGGTATAATTAGTGATCAGGATCTTGATTACAAGATGAATAGGAAATTCTAAGTGATGAGTTTACTTAGGTAAGTTTTCCTGTAAGAATTGGAATTTTATTGATGGGTTATCAAGCAAAGAAGAATTTTATCAGGGCACTATGATGACTTATACTGGGAGACGTGAACTGTGATCAATGATAGACATGGGAGAGTTTATTTCCATTAATATTCTGGAAGTCTTTTGTACTTCAGAAGGGGATGGAAAATTTACTCAGTCTAGAGATCATTGCAACAGTTACGTTAAAAACATAATTTGGTGTCAGTTTGATAACCTTGAAAAGATACTCGATTCTTTTGACAGATGTCATGAGCCTACTAAGTTACAACATGGATTCGTCAGTATGAGAATTCACTTGGATAGTGAAAGTTGAGCACTTAGGTGTTCATGTATGTTTTGAAATGGTTAGTTAAATTGGTGCAAGTTTGGTGCCCAATGACTATTTGAAACTATTTGTCTGGGGTAGATAAAGATGTTATAACCCCGTGATGGGGGAGTTATATATTCTTTTGCATAAAGAACGATTGAAATTGTTCACTTTTTGGTAGACTGATAAGATGAGTATAGTACTCAGATATTCAGTTCTCAGGAATGATTTGCAGTAATTCTTGGACTTCAGTGTCAGAAATTGATCTAGCAAGCGTTGAATTTTAATGAATACTAACATGATAGCATCAAGTCTTTAGACATGGAAAAATGATAGCAGCTGAGATCTAAGGTTATCAGATCCAGCGGGATTGTTATCATCAATATTCCGGGATGTCTATTGGATGCGTTAGGTAATTTATAAGTCCGATTCAATGAGATTGAATCAGGGGTTAGCTAGATTGTTTTGGTTTAAGGACTTTGCCAAAGAATGATGAAACAATTTTGTTCATCTAATAACGTAAGTCTGAATTCAGCAAGGAATTGTTATCCGTGGCAGGATAATCAGTATTTTTATTTTCAGATGTTATCTCAAGTTATGAGATAGATGTCATTATATTAGTACTAGATATTGTACTGATAAAATTTTGAGTCAATAAGAATATTTGTATTGATATTTCCAATAAGAGAATCTGAGGGTTTCAGGAAATCAAGAATTGTGGATAACGACGTTGTCACAGGTGTTATGACAAGTGTTAGTCATAAAGTATGAGAATCCTTTCGGTGTACAAAGATTTGAGTACGAGATTCTTTCTGGTGGAAAAGAATGAAGAAAAATATGTATCAGTATGTTTCTAGATGTTTGGTGTATCAGTAGGTCAAGGCAGAACACCGACGATCTGGAGGATTGCTTCACAGTTTATCCATTCCTGAGTGGAAATGGGAGTTGATCGCGATGGACTTCGTGACCCATTTACCGGTGAGCTCGAGGAATTGTGATGCTATCTGGGTTGTGGTGGACCGACTCACCAAGTCAGCATATTTCATTCCTTATAACCGAGACTTCAGTTTTGATAGGATGGCACGATTGTACATCCAGGAGATTGTTCGATTGCACGGAGTGCCTGTGAGCATAGTCAGCGATCGAGATCTCAGGTTTAATTCCAGGTTTTGGGGGAGTCTTCAACGCGCTATGGGTATTACTCTTAGCTTGAGTACAGCATATCACCCAGAGACTGACGGACAGTCAGAGCGCACGATCCGTACTCTTGAAGACATGTTGCGAGCATGTCCTATGGATTTTGGTCCAGCATGGCAAGATCAGTTGCCATTGATTGAGTTCGCGTACAACAACAGTTACCATCGCAGTATTGGGATGGATCCATTTGAGGCTTTGTACGGGCGACGATATCGTACTCCACTGTTCTGGGAATAAGTGGGGGAGCGACAGGTTGAGGGACCAGAGTTAGTACAGCAGGCTATTGATATTGTTGGACAGATCAAGAAGAGAATTAAGGTTTCGCAGGATCGACAGACTAGCTATGCAAATGTTAAGCACAGACCTTTGCAGTTTGAGGTGGGTGAGATAGTGTTCCTAAAAGTCTCCTCATTTTGCAGAATTTTGAGATTCGGTCTCAAGGGAAAGCTATCTCCTAGGTACATCGGTCCATTCGAGATTCTGGAAAGTGTTGGAGATTTGGCTTACAGGTTGGCTTTACCGCCGTATTTGTCTAGTATCCACGACGTGTTCCATGTTTCACTGTTGCGATGGTATATGGCAGATGAGTCTCATATCTTACACCCGTATGAAGTACAGTTGGACTCAGATTTGACCTACGTGGAGAGACCTTTGCGTATCATAGGTCATAAGGATAAAGTGTTACGCAACAAAACCATTCCTCTTGTTCTAGTTTAGTGGCAGCGCCGAGGCACTGAGGAGGCCACTTGGGAACTTGAGAGTCGTTTGCGTACAGATTATCCAAAGCCATTTTAAATTGTGGTATTTTCAGATTGTAACTTGTAAAATGAATCAGTTTGAATAAAAGATGTTTATTCAGTGTTTTACTGCATTTAGTACTTAAGATTTGTTCGAGGACGAAATATCTTAAGTAGGGGGAGAATGTAGTAGCCCGGTTCCATTTTACAAGATTAAGTGACTTTAAACATGTTAGAAAATGACATATATTTTTAAAAGTGTCAAAACATGTTTAAGGAGTCCTTATTTGGTGAAAATAAGTGGAAAATCAGATCCAAAACGTCCGAAAATGGTGGGGTAGGTCCCGGGGGTCCAAAAATGACTTCAGAAGGACCCAAACAGTTCGGAGCACACGGACCAGTTCGGGCCCTTCGAACCAGTTTGGGCCCTCCAAAAAGTTCTGGCCCTCCGAACCCGAGTTCGGATCGTCCGAACTCAGCAGAGACAGGTGTCTTAAAGGCTCGGACAAGTGGCAGTTCGGACCGTCCGAACCCAGTTCGGACCGTCCGAACTTCGCCTATAAATAGGCCATCCGAGGGCCTCATTTTTCACACCAAATCATCTTTCCTATCTCGGTTCTTAGGATTTTCTAGGGGTTTTGGGGTGTTTCCAGCCTTCCTAGGCTTGGTCCGGAGGTTGGTCAGGTGCTCCGGGGTTACGGCGGAGCGGTGCCCAAGTTCTAGGGCAGTCGTCATCAGCGGGCTGATGACGGACGCATGTATAGCTCTGGCTCCTTATAGTAAATAGGGAGTATACTATAGCGTAGTTAAGGCTTTTAGAATAAGATTATAATGCATGAGTACTTTGCATTGTAGTGCGGATTATAGGCTTGGACATAGTGCTGGTCTAGCTTGCCTAGTTTATGAAGTACGGAAGTATTATTCGAGATATCCAGATTGAGTATGCATGTATTATGTATTTGCATGGATTATGTGATTGCATGTTTTATATGCCTTTATATACAGCATGTCATGACTGTATGATGCATACATGAGCATATTGAGCTTTTACCTTACAGGTATCCTGTAGTAGGGCACTCACCCTACGAGTTTGTGGATGGTTGGATACGTAAGTCTTGTGTCAGGTCACCGTGATGGTTGGACACATGTACTAGTATCAGGTCACCATTATTCACTGAGTATATGAGCCACCTCCTGATGCGACGGCGCAGCGTGCTATATACCCTGGGCCCGGTCTTTGAGCTTGTTTCTTGACCTGAGAGTCTTGGTACCCAGTTCACTTGCATACATGCACACATAACATCGTATACTCATACTCTCGTACTGAGCTTATCATGCTCACGTCCCGTACTTTGTTGTATCTGGACACCCTATTCCATGGGGCAGGTCTGCGGCTGGATGAGGCGGGTGGTTCCAGGAGAGCTTAGGCGATGGAGGACCAGCAAGATTATTGTCTAGGCTTTTGTTTCAGTTGTATTTGGGTTAATACACTGGATTTTATTCGATATGGTTGTAAACAATATTTTATTGTTGTTTAAGTTTTCCGCTGTTTAATTTTTGATTTATTTAATTAAGTTAAATGCATGCTTAAGCTTCCGATTAGTAGGTGATCACAGTGCGGGTCACTACATTTATCCTCTAAAGGGTGAGGAATAAGGAATAAGGAATAAGGAATCAGGAATCAGGAATCAGGTATGTTCGGAATATATACTCCTACCACTAGTTCATAAACTTTCATTGCTACACAAAAACACATCGTACTGATTTTAAATAGCCAAGCTTTTTTCAAAATCGTGGCTAATTTAGCCACGCTTTTTCCAAAACCGTGACTAAATTAACTACGGTTTTTTTTAAAACCGTGGCTAAATTTAACCACGGTTTTTTTAAAACCGTTGCAAAATTTAGCCACGGTTTTAAAAACCATGGTTATTTAGCCACTGTTTTAAAAACCGTAGCTACATTTAGCCACGGTTTTTTTTAAAACCGTGGCTAAATGCAGCCACAGTTTTTAAAAAACCGTGGTTATGTAACCACGGTTTTAAAAAACAGTGAATAAATTAACGACGGTTTTCAAAAAAACCGTGGCTAAATAACCACGGTTTTAATCCCTTATAAATAATATTATTTATATTTTATTTAAGATTAAAAGATCAAAATAGTCGTTTAACATTTTTATGTAAAATTTAATCAATCAAATCAAATATATTTTAATCTATCAATCAAAATAAATATTATATTTACTATCATTTTTAATTTATTTTTTATTATATTATATTACTTGTCTATGTATTATTAATCATATCCTTCAATCAAGCGGTACCTAAGAAAATAATTTCCAACTTCGTTTTCAGTGAAACAAGTACCACGCTAGACTCTTCTTGCGGTAATTTTCATTTTGTTATCATGTATTTGTTCATAATTTGGGATGTCCGGGATTGATTTATATTGTTCGTATATTGATTCTGGGGTTGATACATTTTTCTCTTCCCTCTTTAAATTCTTTTTTCCTCCATTATCAAAGTATCTTAACATCTATAAATCTTGTTTAAACTTTTTTATATATAGAAGATTTATAAATAGTGTAGAGTGGATCAACACATTAAGAAAATAATTTTCAGCTTCGTTTTACAGCTTGTTTGAATGTATTTTTTTCAAAAACTTATATCCTTAAACATTCATTAATATTCATTCTTTTAAAAATAAATTACATTAAAAACTTGAGACAAATCAATTCAAATATGAATATTTAATTTTTATCTTATAAATTGATAATGGTACTCTTTAATTAATTAAATATATATTTGATAAATTCATTAATAATTTCAATTTCTAAATTGATTATCTAAAATATTTATTACTCAAAAAATTTATAATTAATTATATAAATATCANTAATATAAAAAATTATAAAATTAAATATTAATTTTTAAATCTATTTTAATCTTAATTTATATGTTATTTTCAACTTTTCAAAACAAGTAATGCGTGGTTTTAACGTTCTAAATTTTTGTATCCCATAGTTTTAAATTTTAAGTTAAAAAATTAGTTTTCTAATTAATCATAATATTTTATTAAAAAATATCGTTACTTCCAAAAGTTTTAATTTAAATTATAGTATTATTTATCATAGTTAACATATTTATATTTTAACATTCTTCAAATTAAAAACAAAATAAATATAAATTATTTTTAGTATTTAGTTTTTAACATTAAAAACATAATATTTAGTTTATACTAAAATTTTAGAATATAAAAACTTTGTCTTTAATGACCGGAGGATACATTTCAATTTACATATAAATATAAAACGATAACATAATTATATTAATTTTAATATTAAAAATATTTTATTTTTCCCCAAACTTTGATAATATTTTGTAAAATAAAAATTTTAAATTTCAGTTTGGTTTTTATATTTTTGTGAAAAAATTTTGACTCATATTTTTTATATCTATACTAACACTTCAGATATAATATAAATAATACATCATTTTAACATCACAAAAAAAATCTTTCGTTTTACTTATATATGATATAATAGATTGTGATATAATTTTTAAAATATACTGATGCATATAAAATATTACGAGGACAAACAAAATATTATATTGTTATATATATAATTGTAAAATCTAAATTTTTGTTCCAAGATATTTTAAATTATTTATCATATTAGTTTGTCATTTTGTTCTAATTAACATGAATATTTGTCCACATAGTTTTTCAAAATATAAAACTTTTATAGGTAAAAAAATAAAAGATTAATTTATTGATTTATTCTAAAATATCGAGATTTAAACGATAGATATATATATTTGAACTAAAATAATACACGAGAGTTAAAATATCTAATACAGTACAAGATGCCCAACAATTATAATAAAAAGAATATACACGCATCCACATACATACATGTACGCATAAAGCAAGCGGGAAAGAAAGAGAAAAGAAAAGTTCATCCCCAAACCCCAAACTCATTCCCATAACCCTTGGAGCAGTTCCGGTAATTCGTTCGTAACTTCTTCGTTCGGATTCCAAACTTCGATCCGTTTGTTGGGTTTTCTTCCTTATATCCGTTGCTTCAATTTAAGCCATGAATCGCTGAATTTGATGCTCGTTTAAGTCCAAATCGAGCCACGTTCAGAACCTGGTCCTGCGCGTTGTTGAGCTCGGTTTGTGAACATCACTCCGGATTCCAGGATTTTTCGGAAACGGAAGCCGGCATTCGGCTGGTGCACGACTGCGAGGTAAGCTGCTTCTCGAGGGATGTTTTTGCTGCTCGATTTTGATTATTTTTATTTCTAGGCGTAAGTTAGTATTTCCAATTGATGACTGATTTCAGATCGATTCTCAGGGCTTTGGGCCGTGAGATGTTGGTGTTCAATCTTACGAGAGTTTCAAACCTACCCAACCTATTTTCAATGATTTCCAGCAGGGATTTGGATTTTCTGGTGAGTATAGCGGCCTACTCTATTCCAGCTTGTGTGTTTAGTTTACGGATTTTTAAGAGTATATGTATTTGATTGGATATATTTGTTTGCATTTTTGTGTTTATAATTTAGTAATTACAAAGAATTCTTTGTGAGATTTTTATTTGTATTGTCTCCTTTGCTGGTTTCCAATTTTCTAACAACGTACAATTCGTGTGATGAATAGATTATTTACTTTAGGACTATTTTTATTTTATTTTCTTGTTGTAAGGAGAGCATATTTATTGATAGTGCAAAAGCTGAAGTTGATTGAATGAACTTTAGTGTTTTAGGCATAGCTTTTATGTTTTACGAATACTTGGAAAAATGAATAAATATAGCTAATTGCCATGTGGATACTTGGTTTAGGGAAAAACGAAGCAATTTTGTGCAATTAAAATTGGTATCTTTTGATGCAGACACAATATTTTTGTAAAGAAAAACGTAGGAGAGTAAACCTATGCAGAGATACTCAGATAGCATATAGGCTTGCTATGCTGGTGTGTTGCGTGATGATACATGATTAGCAATTTTTAAACTTTCACAGTGTAACTCCCATCTTGGTATACTTCTATCCTTCCATCCTTCGCATAAAGACTTCTCATGGCATACTTTTATAGTGCTACTAATTGGCCTTGCATGTTTTTGCAGCTATTGGTGTGCCTTTGGGTATTTATTCGAAGGTGTGTTTAACAGAATGCCTCCAATCTCTTGCATCTCTCACATTTAAGGACATATCGAGAAAGAAAACTCAATTCTTATTAGGTTAACATATTTTTGCTCTTGTAATATCAATATCCTAATTTATTTATTTTTTGTTGGATGATTTATTGCTGTGTAGGAAAACGTCCCTCATTTAAAGGCAATGACATGGAACTCGACAAATCAGAATGTGAAGCATTCAGAGCCTGTAGTTGTTATTAATCACGTTAGTATTGTTTCTATTTTCTTTAATATCATTTTTTGGGTTTGACATAATTTTGGTTTTGAATGGATGTGTTCTTTTGGGTGCTTAATCTGTTGTTTTGTAGCATTGAGTTGATTGAAGTTTTGTTGGGACATGATTGTTGTAGCTTGATGTTCTTTGAATTGATTTGCATTTATCCTAATCATCTGCTGACCGTAATTAAGGTCTTTTCTCTTTTTTGTGTTAGATGCTATGAGTTAATTACCTATTTGTAGCATTCAGTTCTAAAAACTGAATATAATGATGAATTGAGTTGCGCAGAACATGCATGAAAGTTGATTTTACTTGTTTCATTGTGTGATTAGGATATTAGAAATTGCTTGGTATTAGAAAACAAATGTGTTGAAGCTTTGAGAATATGAATTTGATTTTATTTAAATGGAAATTTGCAATCTGGATGCGTTGGATGGATAAATATCAGATGGTTTTGCCCGGTGGAAGATCTGGGAAAGATGATTCTGCCAGACATGATTTTCTCCCTGATTTATACCTCATAATTCCATTTAAGTTCATGCCATATATTTCAATCTAGCACACTTGTTTTTATTTAAAGGATAACAAACATGTTTTATTTAAAATGTGGATTTGGTTATCAGGTAAAGATAGCGGAAGAATCATTTATAACTCTAAAGTTTCTCGTGAAGAATTGGGAAAGATGATTCTGCCAGACATGCTTTTAAATAAAACATGTTTGTTATCCTTTAAATAAAAACAAGTGTGCTAGTTCTCCCTGTTTTACATTATTCATGTGTCACTCTGCATATTTTTCTGTGAGGAAATATCTGCCCAACTTTTACCTTTTTTTTTGGTAGCATTCTGTTGCTTCTACAAATATTTTGGAACCTCCGGAGGCTGTCAACATACTTCAAGAAAATAAAAAACACCTTGCATAGTATATTATGTATTATCGGAGTTTTTATATGTATTATGTCAGAGCCATTTTTATATTCTCCGGGGAGATGCCAAGGTATCTGTATTATATTTGAGAGTTGTCGCTATGTTTTAAAGTAATTATGTTGTTGTCAAGCCTTATCTGTCGTTGTCGTGCTTGGCCGACACTTGTTTGTGTGTTATTTTAGTTTGTTGAGGTCCTAGTTTTAGTTATTTTATATAAACTGTTGTCTGAGTATTTTTGGGATGTCATACTTACAGGGAGGTGATGCCGAAATTTTTATAGGCCCAAAGATAAATTAAAAATTTATTTTAAATCATTTTTCCGCCGCTTAACTATTAAATTCTTAATTGTATGATCATTATACATAACTAGAGAAACCGGGCCTCACATGCCTCAAAATCAATTTTTTACTGTCATTATTTGTAACTTGATGTTCAGGTTCCACAACAGAAAGGTTTAAGAAGATGAAGAGTGTGGCAACGATGACGAGTCCAAAAGGATGCACATGATATGATGTCTTATATCTATATATTTAGTTAAAAGAAATTAAAAATATATACGGATCTTTTTTTGGTTAGTAGCTAGCTAGTTTGTTAGAATTAAGTAGTATCATTTAGTATGATAGACTATGAGGTTTCTTTTAATTTTAAGTTTGCATTCTTTTGGTTTCAGAATATCTGCCAGAGTTCCTCTTCATCTTTCGAGGTTTTTGATTATGTATTCTATTTTCTATATCGAAATCTTGAGTTTAATTGATATTTGATTTATTATTGGTTCTAGGTATTATATTGAAGTTGATGTATTGAAGGTATTTGGTATTTTAAATAAATTATACCACGGCTAATCTAGCCACGGTTTTAATTAAAATCGTGGCAATTTTAACCACGGTTTTTTTAAAAAACCGTGGTAAATTTTACCACAATTTTTTAAAAAACTATTGTTAACTTTACCACGTTAGTTACGGTTTAAATCAGTGAACCGTGGTTAAACTCGTCGTTGTTAAAGTTAGCCACTGATTTAAACCGTAACTAACGTGGTAAAGTTAACAATAGTTTTTTTTAAAAACTGTGGTAAAATTAGCCACGGTTTTTTTAACCATGGTTTTTTCCGTGGCTAAAGTCAGAGTTTTTTTTGTAGTGAAACAATGTGAAAACTTTTATCAAATTATATTTTAGAAAAGCCCACTTACCTGAATCCCACAAAAATTGAAGTATATTGGATCTTTGGACATAACCCTAACTCGAAATTGGATGACCCTCGATTAGGACTTTCAACAGCACTCTTTCTCGACTACTTTCTTTGAAAACAAACTACTCTAGGTTCGAAAATTGGGCAGAGTCTCGACCACTATAGCTACTAAATTTTGAGAGGAATGGAGTGAAAAACTTGTGTTTGGTGTATCTAATTCCTTCAACTTTGAGGTCTATTTATAGGTGAGGGAGAGTAGAAGGTGAAAGGTCACTCTTAATGGTCATAAATTCCACATTTTTACGGTCTTTATTTAGCTAATTAATGGCTGAATAAATAACCCATAAATTGGTAATAAAATGCGGTTACAAGATTATAAATTCTAGTAATTACAAATTAATTATTGAAATTGAAACCCATAAAAAATAAAACTACTAAAATATTATAGGAATATATATATATATACAATTTCATATATGTACGAATGTACATGTGGTTTAAATCGACATGTAGTCCTAATAAATTTAGGCTCAGTTTGGTTTGGATGATAGGATAAATAATATATAGATAAGTAATGTAATGTAATAAAAAATAAATAAAAAATGATAGTGAATGTAGTAATTGATTTGATTGATAGATTATAGTTTATTTGATTTGATGGGTTGAATTTTATATAAAAATACAAAATTACCATTTTATCTTTTTAATAATAAATAAAATATGAATAATATTATTTATAAAGGGGTAATATAGTAATTTAAAGTCGATGATTTGATTGATGTAAGATAAATAATTAATGATTTGATTGATGTAAAATAAATAATTAATAGAAGGATAAATAATATGGCGAGAAGAACGTAGGATTAGATAAGATAAACTATACATTGATTAATAATAATCCAACCAAACGGAGCCTTAAAATACATATTTTATCTAATAGATAAAATAGTATATATAAGCACGCTAATATATTATAAATTTTCACAAATATCACAGAAGATACGCTTAAATTTATGTTTGATGCCATAGTTTAATTTTAGAATAATTATAATTTATTGTATTTTAAGGTTCTCACTAAAAAAATTAATTTCCTTACCTCCGGAAAACTTATATATTAGAAGAAGATGTAAAATTAATTTTAAAAAAAATATGCAATCTGAATTTCAATACGAAATTTGACACATTAGTAGGGGTGGTTCGGTATGGTATACCGCATACCGTATCGAAAATTTCGATACCGAAATTTTCGATGCCGTGTATACCGATTTTTTTATACTGTTTTTTAAAAAATATCGGTATGATACCGTGTATACCGATTTTTTTCCGGTATACCGAAATACCGAAAATTCGAAAATCTTATACCGATACCAATACCGAAAATTTCGGTACGGTATTTACGGTATACCGAAATTTTCGATATATTCGGTTTTTTTTCGGTACTGTAAAGGCGGTATGACGATATTTCGGTATTTTTTTGTCAGCCCTACACATGAGTGCATAGAAGAGCAAACATTCACAAAAAAAAAAAAAAAAAAGAAAGAAAGAAAAAAGAAAAGGCACAACGTGGTTTTAAAAAAATTACATAATAACACAGAAAACTATTGAACACCACCAAATTAAAAAAAGAAAATATTGGTGAATTATAGTTTATTTGATTGGTGAATTATAGTTTATTTGATTTGATTGATTTAAAAATAAATAAGAAATGATAGTGAATATAATATTTGATTTTATTGGTGAATTATAGTTTATTTGATTTGATTGATTAAATTTTATATAAAAATGATAAATTACTATTTTGTTCTTTTAACAAAATAAAATATGAATAATATTATTTATAAGGGGTAATATAGTAATTTATATTCAATGATTCGATTGATATAAGATAAATAATTAATGATTTGATTGATGTAAAATAAATAATTAATAGATGGATAAATAATATGACGAGAATAACGCAGAACTGGATAAGATAAGTTATACATATATTAATGATATAGGCTACCAAACGGAACCAAAATAGAGTAGCATGAACATATGAACTTCCAATTCAAACAACACAACATAGAAAGGTCAAGAACTCGATCCCATAGACCACCTAAAGAAATAACATAACAACAATAAAAGGAGCCATACACACAGAATACATCAACATGCATGAAATAAAAAACAAAATATGATAATAAATGAATTAAAAAAAATATTAATAACATCAATATTATTATATATACTTTTCACATCGTCCGTTTAAGACTAAAACAATGACACACTATACATATTTATAAAATCATGAAAATCTAGGAAGTTTGGAACATGCATATTTAATTTTTAACACCTATATATGATACTCAATAAATAACAAAACACAAAAATGACCATTTTTTAATTTTGTGTCAATTGTCCAGTAAATTAAATAAAAAATACAATTAATAAAATACAATAAATTTAACACACTCAATAGATTGAACACAACAAATTAAACACAATATTAAATTAATAATAATAATAATAATAATAATAATAATAATAATTTAAAACAAGTATAATAAATCACCCTTTCAAAAGTGACGTGAAAACAATAATTTATATAATAAATCACCCTTTCAAAAGTGACGTGAAAACAATAATTTATAAACACAAAATAAATTAAAAAATAATAATATAAAAAATAAACACAATAAATTAAACATTTAAACACAAATTATTTAACACACAAAATAAATTGAACACAATTTCTTTCAATTGTAATATTAGAACAATAAATTAAACACAAAATAAACGCATAAAACTAATAATCTTAAAAATAAATATAATAAATCAAACACAAGGACAATATATATAATACACAATTTAACTCACTTTTTTAAATAGTGTATAAATAAATAAAATAGATAGATAAATAAATAAATAAATAAATGAATATTAAACACACTAGTAAACAACATTTGTAAACAAAATAAAATAAACCACAAACAAAAAATTAGATTTATCTCTTTATAAAAAATCAACATCACGAAAATAAAAGAGATGCATCGAATGTTGCGTCTGTGATTTATTGTAATTTTTTTATGCAAAGTGTTTAATATTTAATAATTCGGGAAAACGAGACTCGTTTAAGAAAAATATAACATGGTTTGGTGTACCAAACGGAGTAGAAAATTTGGTCGAAACCATTTTAATTTTTAGGCATCTTATTTAAAGAATAAGAAAACACGTATTTAGCAAATTTTGAGGGCAAATAATTCTAAATTTTTGGCATTTACATTTTTCATTCTGGCGTCTAATTCCAATGGATGGGAATTCCAATGGATGGGATTTGGCAGAAAATGGAGACTTTCACATTCTTAATTAAATGCCAAAAAGTTTTTTCTTCCATATAATTGCTTCTTCGAGTAGATCTCATGAAAATGAGCAACACAATTCATATTTATAAGAAAATTAATAATTGGATTAATTGCGTACATTATTCATGTAAAATCACGCACGTGATTGTAAAAAATCATATAACTGTTAACTTTACGTGTTCAAAATTTTGACTACAAAACACTCCTAAAAACACGTACGAACAATGGGTGAATGCTCAAAATTTAAAAACATGGATGTGTAATGTATATGCTCAAGAGTTGAAAACAAGTAGAGCTAATAGATTTTTTTTTTTTTTTTTTCATACAAGATTTTTAATAATCTCAAAATTTTATAAGGATAGTGTGTGCAATTAAGCCCTAGATATTTTTTGCATAAAACTAAATTTTTTTCCATAAATTAAACCTAACAAGAGATATATATTGATTCATAAAATTATATCGTGAACGTCTCATAAAAATTTTGTGCGCTTCATAAATGACCAAGTCAAAACTCAAAAGCGATTTGGAATCTCATTAGCTGTTGTTATATGTATTGGACAAAAAGAGCCTATTTCACGAGGTTAACATTCCCACTACGTTCAAATTAACACAAAAGCATCAAGTCAACTTCTCAATTATATTCTATTTCAACTTGCTTTCATTTATTTATCTACCCGTAACATGGCCACTCAAAGCAAACGTGTTTGCAGTCAACCCTGCTTAAAAATATGAAATCAACGAGTAGCTGCGTTTACTTTCTCTACCTCACAATGTCAACTCTTAGGCTCTAAATTAGCTTGTAGATTTCCCAGAAACTGAAAATGCATCCACCATATCCCACTGATTCAATCCAGAAACGAGCGTATATTTGATCAAATCAGTCGTTATATGATGTGGTTGAAATATTCCGTCTTGTTCCATCTTGTATTATGCCTCCCACTGACTCTAGCAAGAACGGACACAAGATTAATCACACAAGGTGCAACAATCGCCAAGCCTAATTGCCAAAGAAGCTGTGGCAACTTGACAGTTCCTTACCCGTTCGGCGTTGGCATCGAGACCGGCTGTTCTTTCGGCCGCGGATTCAATGTTAACTGCAACACTTCATTCAATCCACCAAGACCCTTCATCAACTCAGGGAATATGGAGATTATAGACATCACGGATGGCACCATGAGCGTCAAGAACTGGGTCGCCCGAAGATGCTACGGCCCTGATGGGCTTAGGAATTACACCATGTCCATCAATGTTACAGGGACCCCTTTAACCTTTTCTGATTCTAATAGGTTCACCATCGTGGGGTGCGACGATTTCGCGCTGATACAAGCATCATCACCACGCAATTTCAGCAGCGGATGCGTGGCGATGTGCTCAAATATCAGTGATGTGATCGAAGGGGAATGTACTGGAATCGGATGCTGCCAAATTGAGATCCCGAGGGGCTTACAGAACTTCGAAACCAGACTGCTTACTCTCTCTAGTCATCAAACAGTTTCGTCGTTCAGCCCTTGTGGATACGCCTTTCTTGGAGATTACGACAGCTTTGATTTCACCATAGCAAACCTCGACGACCCGAGTTTCATGCAAACAGTCACGGACCAAGTGCCGGTGATTCTCGACTGGGGCATTGGGTCTCAAAACTGCAGCGAAGCTAAGAGGTCTAATGATTATGCCTGCCAGCAGAATAGCTATTGCGTCGACTTGGCGGATACCGGCCGTGGAGGATATCGATGCAACTGTTCCCAAGGATTCCAGGGGAATCCGTATCTAAGTCCAGGCTGCACAGGTAAACATATTGATTAATAAAATCTGCCCCTCCCTGTCTACAAGTCAAATGGACCAATGTATTTACATATAATTCTCATTGGCAGATATAAATGAATGCCAAAATAATCCGTGCGATGCACACGCCACTTGTATCAACACCCCCGGCGGTTATATCTGCTCTTGCGCCAAGGGATACGTCGGCGATGGAGAAGGAGATGGACACAGATGCATTGCTAAGAACTCAGAGTTTCCAGTTCTCAAGTTTGCACTAGGTACTCATTTTTTTCGGTCGAATCTTCAACCATTTTGCCAGTTTCTTTATTTCAAATTCGGAAACACGAATTTTATCATAATTTTCAAATCTGTTGACAACTATATATTTATGGTCTATAGTGGACCTTTTCATCAACGGGGCATAACAAGTCACCTTTGCTTGATCTTTCTAAATTTGAATCCAGGCATGAGTTTTGGCTTCTTAGGCATAATTATTGCTGCGACTTGGCTTTACTTCGGTATCAAATCCAGGAAGCTAATGAAACTGAGGGAGAAATTCTTCCAGCAGAATGGAGGATTGCTGTTGAAACAGCAGCTTTCTTCCAACGAGGTTAGCATGAAATCGACCAAGATCTTTACAGCGCAAGAACTCGAAAAGGCCACCAACAATTATGCAGAAGACCGAATCCTAGGCCGGGGAGGCTATGGAACAGTCTACAAAGGACTTTTGACGGATCCACAGCAAATTGTGGCCATCAAAAAGTCTAGAGTAATGGATCAGAACCAGATCGAACAGTTTATAAACGAGGTGATTATCTTGACTCAAGTCAATCACAGAAATGTTGTAAAACTTCTGGGCTGTTGTTTGGAGACAGAGGTCCCTTTATTAGTGTACGAATATGTCTCAAACGGAACTTTGTTTCATCACATCCATAACAGCGGGGGTATGCCTTGGTTCTCGTGGGACAATCGTATAAGAATAGCCATTGAGTCTGCTAGTGCATTGTCCTATCTTCATTCTTCAGCAGCAATGCCGGTAATCCACAGAGACGTAAAGTCGCCAAACATACTCTTAGACGAATACTACAACGCAAAAATATCAGATTTTGGGGCTTCAAGGTTAGTTCCCATCGATCAAACACAAGTGAGCACTCTAGTCCAAGGGACGTTGGGATACTTAGACCCCGAGTACTTCCACACAGGCCAGTTAACTGACAAAAGCGACGTCTACAGCTTCGGAGTCGTTCTTGCAGAGCTGATGACAGGGAGAAAGCCACTCTCCAACACGAAAACAGATGACGAAAAGAGCCTGTCAACGTTTTTCTTGATGTCCCTAAAAACCAACCGCTTGTTCCAAATCTTGGATCCCCGAGTACGTAGAGAAGGGAGTTTGGAGCAACTCCAGGCCGTTGCGGAGCTCATAAAGAGATGTCTTAAGCTACACAGCGAGGAGAGGCCGACGATGAAAGAAGTGGTTATGGAACTCGAAGGTTTACGAAAGTTTTCCAATCATCCATGGATTCTGCAGCCAGAGGTTGAGGAAGAAGTTGTGGGATTGATGAACGAGGAAGAAGCAACAGACTTGTACACTGTGACTATAAGTCCACCAGCTAGCACCGGGCCTTACACAATGCAGCATACGGGGACTTCCCCTTTGATCCACGCAATAAACAGCCCCCGTTGATTTGATTTGTTTTCATTTATTAGTTAGAAGCCTCAACTTTTGTAATTTATGTCTCCCATTGTTAAGCCTTTTGAGTTACTGGTTTGTGTGATGTGTGTATTAATGCTTTTCCTTTTCTAAAATATATAAATAAGATTATCCTTCAGTGTTGAGTAACAATATTTGGTTAAGGAACACAAATTAAGAAGGATTTCCCTTTGATGAAATGATCATTCAAAAAATAGATATAGTATCAAAGTCTCTTGTGACAGGATCGATCCAATCTATATTTACGGTAAAAAATTAATATTTTTAAATATAGATTGATTGGGTAATTCGTTTCACAAAATTGACTTATGAAAAAATCTCACAAATATTTAAAGGAAAAAAAAATAATTTGATCCATATTTCTCGGGCCTGAATTCTCTTCTTCTCCGTTGAAAAGAATAGCCAATCCTAAAATAGTGAGTGGGTTTAGAAATTATTTTTTGATTTGTAACGTATTCTAATTATTTTTATCTAGGACTTTATCATGGGAAAATTTGTTTTAAAAAAAATAGCCAATCCTAAAATAGTGAGTGGGTTAGAAATTTCGAGATGGAGCCAAAAAACAGCTAGAATGAGCGAAAATAAATTTTATTATAATTGACATGGAGACACAACTTATCTATACTATATATCTATACTATATCGTTCAAATATATATATATATATATATATATATATATATATATAATAGATGAACATGCTAGAGACATGCTAGAGAGTGAGGACACCATCTTTTCTAGGGGCTAGAGACATGCTAGAGAGTGAGGACACCATCTTTTCTAGGGGTGGTTCGGTACGGTATATCGCATACCATATCGAAAATTTCGATATCGAAATTTCTGATACCGATATCGTACCAAAAAATTCGGTATACATACCGAAATTTTTGGTATATACGGTTTTTTTATGGGTACGGTAAAGGCGGTATGACGGCATTTCGATATTTTTCACCAGCCCTAATCTTTTCATCCAAAATTGCCCTTTCTCTATTTTTTTTTAAAAATTTTAATATTTTAAATCGTAGTTTAATCTCTTAATAATTTTTATCATTGCAGTTTAGTCCTCGATAATTTTTATATCACATTAATAAAAAAACAAACTAGTATAAATAATAACTATGGATAGGATATATTAACACAACGACGATTTTTAAAAAACAATCTTTTTTTACAAGAAAAATAATCTTAATTAATAGGCCAAAAAATATGAGAATCTTATTTTACTACTACAAAAATTACAGTCTTTATCATCCCTAAGACCCTAACATGTTCGCAACAATCAAATTTGGAAAAAAAAAAAAGAGGGAAAAAAAAGGCAAATAATAATAATTTAATGATAATATTCTTAAGGGCACCCACATTGGCCATTACTTGAGTCCGTTATGAATTGTCTACGCGAAGTCGCCAACGCAAGCACGGTTACGCAAACTATTATACGACTACTTCATTTTGATAATTGAAGTTGTTATATAATCCCAAAATTTAAACTAACAAAATACGTTGATACCACAATAAATAAATTTTTATTTATTTTTATACATGATATTTCAAGACTTCAAGCAATTGTATGGTCCCCTCAATCCAGAAACCCACAGTTTGGTGGAAATTAATTCGGAAGTCAAAGTCAACTTTACGGGCTCCCAAACACGATGATGCATTGATAAAAGTAGATGGGATATTCAAGAAACATACAGTTTACTGATACAAAAACATCATTTTCGTTTTTTGGAATCAAGCTAAGATTGTAATGTCAAGCGTGTATGACAGCTGGGAGAGGCTTGTTGGAGCCACTTTAAAAAGAGAGCATCTGAGAGAGATTGCACTCTGCCCCAGCATAAGCTCCTCCAGTACTTCTTCTCATTTCACTCAAGATCATGTTTATGGTATTAATATTGTTTTCGTTTTAATTAGCTAGGTTTAATTCTTTTGAATTAAATATTATTGGGTGTTGTAATTTTCTTTCTGCGCTTTAAAGAATATTAGCCATTAATTCTGATCAGATAAGTGGTGATTGTTTTTCTGTTCATGTGTAGAGGAGGAGGCTACGATGGAATCATCGTTCGGTATCTCTCCTTATACCAAGGGAACCAAGTCTTTACAAGGGCTCAAAAGCAAGATACTCTTTTATTTTGCAACCAAGAAAAGAAAGCTTGTTAAAATGAGAGAAAAATTCTTCCGACAAAATGGTGGGCTCTTTTTGACGAAGCCTATTGTAATCTTCAAAGCCGAAGAGCTAGAAAAGGCCACTAATAACTATTCCGGAGACCGTATCATTGGCAAGGGTGGTTATGGCACTCTATACAAAGGAATTCTACCGGATCAACAACTAGTCGCCATTAAAAATGAATCAATATCCAAGGACCCGTACCAAATCCCGCAACTTTTAAATGAGGTGATTATTTTGACTCAAGTGAACCATCCAAATGTCGTTAAATTTCTGGGGTGTTGCTTAGAGAGTGAAGTTCCTATAATGGTTTACGAGTTTGTATCGAACGGTACACTCTTTGGTCACATACATAACATTGGTGAAACGCATTGGTTTTCTTGGAGCAACCGTTTAAGAATTGCTATTGAATCTGCTGGTGCATTGTCCTATCTTCATTCTCTAGCAATGCCGGTAATCCACGGAGACGTAAAGTCGCCAAACATACTCTTAGACGAATACTACAACGCAAAAATATCAGATTTTGGGGCTTCAAGGTTAGTTCCCATCGATCAAACACAAGTGAGCACTCTAGTCCAAGGGACGTTGGGATACTTAGACCCCGAGTACTTCCACACAGGCCAGTTAACTGACAAAAGCGACGTCTACAGCTTCGGAGTCGTTCTTGCAGAGCTAATGACAGGGAGAAAGCCATTCTCCAACACGAAAACAAATGACGAAAAGAGCCTGTCAACGTGTTTCTTGATGTCCCTAAAAACCAACCGCTTGTTCCAAATCTTGGATCCCCGAGTACGTAGAGAAGGGAGTTTGGAGCAACTCCAGGCCGTTGCAGAGCTCATAAAGAGATGCCTTAAGCTACACAGCGAGGATAGGCCGACCATGAGAGAAGTGGCAATGGAACTCGAAGGTTTACGAAAGTTTTCCAATCATCCATGGATTCTGCAGCCAGAGGTTGAGGAAGAAGTTGTGGGATTGATGAACGAGGAAGAAGCAACAGACTTGTTCACTGTGACTATAAGTCCACCAGCTAGCACTGGGCCTTACACAATGCAGCATACGGGGACTTCCCCTTTGATCCACGCAATAAACAGCCCCCGCTGATTTGATTTGTTTTCATTTACTTAGAAGTGAGAACTTTTGTAATTTAATTATTTCTCCCATTCTTAAGCCTTTTGAGTCACTGGTTTTGTGTGATGCGTGTTTTAATGGACGGCCCCTTATGCTTTCCTTTTTTCTAAATTATATAAATTAGATTATCCTTCATGTTGAGTAACAATATTTTGTTATAGGAGAGTTGCGCGAGGAACACAAATTAATTAAGAAGGGTAACATTCCCTTTTATGAAATGATGATTTCAAAATAGCTAGAGCACGAAAGTCTTTGGTTGATACAGTCGACTTAATCCATATTTATGATAAAAAAAATTAATATTTTTAAACATGAATTGAGTCGGTAATCCATTTCACAAAATTTACATGTGTTACGATCATACTATTTGAGTCCATAACAAAATTGACGTGTGTAACGATCTCACAAATATTTTCTAAAAAACAAAAATTGATCCATATTTGGATGAGCACAATATACAAGGATCAAATTACTATTTGATTGATATATTTAAATCAAATATATAAGAACATCAATGAATATGAACCAGAGTAAGCTAATTTGTTAAGTGGATATTTTGTGAAATTATATTAGTATATTTGGCACGCATTGCAGGCCTACAAAAAAAAAAATTGAAAAAAAAAATCAAATTTAGTTAGAATAAAAAATATATATAGATTTTTTAGGTTTTTATAAAAATATTATGCTGATAAATTTATCATAATATACTTTTCTTAGTTAATAAATATTAAATCAATTAGGTTAAATTTGATATTCAATAAAATAGCCGATGTTGACTCTAAAAGGTAATAATATTTAATTTATACTCGCAATAATGCGCATTTTATTTTTAAAGTGGTTGATTTTAATATGATATGCATTTTTTTGTAATTTGATACTTTTTTTTTAGTTTGTGTTAAATATATATACCAAGAGACCAAGATGCTCATAGTATATAGTATAGATATATAAAAAAGAGAATGTTTTGCAACCATTTTCTATTCACTAGGCAAAGGCGCGGCAACCCTTTTTTTAAATGAATAATTCATATATATTACTATCAGTGTCAAAATAAATCATTTTTTTTTTTTGGGAAAGAATTACTCAAATAATACTACTCATGACTGATAAACATGAATTCTATAGCATATATGCAACCATATTTTGTTGTGTTTGTGCTTATTGTGAATTTATGTCTCTAATTTTGTGCATAAATCGTTATACTTTCATTGTTCATAGGTTTGACTGAAATTGGAGAAAACTTGTTGAAGAGAAAGTCAAACATTATATTGTGACGTTTGTAATTTGGCCAAAAAACGAGAAAAAATTATAAGAAGACAAGAAAATTCAAGAAGATTTAATGCAAAAACTCCGTAAATGGTCTGGAAAAGGGTCCGTACGTACAACATCAAAACGGAAATCTGCAAGAAATAAATGCACGGACCCATGTCCGGACCACAATCCGGATGTGGCATGGACCACCTTTCGGATGTGGTCCGGGGTCCGTGCACGTCACACCAACTTATTTCTGTTCCACGCAGAATTTTGGAATTTATGAAAACTTCAAATTTCACTTGGCGTTGGAAATTCTTGGACGCTAATTAAGGAAAAAATTAGGGCTTTTTGATGAGAAATATAAAAGAAAATCGGAGCCCAAAACGGAAGGAAGTTTTATTTTAATTACATTTTTTTGGGACGATGGCTAGAGCTTGGGAGAGATGAGAGACAAACAACACAAAGAGCCACACACCATCGCTAGAATTTTCTTGTTCTTCTTCACTTTCCCAATTCGTTATGAAATCAAATATTAGATTTTTATATATTTTTTATTTTATGGATTAGTATTTTGATCGAGGCAACGATAGGGCCAAACTATTTGATTTTTTCTCATGTATTGGATTGATTGAAGTTTTAACTTATTTTATGTTTATTAATTAATATTCACATAAATTTTTTTTTTCCTTTTAATTTGGCCAACTAATTGCATGCATATCGGTTGTTTAATATTGACTGGAAAGAGAATTGATCGAAAATAACTTCAAATATAATGATCAACATATGGTTAAATCCGACAAGAAATAATATTCGGTTTGAGACTAAGATTTTAAGCAAAATCTGAAATTTCTTAGTTATTATACATGTGTTTTATATAATTAAATTCAATTAGAAATAATTGAACTGTTAAATAAAAATAAGATTTTAATTCTAGAAATAGAGTAATGATCATGATAGGGAATTTCGTTTTAAATGTAGATAATTCGTGCTTGATTAAATCCAATACGTGATAATAATTGATATTTGGGACCGTTGTGTGTTTGAGTGTTTCCAGTCATTTTCTTGAAAATTGAATTTGTCATGATTTTAATATGCTCTTTAATTTAACTAAAATCTTTGTCTTAAATAATTTTTAGTTTATTTTAATTAGTTAAGTAATTCATAAAAACACACCAATTAGCTTTTCGTTAATCAAATAATAAAATGGCTAAAATATAGCATAAATTATAAGCCAATTTATCGAAATATTTCTATTTTTTTTATTAAATTGTCAAATCCATATTCTCTCGACATGAAACGATGTTGGCTTTTAAAGTGTTTATGTTTTAATAATTTTTTTGAATGTCACACTTCATTTAATAAAATATTGCTCAAACGTCGAGCACAATTTATACGGTTAATTAATACTACATTAATAAATAATAATTATATATCAATCTCAGTCACTCTATATATTTCTTATAATATTAGGGCACGTACATTGGTGCTTATCAATCCACATTAATCCATATTCCATTTTCTCAAAAGTGCGGGGTCTACATATAGCTTCATACTCATTATAATGCATTTTTATTATTAATAAATACTTATATTCATTTAATATCAACACTCATTATTTGTAGATCTCATAATTGATATGCAGTAATGGGGTAGGAATGGAATGGACATTCCCAAGCTCATTTCATTTTTTGTGTTTGGTATGTTCATGGGAATAGGAATGTCCATTCCCATGGGAATGCTCATTCCCAATTTCATGGGAATAGTAATTCCTTTCCTACTAGGTTGGAATCACCATTCCATTCCTTCCTCAACTTTCCACTTATTTTCATGTGAAAATATTATCCTTAATTAACCTCACCAATTAATCTCACAATGAAAAAAAAAAAAAAAAATACTCCCTCCTTTAATTTCACGTTTGGCTCTTCTTTTTTAGCATAAATTATCTCCTCTTTAAGCTTTGATGTTTATGTTATTAAGTATACTCCGTCAATTGAGTTGGTTATTTTATATTTTATTTAAATAATTTGGTTGATTTTTTATGACTTTACAATTAGAATAATTTGTTTAATTTTATTATTATTGTAGATTTTATCTTTAATTAAATAAGTTGTTTATTTACAATTCAGTATTATTTATGCATATATTTTAGAATATATATCCGATTATGTATTTATTAAAAAAATTAATAAAATGGAATGATCAAGTTAATGAATTCATTGATATAATTGTACTTTCTTTCTTTATTTTTTTCATAAACAAAGGGTAATTTTGTCGTTACAAAGAATTTCATTCAATTTCTACCATTTATTTTGCATTACCAATCGTAAGAATGAAATCAAAATGGTATTAGTCATTCCATTCCATTTTTAATTCCGTATGATACCAATCATAGATATGGAATATAAAATATCATTTCATTCACATCTCCATTCCATTCCAACATTGATTTCATTCATACCTTATTTCTTTCATTCATACCAATCATGCGTGTCCACTCATTCATATTTATTCATTTATTTATTAAATAATCAACTTTATAATTTTATTTAAAATTTTAAAATTAATAATATTGAAAATAAATAATATTATTATTTAAAGATGTGATTAATGAGTAAAAATGTGTAGAAATATAAGAATTAATTAATCAAAAAAATTAATAATTTTTATGGTGAAAGTTTTTATTATTTTATTATATTAACTTTTAGAGATTATAAATTTTTAAATTTTGTAGAATTAAAAGATCTAAATTGTTCTTTCTAAATATTTAAAATTTTATATAAAAAATTAAAACAGCCATTTAATTATTTTTTAACAAAAATCATTTTTTTAAAATTAAAACAATCACAAACGGCTTTTTGAAAATGAATTAATTTTTTTTTCACAATTTAAAAAGGAGAAAACTGTAATTTTGATCATGTATGTTTGTCATTTTGCGATTTCGTTCCTCTATATTTTCATATTTTAATTTTAGTCATATATGTTTCGAATGTTGACATTTTTAGTCATTTTTCTTCATAAATGTTTATTTGGCACTATACACGTCAGTTTCATAGCAGCGCTGCATTGGTTTCACATCAACGCTACATCGGAAAAAAAACTAAAACTACAAAAAAAATACAAAGCTAGCAAACTAAAACTGAAATCTGAAAACATAGATGACCGAAATCGCAAAGCGACAAATATATATACAAAACCAAAAAAAATTCCCTTAAAAATGCAATTGGGGGAAGTGAGGTGGGGACCACACTCCCACTGCGCATGCTTCTCATTTTGCTACATGTAGCTTCTTTTTGTTTTCATTTTTTTTTTCGGGAATTAACGGATTAGTTGGAATGAAGTTTTACAAAAACTTATGTGAGACGGTCTCATGAGTTATTTTTGTCGTATGTACGGATTTTCTATGTGCTTCATCCATATAAAATTATTGTTTTTCATTCTAAATATGGGTAAGGTCGACGTGTCTGGATCAATTAAAGTTTTGGTGTTAACAATTATCTAAGGCAAAAACTGAACTAAGCAAAAATGATATAAACTTCTTTTTGCTTTCGAGTAGGGAAGATAGGGCAGTGTGGCTTTCTTCATCTTCCTGTACTTCTTCATCAGTCTCTTCATCACTTAAAGACGTATTCATTCCTTTCCTAAGCGTGTTAGGACACTCATTGACATAATGTCCAAAGCCTTGACAAGCATGACACTATACCGTGTCTAACTTCTTTGAAACTGACTTCTTCTTCCCTTCCAACATCATAAGAGGCTTAGGAGTATCAGTAGGTTTCCTTGGTGACTGTTCTGGTTCAGTAATTCTCAAAGGCTTGTTAGGGAGCCTTGAGTTTTTGATCCATCTTTCGGGTCTCTTTCATCTTCTTTAGATAATCATTGAATTTCCTAATCATGAGTGAGATCGAATCATCCTCTAAATCAGACTGATGGACTTCTTGGTGGAATTTAACATACTCTTCGTATGAGGGCTTTGAAGCTTGAAGAGCTATTGATTTTCCTTTATCCTTCTCTTGTATTGTAAGGTTCATCTAAAAAACTTGAAGGATACTCATTAGTTTTATCATCTTCATCTTTGAGGTGTCTTTCACTTCCTCAAGCGCTCAGTCTTCCCATTGAATCTCTTTGGCAAAGATCAAAGAACTTTGTTCACCATATTCTCACTAGCAATAGGTCCTCCAAGAGCATGCGCCTCTGTAGCTATCTCCCTAAGTCTCTTATCATAATCAACAATAGTCTCATTATCATCCATCCTGAGATTCTCAAATTTTGTGTTTAGAAATCTCAGTCTTGTTCTCCTCACACTATCAGTTCTTCACAGTGTTCTTGAAGAGCTTTCCACGCATCCTTAACAATGGTGCAGTTAGATATGAGTCCAAACATTCTCATATCAACATATGAAAAAATTGCATTAATTGCTTTTGCATTGTAGCTCAAACTTTGTGTTTCCTCAGTGGTCCAAGTTGCTTCTGGCTTAAGATTGTATTCTCCTTCTTGATCTAGCATCTTTGTAGGAGTCCAACCAGTCAGAATGCTTTGCCAAACACGAACATCCATTGCTTTGATAGTATAACGCATCCTTGTCTTTCACAACGCGTAATTCGTGTCATCAAAAACCGGAGGTTTCAAAAACGAGTTTGCAACAGAAGATGAGTCCATCTTATTCCCTGTAATAAAATAAACAAACCAAGATCAGTTCTTAGTATATCAAGAATATGGCTCTGGTGCCACTTGTAAAGGAATAGGGGTTGCACATGAACAGTTTTAGGTGTTGTCACAAGGTGCTGACAACACCTTCAATAACACCTTGAGTAATATGCAGCGAAAAATAATTAAAGCGTGAATAAAATAAACAAGCAACAAAATAAATAGACTCAAGAATAATTAAGAAAGAGTATAAAATAATTTTGCAGCGCCACAGGGCAAAACTTTCACTAGAAAAACGATCAAAGAGTTTTACAAACCCTAAAACTAGTTATTATTATGAAATTCAATTTTCTCAAAACATGTGAGAAAATAAAAATAAAAACAACTCCTAAAAATTCCATGCAAGATAGAATAAATAAAACGAAGCAAGGAGTTGAAATCTTGATGCCAAAACATGATCCATGAGAGCAACACAAATCTCCAATCTTCAATGCTCTCAAAACTTCAAGGCAATCAAGCAAGAACACGACCTCAAATAAGCTTCATAAAATCTTCAGAATAAACTATGTTGTACGCTCAGAAGCTTTCTCAAAGTTCTCTCAATCGGTCGTTCTCCCTTTTTCTCTCGGTGTCTTCTTTGTGCACGCCTCCTTCAATATAAAGGTAAGAATCCTTCTTCAATATGTTTTCTTATAGGCGTAGGATTCTTTTGATTTGATTATATCAAATCTACACAAATAAAAAAATATATACATTAGATATGATATGATAAATATTATAATAAGCTTAACAATATCTAAAATAGACTTATCTAAGGAAATAAATAACTTATATAAAATTTAATTCATGTCCAAGAAATGCAAAATATATTAAATAAAATCTATTTCAAAACTTGAGAAATTTTAGGAATAAAATATTCCTTTCACATCCAAATGTCATTAAACTTCTGGGGTGTTTCTTAGAGAGTGAAGTTCCTATAATGATTTACGAGTTTGTATCAAACAGTACACTCTTTGCTACAAACTTGGTAAATTTTGGTACTTATCCTGGAGGTCTAATGTTCGAGTTTGGAGAGGACATGAAACTCCTTGATCCAGGGGGAGAAGACCATGAAGTATGGTTGGGCCGCCTGAGATGAGGTGAGGGCCCAACCCATTACACTCATAAAAATTTCTGAAAAAAAAAAAATTGATCCATATTTCTCAGGCATAAATTCTCTACTCCTCCATTAAAAAGTAGCTAAAAATATGGAGCTAAGAAAAATGATTCTACTAACTACTGTATCCGTTGAAATTGAGGGAAATGCAACGGAGGGAAATACATGGTGCTATTATATATACATAAGGGCATTGTTGTGGATTTAAATAATACTTAAGGTAATATGATATTATTAAATCAAAAGGAATTTAAAACTAAGAATATAAATTTATTGGGGACTATTAGAACCAAATTATTTTAAGCAAGTCAAACTAAAATGCCAAAATTGAATGACTGCAAGTTTGAACTATCCAATAGACTGAATGATCAAAGCGGAACTCTTTACATCAGTCTAACTCTTGTGGATAAAACATTCCGTACATAGCTAGAGCCATAAAGCCACAATGCGCAACAATGTACCTTCGTGCCAGAAGATGTACGAGAAAGAAGACAATACAACAACGTTGTGATGTGTGTGTTAATGGACCGTTTATGCTTTTCCCTTTTCTAAAATATATAAATTAGATTGTCCTTCAGTGTTGAGTAACAATATATATTTGGTTATAGGAGAGTTGCACGAGGAACACAAATTAAGAAGGATAACATTCCCTTGCATGAAATGATCATTTAAAAAATAATGTACGAAATTCTCTTGTGACACGGCCGTTCTAATTCATATTTACGGTAAAAAAATAATATTATAAAACATGAATTGAGTTGGTAATCCGTTTCACAAAATTGACCAGTGAAACGATCTCACAAAATTTTATGTAAAAACAAAAATTGATCATATACTACAAGAGTAATAGTCTTTAGTGACACTCATAAATACCCTTATATAAATTTTAAAATAAAAAATTATATGGTTCGATTTCCGATTATATATATCAAATCTAAACCGAAAAAAACACGATTCACATTAGATTAAAAGTTTTATTTATATTACGTATTTTATTAGATGATATTTAGTGTAAAAATATTTTGAATAATTTTTAGTTGATTATTTTTTATTTAATTCATTTAAATTTTAAAAGTTTAAAATATGTAAATCATAATATATTATGATTAAAAATATAAAAATTATGAAATTTATGGTATTAAAAATGTAAATTCATCGATAATATGACTAAAAATAAAAATAAAAAGATATGGAAGTTACAAGACAAAAAATGAAAATTCAATGTAAACAGGACTAAAAATAAAAAAGAATGCAAGTTATATGACTAAAATTATAAATTCTGTGTTAACAGGACTTAAAATGAAAAACGAATGTAAGTAACATGACTAAAAATGCGAATTCAATGTTAATAGGACCAAAAAATGAAAAAAAAAATGCAAGTTACAGGATTAAAATTACAAATTTACTTTTAACAGGACCAAAAATGAAAAATGTACAAATTAAAGGACCAAAAGTGTGATTTTCCCGAGATTTTATGCTTTTGTTTTCAACTCTTGCTAGTGAACAATAACTGAAAATTGGCCAAAATAACGTTAGCTTAGCACTTTAACAGACTTTTTTTTTTTAAATATCAAGTCTGTCATTTTATTGGTATTTGCTAGCAAAAAGAGGATTTGGTTATATTATGCTCTTTATAGCTGGAAATACGATAGTGATGGGTATAAGTATATTTTTAATATACTTAAAATATATAAATAAAATAAGTGGGTCAATTTACGAGAATCCTATTTTTAAAGGATTAATTATTAATTTTGGAGTCCTAAAGGACTTATTTACATTTTTTAGACCTTAGCAGAGTTAATTACCAATTTTAGGGGCATTGGAGACTTAATCTGAAATTTAGCTCAAACTCATCTATAAATACTGTTGGAAAACTGGCGGTCAGATCAATCACGATTGATACCCGATGCAGCGGAAGTTTAAAAATTTTATTATGGAACAATTCCATAGTGTGGGTATCAACCGTTCAACGATTAAATTATAAGTGTGTGTAAAATTAAATAACAATTATTAAATTTTACCTTCAATCTCGAAGCGAGATTATTGGACTCCAACAGATTTCTCTGCTCTTGTTGTCTCTCCCTGGAACTGATGAACTCCTTCAATCAGGTCCACGAATGGAGGTTTAATCCCTCTGATAGATTGCACTAGAAAATCTATCAGAAGTTTTCTGCGAAGAGAATAACGAATTTGATTCGCTTATTCCAGACTGCAATTCAAAATCACAGACCGGAAAATCTCTGACAGAGTAGGGAGGGGCGGCCGAAATATTGAGAGAGAGAGGCTAGGGTTTCGAAATTTTGCTCTCAAAATTATGACCAGTTGTGTGTAATTTCTGTACTGCAATAACTTATTTATAATGCAGGCCACTAACACCTTAGGGCCCATTAGTCATAAGTTGAGGCCCGACAAGCAAAGCCCGCATGTTCAGAAATTAATATAAAATTCATCGTGACTCCGATTGATAAACCGATTTTACCAATGTGCACAGAAACCATTTCTGCACATTTTAAAGTCAAGATAAATTTTCCTGAATCCGAATTCAGTGGTTTCCAAAAATGTACATCCCTATGTCATTTTAGGAAATCCTACTCCCTTACTCTTATTTAAGAAGTCCAACTTCTTTATTCATTAAATTTAACTCTTTAAATTTAACTATCTCAACGGGGATTAAAACTCCATTACACTGTGTGACCCTCAATGGTTCAGGGATACAGCTAGCCGTGGGCTCACAACTCCTTGTGACTCGGAACAACGATTTCCGACTTGCCCAACGAATCATGGTAAAGCGCCTAGCAACATCGCCCCATGATTCCCTAGGTATCACTGATAGTGCCTACAAGAACCAGTAGATTTTGGTTAGCGTACAGTACGGTCCCTTCATCCATATATCCCGATCGAATCAACAACCATTGGTATATCGAGAGTCGCTCAAGATTCGATAACTATGCAATACATCTTGAAGATCAAATTAGTGACATCGCATGTGCTACTAAGAAACCATTTCTTAAATCACATCAAGTACTCTGGCCAGAGATTTGTCACACTAATATCTCCTCAGATCGCATAGGATATCCACACTCGCAAGTATGTGGTGAATCCTTGACAACAATGCATCGACTCCTATATGTGTTGTAACTGTACCCAATCCCGACACCTGATGACCCCAATAGAGTCGGTAAACGAGTCAAAGCACAGTACTAGCATATAGAGTCTCCATGATGTTTCAAGTCGTAAGGACTATTGGTGTACAACCAAAACCGCGGACTTTATCCACTCGATAAGTGATAACCACTTGGAAAGTCCGGATAGGGTAGTTCGATTATTCATCCTATGAATATCCATTTGCATGCTTCGAACATCTCCATGTTCCCTATAAATGAAACGTGGTACTCCGCATCGCAAATGCTAGTCTCAAACTCGAGCGATCCTTATCCTTATTATCGGACGGCTCAATCGACTAGGAACAGTTTAGAATATACAGTGACTATAAGATGTATTTCATGATAGACATCTCCAAGTTCTACCACATCTTACATACACTATGGTATATTCAAGGTCTTTATCAAAACAACAATAGTATATCACAATATAACAATATGAAGTAATATAAAGTCATTGCCATTAATAAAAGTGTAAATTACATTAAACAAAAGATCGTTTATACAAAGAGTCATCAAAGCCCATAGCCACAAGTTGGCTCACTGGGCACCCACTCTTTCAATCTCCCACTTGCCCTATAGCCAACTAGTCATACTACGTAGACCCATTGCTTCGCGATGTTTGTCAAACAATGGTCCTGGCAAGGGCTTAGTAAGCGGATCAGCGATATTGTCTGCAGAGGCCACTCGTTCGACAGTGATGTCTCCTCTTTCCACAATCTCCCGGATGATGTGGTATTTCCTCAGTACGTGTTTGGATCTTTGATGAGACCTTGGTTCCTTTGCTTGAGCAACGGCACCCGTGTTGTCGCAGTACACCGGGACTGGACCAACAAATTCAGGAATGACGCCCAACTCTTGGACGAAATTCCTCATCCAAACGGCCTCTTTAGCAGCAGCTGATGCTGCAATGTATTCAGCCTCAGTGGTGGAATCCGCTGTGGTGTCCTGCTTGGAACTCTTTCAAGAGACAGCACCGCCATTGAGCATGAACACAAATCCAGAGGTTGACTTCGAGTCATCCATGTCACTTTGGAAGCTAGAGTCGGTATAGCCTTCCAATTTGAGTTCTCGTCCTCCATAAACCATGAACATATTCTTAGTCCTTCGTAAGTACTTAAGAATGTCCTTCACGGCTTTCCAATGCATTTGACCAGGATTAGCCTGATATCTGCTCGTGACACTCAGAGCAAATGCTACATCCGGTCTGGTAGATATCATCCCATACATGATACTACCTATAGCTGACGCATATGGTACATGTGTCATATTCTCTATCTCTGCATCAGTCTTGGGACACATAGACTTGGATAAAGAAACTCCATGACACATGGGTAGATGTCCTCTCTTGGACCCATCCATTGAAAACCGTTTCAATATGGTGTCGATGTAGGTCGATTGAGTGAGTCCTATCATTCTCTTAGATCTATCTCTATAGATCTGTATCCCAAGAATGTAGGATGCCTCACCCAAATCCTTCATCGAGAATCTACCTGATAACCATATCTTTGTTGACTGCAACATCCCTACATCATTCCCAATGAGTAGGATGTCATCAACATAAAGTACTAAGAATGTCACAGCATCCTTAACTACTTTCTTGTACACGCACGGTTCCTCCGGGTTCTTGATGAAACCAAAATCTTTTATTGTTTCATCAAATTTCTGGTTCCAACTTCTTGATGCTTGTTTTAGACCATAAATTGATCTCTGAAGCTTGCATACCTTATGCTCGCTTCCCATGGATGTGAACCCCTCTGGCTACTTCATATAGATTTCTTCCTTAATGTCTCCATTAAGAAAAGCAGTCTTCACATCCATTTTCCATATCTCATAGTCATACCATGCAGCTATGGCAATAAGGATTCTTATGGACTTGAACATTGCAACTGGTGAAAAGGTTTCATCATAGTCAACTCCTTGTCTTTGAGTGTAACCTTTCGCCACCAATCGCGCCTTGTAGGTCAATACCTTACCATCAGGCCCAAGCTTTCTCTTGTAGATCCATTTACACCCTATTGGAACAATTCCATCAGGAGGATCTACTAAAGACCAAACTTGGTTTGTATGCATTGAATCCAATTCAGACTGCATAGCTTCAAGCCATAAATTTGAATCCGCATCAGAAATTGCTTCCTTGAAGTTTCTTGGATCACATCCAATGTCGGGTTCATCTTGATCCCCTTCAAGAAGAAAACCATATCGAACAGGAGGTCTAGAAGTCCTCTCGGATCTTCTAGGTTCAGGCGTGTCCAGTAATGGTTCCTGAGGCGTAGGATCGTTATTTTGTATTTCGGGTTCTTCTCGAACTTCTTCGAGTTCCATCATCTCGCCTTTCTTATCCAATAAGAACTCCTTCTCCAAGAAGGTGGCATTCCTAGAAACAAACACCTTTGTTTCAGCAGGATAATAGAAATAATATCCGATTGAATTCTTCGGATACCCCACAAAATAACATAAGCTGGATCGACTATCCAACTTATCTCCCACTGTCCGCTTCACGTAAGCAGGACATCCCCAAATCCTCAAGTACGAATACTTAGGAGCTTTGCCATTCCATAACTCGTATGGTGTTTTGTTCACTGCTTTAGTGTGGACGTTGTTCAACAACAATACCGCCGTTTCAAGCGCATAGCCCCAAAACGAAGGTGGAAGCTCAGTGAAGCTCATCATGGATCGAACCATGTCCAACAAAGTTCGATTACGACGCTCCGATACACCATTCAGCTGTGGTGTCATAGGAGGAGTCCACTGAGAGAGAATCCCATTCTCTTTCAGATAGTCCAAAAACTCGGTACTCAAGTATTCTCCACCTCGATTCGATCTAAGTGCTTTAATACTTTTACCTAGCTTGTTTTCTACTTCAGCCTTGAATTCTTTGAACTTTTCAAATGCTTCAGACTTATATTTCATTAAATATAAATACCCATACCTTGAATAATCATCAGTAAAGGTAATGAAGTAGGTGTGGCCATGTTGAGTCCCAACTCTAAATGGACCGCAAACATCTGTATGGATCAGATCCAACAGATTTTGACTACGCTCAGGTTTCCCCTTAAAAGGAGATTTAGTCATTTTCCCTTTTAGGCAGGATTCACAAGTAGGTAGAGAGTTAATATCAGACATATCAAACATGCCCTCTCCCACTAGCTTGTTCATCCTCCTTGAGGAAATATGACCTAGTCTAGCGTGCCAAAGGTTTGCCGGGTTTTGACTATCGATTTTCCTTTTGTTTGTTGTCGCCGGTTTATCAACATAATTTATTGGAACGTCTTTTAGTTTTAAGTTGTATAGATCGTTTTCAAGTTGTCCATTTCCAATCAAACATTCATTCTTGTAAATATTGCAAATTCCATTCACAAAATTGCAAGAATAACCATCTCTATCTAGCATAGAAACAGAAATAATGTTTTTAATTAAATCCGGAACAAATAAAATATCTCTTAAAAATAACTTAAAACCGTTCTGCAAAATTAAACAAACATCTCCAATGGCTGTAGCTTCAACTCTGGAACCATTCCCGAGCCTCAGCTGGGTCTCACCCATTCTAAGCCTGCGACTTCTTGTCATCACCTGCAAATCATTGCAAATGTGAGATCCACATCCGGTATCCAATATCCAAGAAGTAGTATTAAGTGAAATGTTTATTTCAATATAGAACATACCCTTTGCAGTTCCCAACTGCTCTAGATATTCCTTGCAGTTGCGCTTCCAATGACCGGGCTTCTTACAGTAATGACAAACATCCTTGGATTTACCAATGTTTGAAGCCTTTGTCTTGTGCTTCTTCTCTGGCTCGACTTTCTTAGGTGGGGCAGAACGTTTCTTACCCTTCATACTTGGCCCCTTCTTAGCAGAAGATGAGGAGCCCACCAAGAAAACAGACTTATCCTTCTTTAATGTGGATTCATATGTTACAAGCATATTGACCATCTCTTCAAGGGTGGCCTCTATCTTGTTCATATTGAAATTTACCACAAATCCGTCAAACGAAGAAGGAAGAGACAGAAGCAGTAAATCCACGTTGAGTTCATGCTCCAACACCAAATCAAGGGTTGCCAACTTCTGTATGAGCCAAATCACTCGTACCCCATGATCACAGACCGAAGTCCCTTCACGCATGCGACACGTCATCAGCTCCTTAACAGTAGCGAACCTTTCAGCCCTCGACTGAGCCCCAAAAAGTTCCTTGAGTTGAGCGTGAATGTCAGCAGCATTCACGGTGTCCTCAAATCGCCTCTGGAGTTCATCAGACATCGAGGCTTGCATATAGCATTTGGTCTTGATGTCATGGTCCCACCATGCATCAAGTTTGGCCAATTCCTCCGGACTTACGTCAGCTGGTGCTTCCTTCGGAGGTGATTTCTCTAACACGTAGAGCATCTTCTCCGAAGTCAAGACAATCTTCAACTTCCGGAACCATTCCGTATAGTTGGCGCCAGTCAACTTGTTTTGTTCGAGGATCGAGAATAAAGGATTACGCGAATTCATCGTATGAAATACTGAAAAGAAAAACAGACATATATCAATGATTGTTTAAATAATTTACTAAGACATAAAATAGGCGAATTTAATTTTATGAATCTCACTCCCACTATTTTAACGATTTCACCACCCTCTAGTGAAAACGGGAAACTTTTCCTTAGTGAGAACATGGAGTCCAATTGACAAACTTATGGTCCCGAATAATATCAGCCAACCATAATTCTCAAAAGGTAGAGCCCAATTGCTTCCAAAGCAACCCCCATGTATTTACCTCATGTCCAATAAGGGCCCAATAATATGACGCCGTTTAAAGTGACATGTCAAGATGACCCATCAATATTAAGTTGTGATGGACGGTCGCCATGTGGATCCCCCAATAATATGAGCCGATCCCATGGGAGTTCCACCCAACTTACAACATTTGTCGATCCAATGTACAGCTTTCCGACGGACGGGCCCCCCCAATAATATGAGCCGGACCGTATCCGCGGTAGCATCACATACATTGATCGTTGATGGAAGGTAGGAACATTTAAACAAATTTAAATTTCCTTTATTTATCTTGATATCAATTTTAAATCATATTTAAAATGAGGGATTTTTAATTATAAAAATATTTGTCTCATCATATTCAATTTATTGCATGCTTGCCGGATTCACGCAATTATGTCTAAACATGCATACAATCATAATATCATATATTATTTAGGATGATCGATTCCATTTCTAATTGACCCGTGGTTGCCAATCACGAGTCTTAGTCCAATCCTAGGTAATATGCAGTATGCAATGCAATCCTATTACATGTGCTTCCAATTTACATTTCTTCGTCTTTATTGTCTGCTGGGCCCACCATCTTCAAATCTTGATCTCCCACTAAATCTAATGTATTTACAATAAATAGCAATGACAAGTAGGGGATACATTTTTTAGGGGTGGGAACGGGCCATAAATCAAGCCCACTTTTATTACATATGACATTCATATTGGGCCATAAACCAGGCCCATTAATAAAACCAACAACAATAAAGCAAATGTAAATTCCTAACATACACCTACAAAATTGGTCATGGCAATCGATCATCCTTATCCAATAATATTCAATTCAAGATTAATTTATTGGATATCATGCATATGGCAATTCAAAATTAAACAGGATAAAATCATATTTTATATATAAAATCTTATTTCACATATAAAATCATATTTTATCTCTTTATCAAATAAAATCATATTTTATCTACAAAATCCAATTTTATAGATAAAACCATATTTTACTTAATATATCATAAGATCAAATCTTATCATCAATTGTACCAAAATAATTGATTTCAAAATTCAATTTAAGGATAAAATATTAAAATTTTCCAAAAATTCAAATTTATCCAAAAATCAATTTTAAAATTTACGGACTCGAACAATTCGATCCGAAATCTCGTGAACCAATCAAAAACAATTTTTGACCGGACCAAAAATAAAATTTTAACACATTAAAATTAATTTTAAATAAAAAATTTAATTTTTTTTTCCGCGGGCCGCCCGGGACACTCCCGGGCCGGCCCGCACCCGTGGGCGCGGGCCGGGGGCAGCCCGGCTGCCCCCTTAGGGCAGCGACTCTCGCTGCCCTGGCGGCGCCGTGCGCCGCCCGGGGCAGCAATCCAATCGCTGCCCGGGTTTTGCCCCGAAATTTTTTTTTTTTATTTAAAAATATTTATTTTGTTTTCAAAAAACGAGATTCAAAAATTTTGTACAATTGATTAATTTAATCGTTTGATCTGAGCAACCTGGCTCTGATACCACTGTTGGAAAACTGGCGGTCAGATCAATCACGATTGATACCCGGTGCAGCGGAAGTTTAAAAATTTTATTATGGAACAATTCCATAGTGTGGGTATCAACCGTTCAACGATTAAATTATAAGTGTGTGTAAAATTAAATAACAATTATTAAATTTTACCTTCAATCTCGAAGCGAGATTATTGGACTCCAACAGATTTCTCTGCTCTTGTTGTCTCTCCCTGGAACTGATGAACTCCTTCAATCAGGTCCACGAATGGAGGTTTAATCCCTCTGATAGATTGCACTAGAAAATCTATCAGAAGTTTTCTGCGAAGAGAATAACGAATTTGATTCGCTTATTCCAGACTGCAATTCAAAATCACAGAACGGAAAATCTCTGACAAGGTAGGGAGGGGCGGCCGAAATATTGAGAGAGAGAGGCTAGGGTTTCGAAATTTTGCTCTCAAAATTATGACCAGTTGTGTGTAATTTCTGTACTGCAATAACTTATTTATAATGCAGGCCACTAACACCTTAGGACCCATTAGTCATAAGTTGAGGCCCGACAAGCAAAGCCCGCATGTTCAGAAATTAATATAAAATTCATCGTGACTCCGATTGATAAACCGATTTTACCAATGTGCACAGAAACCATTTCTGCACATTTTAAAGTCAAGATAAATTTTCCTGAATCCGAATTCAGTGGTTTCCAAAAATGTACATCCCTATGTCATTTTAGGAAATCCTACTCCCTTACTCTTATTTAAGAAGTCCAACTTCTTTATTCATTAAATTTAACTCTTTAAATTTAACTATCTCAACGGGGATTAAAACTCCATTACACTGTGTGACCCTCAATGGTTCAGGGATACAGCTAGCCGTGGGCTCACAACTCCTTGTGACTCGGAACAACGATTTCCGACTTGCCCAACGAATCATGGTAAAGCGCCTAGCAACATCGCCCCATGATTCCCTAGGTATCACTGATAGTGCCTACAAGAACCAGTAGATTTTGGTTAGCGTACAGTACGGTCCTTTCATCCATATATCCCGATCGAATCAACAACCATTGGTATATCGAGAGTCGCTCAAGATTCGATAACTATGCAATACATCTTGAAGATCAAATTAGTGACATCGCATGTGCTACTAAGAAACCATTTCTTAAATCACATCAAGTACTCTGGCCAGAGATTTGTCACACTAATATCTCCTCAGATCGCATAGGATATCCACACTCGCAAGTATGTGGTGAATCCTTGACAACAATGCATCGACTCCTATATGTGTTGTAACTGTACCCAATCCCGACACCTGATGACCCCAATAGAGTCGGTAAACGAGTCAAATCACAGTACTAGCATATAGAGTCTCCATGATGTTTCAAGTCGTAAGGACTAATGGTGTACAACCAAAACCGCGGACTTTATCCACTCGATAAGTGATAACCACTTGGAAAGTCCGGATAGGGTAGTTCGATTATTCATCCTATGAATATCCATTTGCATGCTTCGAACATCTCCATGTTCCCTACCAATGAAACGTGATACTCCGCATCGCAAATGCTAGTCTCAAACTCGAGCGATCCTTATCCTTATTATCGGACGGCTCAATCGACTAGGAACAGTTTAGAATATACAGTGACTATAAGATGTATTTCATGATAGACATCTCCATGTTCTACCACATCTTACATACACTATGGTATATTCAAGGTCTTTATCAAAACAACAATAGTATATCACAATATAACAATATGAAGTAATATAAAGTCATTGCCATTAATAAAAGTGTAAATTACATTAAACAAAAGATCGTTTATACAAAGAGTCATCAAAGCCCATAGCCACAAGTTGGCTCACTGGGCACCCACTCTTTCAAATACCGCTCAAACTCTTCATTTTGAGGCAAGTGACTCTTTAGCTTACAAAAGCTCTCTGCTCTCTTTTTTCTGTTGAGGTGATCATTGACTTGAGCGTCGGAGGGTCACCCGGCGCCTTTAACACGTGTTCGTGAATCAGGTGGCAACCCAAAAGAAGATTGCACGACTTCTTCAAGTGACCGAAGGAGTAGGAGATCAGGAGATCATTCCCCTTCTACAGGTGACCGAGGAAGCAGAAGATCAGGAGGATGTACGACTTCCCAATTTATTTGCTGATTAGGGAGAGAATTATTTTGCCCGCATCAGATTGGCACCGTCTATGGGAAAGCCACCTATTCACAGAAAATGCAAACGCGATCACATGCCACCTGTAACACTGAAGGTGGTCGAGAGCTCCCGCATTCTAACCTCCCGCCTCCTAACCCCCCGCCGTAGGATGAGTTTCTTATCACCTCTAATGCCTTGAAGTCCATGTTGGAGGAGGTTTCCTCACGTGCAGTGGTGGAAGCCATGACACACTTTTTGGCAACACAACAACATAACCCGGGAAAAAATCTCAAAACTTAAATGGCGAGCTACCTTCATCTCACCAACAAGAAAAAGGACACACACAAGTAGAGGAAGTTGGAACGAATAGGATTTCACACCCCAATGCGAGAAGGGAAGCAGCGTTCCACAAGAAGGAGGTAAGTAGCCACGGGCCCAAGCGCCCAGGATTTCGTACTAAGGAGATAGGATCGGAGAAAGTTCTTTGGAAATCCTACCAGCCCGACGCAGCCCGTTCACTACTGCCATCCTAGACGAGGTGCTAAAATCTGGAGTGAAAATAGCAAATCTTCTAGAGTACGATGGCTCAGGAGACCCTCATGATCACCTAGACATGTTTTATGCAAAATCCGATCTATATGACTTCAGCGATGCTACGTATTGCAAGATCTTTCGGACTACACTGACTAATCGCGCATTGGCGTGGTTCAATAAACTCTCAGTAGGAATCATTGCAAGCCTGGAACAACTTATTCAGCGTTTTCTCCATCAGTTCTCCATTAATCGGAAATACCCTAAAACTGCATCGTACCTATTCTCGGTTCACTACAACAAATATGGTCAAACACAACACTATAAAGACAACGGTTTTTAGCAAAAACCGTTGTTTTTACACTTTAACAACAATTTTATATAAAACCGTTGTAATATGTCCAAAAACGCGCTCATACACAACGGTTTTTAAAAAACCGTTGTCTATAATAGGTCAAAGACAACGGTTTTAAATAACCGTTGTCTATGAGCGGGTTTTTTTAGCCTACGACAACGGTTTTTAATAACCGTTGTCTATGAACGGGTTTTTTTTAACCTACAACAACATTTTTATTAACTGTTGTCTATAAAAGTGTATTTGGTATTGCATGACAATGGTTACTATTCCGTTAAGGTTTGGTTTTAATATTAAAAAATACAACTTTTCTCTCACTCTCATTAATACTCTCACGACTCTCACTCTCACTCTCACTCTCACACTTCCATCTTCGTCGCCCCGCTCCAATTGACCTAATCCTAGCTTCTCCTCACAACTCACCGCCCTCTCACTCTCACACTTGTGTGATAGCTGTGCTCTTGGGAAATAAAAAAGAGTATCGTTTAGACAAGGAAGTCACACAACTGAGCAACCATTGGCCTACATTCATTCAGATCTATGGGGTCCTTCTCGGACAGAAACTCATAGAGGAGGCAGATACTTCATGTCTTTGATAGATGATTACTCAAGGAGAGTATGTATATTCATCTTAAAGACTAAGGATGAAGCTTATGACAAGTTTAAAGAATGGCTGCTGGCAGTTGAGAACAAGAGTGATCGAAGAGTTAAACACCTGAGAACAGATAATGGGCTAGGATACTTATCGGATAAGTTTGTCAAGCTATGTAAGGAGAAAGGCATTACCAGACACAGAACAGTGGCAGGAACGCCACAGCAAAATGTCCTGGCAGAGAGAATGAACAGAACCCTTCTGGAAAGGGTCAGATGTATGTTGATCAATGCTTCTCTACCTAAGTCCTTCTGGGGAAAAGCGTTATCTACTGCGTGCTATTTGGTCAATAGGTGTACATCTAGTGCGATTGGTTTCAAGACACCAATGGAAAAGTGGAGTGGAACACCTGCAGACTACTCAAACTTGAGGGTATTCGGATATCTAGCATATGCTCATCTGAAACAGGACAAGTTGGAAGCAAGGGCAGTCAGAAGTATATTCATTGGGTATCCGGATGGTGTGAAGAGTTATAAAGTTTGGAACCTGGAGTCAAGAGGTCCAAAGTGCTTCAACACCAAGGATGTGAAGTTTGATGAATCCAAACTTGGGTATAAAATGAATACAGATGGAAAGGACAATCAGATCAGTGTGAATGATAAACTACCGATTGAGGTGGAGTCTTCTGTTCCAGATGAAGGGTCAGAAGAGATGCAAGATGAGAATGGGACAACAGTAGATCCAACAGAGGATCTAAGTACTTATAATATTGCAAGGAACAGAACCAGAAGGGAGATCAGAGCTCCTAAGAGGTTTGGTGAAGCTGATCTGGCTTGGTATGCGCTGACAGTAGCTGAGGAGGTGGAGTATTCAGAGCCGAATACATATGATGAAGCTATGACGAGTAAACAGAAAAACAAGTGGATTGAAGCTATGAATGAAGAGATGAACTCACTTGAGAAGAATCAAACCTGGAAGCTAGTAGACAGACCGAAGCATCAAAAGACATTGAGATGCAAGTGGATCTATAAACAGAAGGAAGGAACTCCTGGTATAGATCAGATCAAGTATAAAGCAAGATTGGTTGCAAAGGGTTTTGGTCAAGTAGAAGGGATAGATTTTAATGAGATCTATTCTCCAGTGGTCAAACATTGTTCCATCCGGATTATGTTAGCACTGGTGAACTAGCTCAACTTGGAGCTTGAACAGATGGATGTGAAAACTGCGTTTCTACACGGTGACCTGGAAGAAACCATTTATATGGAACAACCAAAGGGCTTCATACATCAGAAAACCCAGAACAAAGTCTCCTTACTGAGAAAATCATTGTATGGGCTAAAGCAGAGTCCGAGGCAGTGGAACAAGAGGTTTGATGAGTTCATGATTGATATTAGTTTTGTGAGAAGCCAATATGACAGATTTGTTTATCTGAAGAAGGATGATGGGCAGGTTATCTTGTACCTACTGATTACGTTGATGATATATTGATTGCAAGTAAAAGTAGGACATAGATATCATCCTTGAAACAACAGCTCAACACAGAGTTTGAGATGAAAGATCTGGGTGAAGCGAAGAGAATTTTGGCCATGGACATAGTGAGAAACAGGAAAAGACAGGAGATTCATCTGAGTCAGAAGAACTATTTGAAGAAGGTTGTTCTGCAGTATAACATGGATCAAGCAAAATCTGTCTTGACCCCTCTAGGACAGCATTTGAAGCTATCTGCGAGTCAGTCACCTGAAAGTGAGGAAGACAAGAGGAAGATGGCTGATATTCCATATGCTAGTGGAGTGGGGAGTCTCATATATGGAATGGTGTGTAGTAGGCCTGATCTGGCATACGCAATCAGTGTTGTGTCAAGATTTATGGCTAATCCGGGAATATATCATTGGGAAGCTCTTAAGTGGATTCTCCGATATCTCATAAATACAACTGGGTTAGGGTTGAAGTTTGAGAAACAGCAAGATGGAATTGATCCGGTAGTTGGATATGAAGACTCAGATTTTGCTGGGAATTTAGACACGAGAAAGTCATTGACTGGTTATGTGTTCACCTTTTATGGCACAACGATCACCTGGAAGTCAAACTTACAGTCAGTGGTTGCCCTTTCTACCACTGAGGCAGAATTAATAGCTGTCACCGAGGCCATAAATGAAAGATTGTGGTTAAAAGGAATGATAGCGGAGTTGGGTGTAAAACAAGATCAAGTTGTAGTACACTGTGATAACCAAAGTGCAATACACTTGACGAAACACCAAGTCTATTATGAACGATCGAAACACATAGATATGAAGATGCATTTTTTCAGAGATGTAATTGAAAAAGGAGATGTAATCCTTGTGAAGATAGCATCAGAAGAAAACCCTGCAGATGCTATGACGAAGTCACTGCCGTATGTTAAGTTAAAGAAATGTTTGGACTTAGTTAATGCGGTGATTGAAAATTAGCCAAGGAGGCTAGGATGGAGAGCAGCATTCAACCTGGAAGAATCAAGGTGGAGATTGTTGAAGTTTGCTTCTATCAGATTGAATGGGAATAGAGAAGAGATCGGATCGAATAGTACAAATCAGATGAGCTCGGTATTCAGATGAGTTCATGGTCCAGATCGAATACTGGGATCAGATCGATGTGATGGTCAGATGAGTCTTCGGATGAGTTCATGCAGATAGATTGCTCGAGTATTGTGACTTGGTTAGAAGTCAGATGAAGTTTCCAAAAAGCTGGAAGCTTGTAGGCAGATCGATGCATATCGAAGTACGAGGGAAGATCAGACTGTTGAATAAAGGCTTATTGGGTTGGACCATGTTGACTTTATAATTGGGCCGTAAGTTACTGTTGACCTAAAGCCCAAGATGAAAGTCGGTGAAATTCTCTATATAAGCAGATGGAAGCTGGCCGCAACAGGAAGAACAGAAAATCAAATTCTTCAGAATATATTGCGAGAGAAGAAGGAGAGATTTCGAAGAGAAAACTTGAGCGGAGATTGTGACGGGGAGATTCAAGTATCAATAGCTTGAATCATGTCTGTATCTAACATTAAAAGTTTTCTGGTCTATCTCTGTAATAAGCTCTGTTGATTGAGCTTGGTTGTTTCTGTTGGTGATTAATAAAAGTGTGTGTTGCCCTCATGTGGACGTAGGCAAATATTTGCCGAACCATGTAAATACTTGCGTGGTTTATTTGCTTTCACGTGAGTATTGAGTTTGATCTGCGTGAGTTGTTTTTATTTGTTCTGGGATTGTGTTGTTGTTCTTGTGTGTTCGTTTGCGTGGTGAATTCTTGAATACCAAATTTTCGGATTGATTCCTAACACAAACCTTGTGAAAGGAACTGGTGGAAGTTGGATTGTCTCCTGCACTCGTACGAGAGCTCGTCACTGTGAGCTACTTGTTTCCCTTATTCGATACTCTGCTTCTTACTCTTACACACAGCACTTTGCCTTGATGGAGCTGAAAATGCAGCATGTTTAAATTGATTGTCTCTTAAGCATCATCTTGAATGTGCTTGTCATGTTAATGGACCTCAACTAGTCATGGCAGAGCCAGAAGTTTTGCTAACATGGGGACAAAGAATTAAGAAAAACTCGAAACTTTAATGGACAAATCCATTATTATCATGTATATATAATTATAATTATATATTAAATGAGCATATGCAAGTGTAAGAGAAATTTAAGAGGAAGAGAAGGAAATCACTCTTATCTGCCTCTAGTTCCGCGACTAATGACTATGAGTTAGCTATCTGTAGAATATAGGTGCATTTAGCTTAAGATGTTTTGAGGTTTTTCTTTTCTTTTACAGCTGAGTATGATATTTTTCTCACTTTTGTAGGTTATCACAAGAATAAACTACGGGCAAAGTGTGAACATCAGTGGACTCGCTGGCGCAGTTTCCTTGGCTGGATCAGGAGGTGGTTTATGGTCTGTCAAAGGAGGAAGTTGGCAGATGGCTGCTGGATTGATTGAACGTTCAGATGTTCAGTTGCTCCTTAATGAAGAAATAAGTTTATTTCTCACCTCGGAGACTTTTATGAGTTCAACTCAACGGCGGGAAAGAGTTACAGCTTTATGAATTTTTTTTATATAAAGAATGATTAAATATATTTAATAATAATAATAATTGTAGTGTTAGATTTTACGAAAAATATTCTTTTGATTTTATTGACTTTAGAGTATTCACTCTATCATAATAAATTTTTTAACGAAAACATCCCTACCTATTCACCAACCTTTTGAAACATATAAAAAACCATAGACAAAATTGATAATTAATCACAATGTAAAATGTTGTTGCTTCATTTTGTGGATAAAATGTTGTGATTTTATTGATAATTATTTTGTGGATTAATATGGAGTAAGCATGTAACATGTTGTTGCTTCATTTTTTGGGTGTGGTGTGTTAACTCACACTATGTGGCGATCGAACACAATAGGTCATCCAAGAAAACTCCCCAATATTGTGATTTAATGTGTATCTTGTTAATTATTTTCATAATATAGCAGATGGATGAATTAATGCGATGAGGTATAAAAATATATTATTTGTTGTAAAATAAAGGAGAAACTAACCAAATAATATGCAAAGAAATATGCAAAAAAAAACAAGTAAATTCAATCTATCAAATGTGTTACATGAGTGACATATTTATAGGTACAAGAAAATGGAGATAAGATCAAATAAATTGATTTGATCACGATTTTATATCATCACTTTGAGATTTGAATATAACTCTATGATAACTCAATCTTTGATTATCTTGACATCCATAATATTATAACACTCCCCCTTGGATGTCAATCGACGGATGTGCCTCGTTAAAACCTTACTAGGAAAAACCCAATGGGATAAAAACCTAGCGAAGGAAAAAGAGTACAACATCCCTCGTTATTGCTAAACTGCCTCGTTAAAAACCTTGTCATGAAAAACCACTTGAGAAAAATCATGGACAAGGGAAAAATAGTGCAGTTTGGATTAACTCCCCCTATTGCGAACATAACTTGAAATCTCTAAGTTGCCGCATTCCGATCTTGTACACCAATTTTTCAAAAGTTGATGTGAGCAATGATTTCGATGAAAACTCGGTTAGATTATCACTTGAGAAAATTTGTTGAATTTAGTTGAGAAGTGCATGCCTCATTGCCTTCATAGATCTTCGGGATATAAATGTTCCATCATAAAAACTTCTACTCTGTTATCTTCCTTTTGTGCGGATCAGATATATATCTGCATAACTAATCAATTGCAAATCACAAACATTAAAATAAAATAAGTCGCTTGTATCATATACCTGTAAGATATCAAAATTAATTGCATGAATTACTCCTTAATGTTTGGACCACAGGTCTTAAAAACTCATGTTTCGCTATTGAGTTTAACTCTTCTTGTATTGAAATATTTTAACTTGGCCAATCATGTCTACAACGATATTCATTAACATATTTATGATCTAGATCATAACATCAAATGTCACATCATGGGCAAATTTTATTGTCGACAATAATTTTCAATTGATTAAATAATTTTCCCGTTTTAACATAATCTATCGAGATCTCTTCATTTTCAAGTACTTGAACTTCTTCCGGGATTTGATCATCTTCATTTCAGACTGATCAATTAATGAATCATATTTTCAACATGGACATCTATATTATTGCTCCTTTTCTTTTCGTGGATTTTTATCTTTGGATCCAATTTTTCTACCACGCTTGATTCGAGCTCGTTGTTGACTGTTCTTTTAGAACATCAATATGTGCTGGAACATTAGCAGCCATTACGTATGACTTAGTTACCATTTTTCCATTAAATGCATCAGGTAATTTATTTGCAATACCTTGCAAATGGACTCTCTTGAACCTCAAGTTCACATTCATTTGTCCGATAATCAAAATGATGTAATGATGCATTCCAAGTTAATTAACTTGGTGATCTCATATTTTCTCCCCTTAATCATCGCATATGCAAATTTATTCTTAAACTCTTGGCCAAAAGCTAGTTGTAAAGGGGAGAAATCATGGTAACTAGTCAATTTGATACGTATAAGTGTTGCTATATACAAAATATCATATCCCCATAAATATTTGAGGAGTTTTGTTCTAATTATCAATAGTTAGCTATCAATTGGAGACACTTAATCAAAAATTTCACTAAACCATTTTGTATATGAACATTTGCAATAAGATGTTCAATAATTATCCCAATTGACATACTAGTCATTAAAAATTTTGGGATGTAATTTCATCAGCATTATCAATAAAATCCTCTTGATAAATTTCAAACATTAGTTTGCGATATGATAATAAATACACATGCAACCATTTCGTAAATATATAAAATATTTAAATGGTTCACATAATCGAAGAATGTGCCCATAAATATCACCTTGTATCATTTTAAAATGTAGGTGATTCAATATCAATTTTAGCTGATGAAGGCTTATAATTTGCCTTGAGAACAAGCAACACATGAAAATTCTTTAACATTAATAATCTCGCTTTCTTTAATTGATGCCCATATGAATTCTCAATATTATTTTCGCATCATTGTCAAATTGGAATATCCCAATTGATTATGCCAAGTCATAAACATATTCATATCAATGAATTTCTTGGCTAACCGTTGTATTCGTCTCCACTACATTTATTTTGTGTAGTATAAGTCATAAGTAACTGTCGACAATTTTTCAACAATTTATTTCTTTATTGACATTTCTTTCGCAATAAAAGATATCATTTTTTTTCTTGGCTTATAGTCTCAATATGATATCCATTCCGACGGATATCTTGAAAGCTCAATAAATTTCTTTGAGACTTATGAGAGAGTAAAAAAATTTGTCTCTCTAAAGCTTTCAATAATGCTTGTACTTTCAAAAATTGTGTTGACATAACCTTTTCTCATTTGTAAATATGAGAAATATTTATTTCATTGAATATGGAATGCGTCATTGCGTTGTCAACACGACATAAATCTCTATTGATTTCATGTCCAAAATCCATATTCTATTCACAATAATAAATTTAATAAGAGTAAAAACATTTTATTCATATAGAGACAATTTGAAATAAATAACTTTGATTCATAATAAAAACAATCAAACCAATTTAAAATTTAAATTAATTAAACCAATAGTTTTCTCAAATAAACCATATAAATAATCCCTAAACATGACATTTAAATAAATAAAAACCAAAATGATCAAATAAAAGATAATCAATAACTTTAATAATTTTGCACGCTTCCATCTCCAATCAAATGATCAATCTTTTCTTCCGGATCTTCAAAGAAATCAGAAACATCAAAATGTGCCGAAAGAAATGGACCTTGGCTTAAATCTTCACCTTGATGAATAAAATTAGTTTCAACATCTTTTGCATTTTCTTTTGATGCTTGATAAAGATCAACAAGGTGTTTCAGCGTACGACAATTATTATACCAATGCATTTTATCTCCACATCTATAGCACCCATTTTCTAAATTCATTGATTTATCATTTTGACCACTTTCAACATTTTTCTCTTGGTCATTACCACACTTTTTGAAACTTCCATCCCTTTGATCATTATTATTATAATCATCGTTAAAGTAACGAGGTTTTTCCTGCCCACGACCATATGGATGAAAGCGTCCTCGACCGCGCCCACGCCCATGCCCACGACCGAATCCGGTCTTATTTTGTTTCATCTTTTCATCATGCATTGCCGCATTCACTTCAGGGAATGGGTTGGCTCCAGTGGGACGAATTTCATGATTTTTCATCAACAACTCATTATTTTGCTCAACCACAAGCAAACATGAAATCAAATCAGAATACCTCTTGAAACCTTTCTCTCTATACTGTTGTTGTAAGACAATATTAGAGGCATGAAATGTGGAATATGTTTTTTCCAACAAATCATCATCAGTCATTTTTTCTCCACACAATTTCAATTGTGTACTGATGCGAAACAATGCAGAATTATATTCACTTACAGACTTAAAATCTTGTAAGCGCAAGTGCATCCAATCATAACGTGCTTTTGGAAGAATTACCTCTTTTGATGGCTATATCTCTCTTTCAAATTATTCCATAGATCAAGCGGATATTTTATCGTCAAATACTCAATTTTCAAACCATCATGAAGATGGTGACGAAGGAATATCATAGCCTTTGCACGATTTTGCGGTGATTCATTATTTTCATCTTTGATGGTATCTCCAATACCCATAGCATCTAGATGTATTTCAGCATCTAGTATCCAAGATAGATAATTCTTGTCAGAGATATCAAGAGCGGCAAATTCAAGCTTTGAGATATTCGACATGATGAAATCTATATAAAACACTAAATTCATAAATATTGATTAATACACAATAACACAAATGTATAAAAAAGTTTAAAATCAGACATGAAAATTTGACAATGAACATAAAAAAATAGTACGTACACACAATCATATATATCATATATGATATAATTCATGCTTAGAAATTTAACAAATTAACAAAAGGACAAGCACTAAAAATAAAAATAATTGAAATTGAAATATTTAATTTCTGAATATCAGATAATGATGTGAATCTATATTTATGCAATTTATAAGTGTATGTGTATCAACCTCCATCAATATTATAATCCAAAAACAAGATCACTCATTATTTCTCAAAATAAAAATCATGTCGCTTCACCGAACAGAAAACAATTGGGTATCAAAAATAAATGAGTTGGCGCATAGAATTTATATACATGTCAAAGTCATGCTTTGAAAGAGAATCATATAAATTTAATTATAAGCATGACGTGTATTGGTGATAGAAAAATGAAAGAAAAAAAAATTACAGATCATGAACATGCTGTGAAAAGTCAAAGAAAAAAAATATGATAAACTCGTGCTGATAACGTGTTGTAAAATAAAGGAGAAACTAACCAAATAATATGCAAAGAAATATGCAAAGAAAACAAGTAAATTCCCAAATAATATGCAAAGAAAACAAGTAAATTCAATCTATCAAATGTGTTATATGAGTGACCTATTTATAGGTACAAGAAAATGGAGATAAGATCAAATAAATTGATTTGATCATGATTTTATATCATCTCTTTGAGATTTGAATATAACTCTATGATAACTAAATCTTTGATTATCTTGACATCCATAATATTATAACATCATTTTCTTTTTGTGTTATAAATAAGTGAATGTGAAAAGTTAAGAATGAATTGAAATCAATATTGTCGTGATTATTGTTCGATGTATCAACAACGTTCAATCTTATGAACTCAATTCACAGACTTATCTCTCACTCAATGAACAATCACTCAACTCTCACGGGACAGATCAGAATTAACAGAACAAGAAAGAAAAGTAATCAAGAGCACACAAAAGAATTACGTGGTTCAGTGATAATCACCTACATTCACGCGAGGAAAATCTCTTTTATTGAATCAACCAAAGTTACAATCACCAAAGCTTTACAATAATGGAGTCAAAATAAATCAAGAAACTCTCAACACTCTGATCTCTTCTATTCTCTCTGTAGCTTCCTTTTTCTTTTCTGGTTTGGGTTCTCAATTGTTCTGTGTCTTTCTCAAGAATTTTGGATCATCCTTTTATACATGCATGCAGCAGGTTATATCTCTTCTTGAAACCTGATACTCCCGGTTGCCCCCAAATTGCTCTCTAACCACTTGAGGTAGTTAGGCAATCAAGATTACAGCTGTGGTCATCAACTGGTTTTCCAACCACCTAACAACCTTCAAGGGTCAATGAATAAGTCAATATTGAAGACACATTATACCACAATTCTCCACCTTGTCTTAAAGATGACTGCCCTCCAACCCCTCCCTACTCGACTCAGGAGTCTATTTTCCTTTCTTCAGCATTTACCAACCTCAAGCAATGAATGTGCTTTCCTTGAGGCAAAGCTTTTGTCAAGACATCTGCTGGATTTTCTTCGGTTGTTATCTTTTCAACTATTATTTCTCCCTCTTAAAATATTTCTCTTAACTTGACATATATACTTAGTTCGTTCATGGTACACTTGGTTCTTTGATAGGTGTATTGTACTTTGATTGTCACAAAAGATTGTAAAATGATCCTGAGCCACACCAAATTCTGTTGTTATCCCTCTTAACCAGATGGCCTCTTTTACAGCCTCGGTGAGTGCAATATAATCGGCCTCTGTTGTAGACAATGAAACCACAGACTAAAGATTTGCCTTCCAACTAATAGTTGTTCCGAACATAGTAATCACATACCCTGTCAATGATTTCCTTGTATCCAAATTTCCTGTAAAATCTGAGTCCACATATCCCACCAAAAATTTGAACTTCTCATCCTATCTTTTGAATAGCAATCCTAAGTTTGTTGTCCCTTTTAAGTATCTAAAAGTCCACTTCAAAGCTTCCCAGTGCTTCATACCTGGATTAGCCATGAATCTGGAAATAACACTTATGGCATACGATAAGTCTGGACGGCTACAAACCATGTCATACATTACACTACCAACCCCACTAGCATAAGGAAGCTTAGCCATCTGTTCTATTTCTGTTTCAGTACTGGGAGATTGCTCATTAGATAGTTTTAAATGTTGGCCCAAAGGTGTTGCTACAGATTTTGACTCGCTCATATTAAATCTCTGGAGTACTCTTTTAATATAAGCACTTTGTCTTAGAAATAAGGTCTTGCTATTTCAGTCCCTGTAGATTTTCATTCCAAGAATCTTCTTGGCCTTTCCCAAATCCTTCATCTCAAACTTAGTGTTGAGTTGTTTCTTTTAACTTCTCAATATCATTCTTGTTAGCACTTGCAATTAGCATACCATCAACATACAAAAGTAGAAAAATCAGAACTTCTCTTCCAACTCTTTTCCTATAAACACAGCTGTCAAATTCGCTTCTTGTGAATTGAAATTTCATCATGAAGTCATCTAATATCTTATACCACTGTCTAGGACTTTGTTTTAGCCCATAAAGTGATTTTCTCAGCTTACATACCTTGTCTTCACTTCCTGGTGTTATAAAACCTTTAGGTTGCTCCATGAATATTTTTTTCTTCAATTTCACCATGAAGAAAGGCTGTTTTGACATCTAACTATTCTAGTTCAAAATCTGGTTGGGTCACCAAAGCAAGTAGCATCCTTATAGAGCAGTGTTTAACAATCGAAGAGTAGATCTCATTAAAATCCACTCCTATTTGTGTGTACCCCTTAGCAACTAACATTGCTTTGTATTTCATGTCCTTGACCTTAGCATTCTCATGCTTTATCTTGTAAATCCACTTGCACCCCAAGATCCGTTGTACTATAGGTTTCTTCACCATCTCCCATGTATTATTTTTTTATCAAAGAATTCATCTTCTCTTGCATTTCTTCCTGACAATACTTCTTCTGTTTACTAGTCACAACCTCTTTATAGTTTTTTGGTTCAGAAAATTCTATATGCTCAACTGTGAGAAGTGCATATGAGACTAAGTCTGCTTGAGCCAACCATCTTGTAGCTTTTATTTATCTTCTTTGCCTGTCTCTTGCTAGCATATATGTGCTAAGATCCTCCTCAATTTGATGTTCACTGGTTTCATCAGTTTATGCAGCAACAGATTCAGGATGGGTTTTCTTTCATTTGATCATATTTTCTTCTTGATACTCCACCTCAATTTGATATTCATCACCGTGCAAACTCTGTCTCATTTGATCTGTTTTTTCTTGATCAAAACCTGTAATGCAATATCTCTTGAGTTAAAACACTTTGGACCAGAGACCTCTAAGTTCCATACCTTGTACCCCTTAACTCCTTCAGGATAGCCTATGAAAACACATCTCAATTCTCTAGCATCTAGCTTATCTTGTTTGAATTGAGCATAATCTAAGCATCCAAACACCCTGAGACTCTTATACTCAGCTGGTTTCTGATGTGATGGTATTTTTCTATGTTTGATTGAGTTAATTTATGATGATTAGGTGTATTTTGATTGGCTAAATTCATGTTTTAGTTCCTAATCATTGTATGTGATTTGATATAGGAAAAGAGAATAAATGGAGCTAAAGATGGAAGGAAAGAGCCGAGATAAGAGAATAATTACGAAGCAGCAATGGTCAGAAAATCATTTTTAATTTTAGAAAAATCCAAAGCCGATCTAAACCGTTCAGAATGAATTTCAAGATGTTTTAAATCTGTTGTCTAAATTTCAGATCAATCCGACGGCTAGATCTCTGGATATGAAAATTTCAATCTCGCTGCTCGCTGAAAAACAAAGCTGCGCGCTCGATCCGCAAAGTTTAACCGATCGAGCGGGAGCAGAAAGAAAATCTGGACAGAAAGTTGGCATAATTTGGGCGCTCGATCCGCAAAGTTTAACCGATCGAGCGGTGCCAAGAAATATGAAAACAGTAAGATTGGAAAAAGACTCTCGCACGATCCGCAGACTTCAACCGATCGAGCGAGACGACCTGTTCGGGAAAAAATCTGTAAATTATAAATTTTTATTTTGTATGACTCTAGCCTTAATTAAAATATATATCTCGAATTTTAGAGTCTTGGGAGGATTCGGAAGATCTTTTGGGACGACTAGAAAGCAGGAGAACTCTCTTGGCGGCTAGGTTTCTTCTCTCTTCTCTTAGATTTAATTTTTTTTCATGAATTTTTTTGTAAAATTCATGAATATTGTAGGCTAAGTTTTAATACTTGATTGAGGAAGACGAACCCTTGATTTTGTTTATTTATGAGATTCGAATTTTTCATTGTTTAATTCCAAATTGCGTATCAAGAGTTGTTTTGGATTGATTTCCTTGCTTGTATGTGAGATTTTAGGATTGATCACCTTAGGATTTTTCTATACAATCTATTGCTAAATTAGAATTCAAATCCGTAATTGTTTGAATCATCTGATTTTTGAATCAACTATGTTTAATATTTTCTGTTGTTGAATTTGTTAAATCGTAGGAACAACAATTGACTAGATTAAATACAATCGCTGGTATTTGTGTTGCCTAGATTCATCAGTTTTACTCATTTGAATGCTGCCGTAGATTTAAATCTAATCGCTGGTATTGGGTTAATTTATGGGGTAAGGGTTAACTTAGAATGCTGGTGTCTAGTTAACTAAAATTAAGGTGAAACAGAAATTAAATTTTCAATGAGGAATATTCAATGTGAATTAATTATTTTTAGGGAATCGATGATCGAATGAATAATTTCAAGGGTGTAGTCGACTGATATCAAGTCTCGTTAGTGTATTGATCTTTCTTATTTTAATTCTTGCATAGTAGTTAGTAAAATCCAAAAAATCCCTTTTATTATTTTCAGTATTTTAAGAACACTATTTAAATTTGACTTTCCTCGTGGGAACGATCCCTACTCACACTACTGCATATTTTGTTATCTGATTTGAGTTGGGTAATTTGGACATGATACGACTTAGCGCTATCAAATTTTGGCGATGTTGCCGGGGAACAGTGTTTAATTTATTTGTGTTCTTGTTTTTATTTTTATTTTTTTTATTCTTTCCCCAGTGCTTCTCGAGTTTGTTCATGATTTCAGGTGAATCTACGGAAGAAGAAATTCCATACAACCCGGATATAGAAAGAACTTTGCATAGACGAAGGAAAGAAGCTCGTTGGAGACAGGGAGAGGACGAGCGCGTGGTTGAGGTTCTTAGAGGAGCAATGGCTGACAACGCAAATTTGAGCTTGAGACAACTGGACACTCCTGACCTGAATCAACAGCCCCTATGCATTACTTTCCCTACCTTAGAAACTAATGTTACTTTTGAATTAAAATCTGGGCTAATACATTTGTTGCCTTCTTTTCATGGTCTTGCAGGTGAAGATCCTCAAAAGAACTTAATGGAATTCCATGTGGTGTGCACAAGCATGAAACCTCATGGAGTAACAGAAGAGCAAATCCAGCTGAGAGCCTTTCATCTTTCATTAAAGAATGCTGCTAAGGATTGGCTATACTACCTACCTCCTAGATCCATTACCACCTGGACAGAGATGAAGAGAATCTTCTTAGAGAAGTACTTTCCAGCTTCAAGAGCAGCAAATATCAGAAAAGAGATCTATGACATAAAGCAATTTGCAGGGGAATCACTTCATGAGTATTGTGAGCGGTTCAAGAAGCTTTGTGCTAGCTGTCCGCAGCACCAGATAAGTGAAAATTTATTAATACAATACTGCTATGAAGGTTTATTGTCTCATGACAGGAATATGCTAGATGCGGCCAGTGGAGGAGTTTTTGTGGACAAAACTCCAGTTCAAGCAAGGAATTTAATCGAGAATATGGCTGCTAATTCTCAGCAATTTGGCACCAACAGGAGTAATCCAGCACCCAAACGGGGCAACGAGGTAAATGTTTTTTCCCTTGAACAACAATTGATTGAATTGACAAATTTTGTGTGTCAAATTGTTGTAGGGAGTGGGCAAACTGTAAGAGCATGTGGAGTTTGTGCTAAAGTGGGACATGCAACTGACATGTGTCCTACTCTTCAAGAGGGATCTGCTGAGCAAGTCAATGCAGCAAGAGGATTTCCCGGACCACCACAACAGAAGTATGATCCTTATTCCAACACATACAATCCAGGTTGGAAGGATCATCCCAATCTCAGATATGGAAACTCTCCAGTACACCAAATGCATAATCAAGCTTACAGAGCATCGTATCATCCTCCACCACAGCATCCTCAAATTCCAGAGCCTGGTGAGTCTTTAGAAATTTTTTTTAAGGATCTTGCTACTAATTCTTTAAATTTTCAACAGGAGACAAGAGCAAGTATCCAACAGTTGAACACTCAAATGGGGCAGTTGGCAACCACAGTTAACAGGTTGGAGGCACTAAATTCTAGCAGTCTGCCATCACAGACAATGGTGAATCCAAAGGAGAATGTTAGTGCAATCACCTTGAGGAGTGGAAAGGAGTTGAAGGTTCATGAAGAAGTAGAGAAATAACCAGTACAGAACGAGGATGAAGAGAAATCCAAGGTAGAAAAGGATGAGATAGTTCAAAAAGACGCACCAAGAGGTAAGTTTCCTCCTCTCTCTGAGTCTAAACCCATACCCCCTTTTCCCTTAGCATTGAAAGAGTCTAGGAATGATGATGAAATTAAGGGGTTGTATGAAACTTTTTGCAGATGTGAGGTAAATATTCCTCTGTTAGATGCTATTAAACAAGTACCTCTCTATGCTAAATTTTTGAAAGAATTATGTACTGCGAAAAGAAAACAAAATTTAAAGGGGTGTAAAAGAGTTGAACTAGGAGAACAGGTTTCTGCTGTCATTCAGAGAAAGGCACCTGAAAAATGCAAGGATCCAGGTATGTTTTCGATTCCTTGTAAAATAGGAGATGTTCATCTTGATACAACCATGTTAGATTTAGGAGCATCGATTAATTTCATGTCATATTCTGTTTATTTTTCATTAAAACTAGGGCCTTTGACTGAAACTGCAATTGTTATTCAGATGGCTGATAGATCTACTATTCATCCTAGGGGTGTGTTAGAGGATGTTTTTGTGCAAGTTGGTAACTTGGTTTTTTCTGCTGATTTCTATGTGCTTGATATGAAGAATAATGATTTTAATAGTCCAGTTTTGCTAGGAAGACCATTTTTGAAAACATCGAAGTCCATTATAGATGTTAACAATGGCACTCTCACTATGGAGTTTTATGGGGAGATTGTTAAGTTTCATATTTTTGATACCCTGAAAATTCTTGGTCGTGAAAGTGTTGTTAATAATATTGATGCTAATGATTACTTGTCACAAGAGCACAAGATAGTTGTGAATGAGGATAAGTTTAAGGAAGTTATTGAAAAACCTGTAAAAAATTATACTGCTGAAATTTTTCTTTCTGATTTGCAGGTACCTATAACTAAGTCAAAGTTTCCTCCAGATCGAGAAAAAGGAATGCATAAGGGAAAGGGAAGAAGTAGTCCAAACACGGGGATAAGAAAGATATCAAAACAGAAAAAGAATAGACATAAAATAACTGCAAAACTGTTCAGATGGGTGAAGGTGGACAAGAGAACTAGATATGAACCACCTTGATGAACTGAAGCATACAGTCGGGCCGAAGACTGTAAACAGAGGCGCTTCTTGGGAGGCAACCCAAGGGGAGTTTTTTTCTTTCATTCTTAGTTTTTATTTTTTTTTTGTTTTGCATTTTTGCTTACATTGGGGACAATGTAAGATTTTAAGTATGGGTGTGACATGACTTAGCGCTGCCAAATTTTGGCGCCGTTTCCGGGGACAATGTAAGATTTTAAGTATGGGGGAGAGACTTAGCCAGTCATTGAGAGAATTTAGCCGATTTTTGAAAAAAAAAAAATTTAGAGCTCATAGTTTGTGATGCATTTGACTGTTGAAAATCACTAGCCCATGATGAATTCTAATTGATGACATGCATGCTTTTGAAAATAGATGATTTGCTAACCTTGGAACACTTTGATCTCCAATACAAATTAGACTTTGATATGGTTCTTGAATATTCTTTAGCACGCATGAGTCATGGCTTGTGAATTGTATATGACATAGTGAAGGTCGTGTGAGCCTTGTGATAGTCTTAGGAAGTCGCTAACCTATCAACCTTCCTTTAGAGATTAATCGAAAAAAAAATGAGTAAATAATGGAGTTAGTAAGGTGAGGAGAGGTATTAGAATGAGGATTGAAATTCTAGTCCTATAAATTTCAAGAGCTAAATATGGAGGAGAATGTACGGAGTTGAGGATAACCGGATGCAATTACTCGGACAAGTGAAAAGACCATAAAACTTCTCAATGGTTTAATTTGATGTGTTGGTATGAAACTTGAGCTATTGTGGGTTTTTACATTGAATGGATCTGTGAAGTGTGCATGACACTGGCTAATGACCAAACACACACACACGTTCGGAGCTATATCTCTAGTTGAAATGTCTAGATATTGAACTTGTTCCGTTGTTAGCATTTTAGCGCCTTTCTTGATCATGCATTGAGTTTATTCCTGAGGCATAAATGTGAAAATCATGGTTATTTTTGTTATGTATTATGAGTTCGAGCTTATTTTTAGTTTTGTGTTGCTCGAGGGCGAGCAAGGATTAAGTAGGGGGAGTTTGATGTGATGGTATTTTCCTATGTTTGATTGAGTTAATTTGTGATGATTAGGTGTATTTTGATTGGTTAAATTCATGTTTTAGTTCCTAATCATTGTATGTGATTTTATATAGGAAAAGAGAATAAATGGAGCTAAAGAGTAAAGTGCCAAGATAAGAGAAGAATTACGAAGCAGCAATGGTTAGAAAATCATTTTTATTTTATAAAAAACCAAATCCAATCTTCACCGTTCAAAATGAATTTCAAGATGTTTTGAATCTGTTGTCTAAATTTCAGGTCAATCCGACGGCTAGATCTCTGGTTATGAAAATTTCAATCTCGCTGCTCGCTGAAAAACAAAGCTGCGCGCTCGATCCGCAAAGTTTAACCGATCGAGCGGGAGCAGAAAGAAAAGCTGGACATAAAGTTGGCATAATTTGGGCGCTCGATCTACAAAGTTTAACCGATCGAACGGTGCCAAGAAATATGAAAACAGTAGGATATGAAAAAGACTCTCGCTCGATCCACAGACTTCAACCGATCGAGCGAGACTTGCTGTTCGGAAAAAAATCTGTAAATTATGAATTTTTATTTTGTAGGACTCTAGCCTTAATTAAAATATATATCTCGAATTTTAGAGTCTTGGGAGGATTCGGAAGATCTTTTGGGATGGCTAGAAAGCAGAAGAACTCTCTTGGCGGCTAGGTTTCTTCTCTCTTTTCTTAGATTTAATTTTTTTTCATGAATTTTTCTGTAAAATTCTTGAATATTGTAGGCTAAGTTTTAATACTTGATTGAGGAAGATGAACATTTGATTTTGTTTATTTATGAGATTCGAATTTTTCATTGTTTAATTCCAAATTACGTATCAAGATTTGTTTTGGATTGATTGTCATGCTTGTATGTGAGATTTTAGGATTGATCACCTTAGAATTTTGCTATACAATATATTGCTAAATTAGAATTCAAATCCGTAATTGTTTGAATCATCTGAGTTTTGAAGCAACTATGCTTAATATTTTCTGCTGTTGAATTTGTTAAATCGTAGGAACAACAATTGACTAGATTAAATACAATCGCTGGTATTTTTGTTGTCTAGATTCATCAGTTTTACTCATTTGAATTCTGCCGTGGATTTAAATCTAATCGCTGGTATTAGGGTAATTTATGGGGTAAGGGTTAACTTAGAACGCTGGTGTCTAGTTAACTAAAATTAAGGTAAAACAGGAATTAAATTTTCAATGATGAATATTCAATGTGAATTAATTATTTTTAGGGAATCGATGATCGAATGAATAATTTCAAGGGTGTAATACCAAGTCTCGTTAGTTTATTGATCTTTCTTATTTTAATTCTTGCATAGTAGTTAGTAAAATCCAAAAAACCCCTTTTATTATTTTCAGTATTTTAAGAACACTATTAAAATTTCACTTTTCTCGTGGGAATGATCCCTACTCACACTACTGCATATTTTGTTATCTGATTTTAGTTGGATAATTTGGGCGTGATACGACTTAGCGCTATCAGTTTCCCACTCTACCTCTCTATTGGTGTCTTGAAATCCATAGCTCTTGAGGGGCATCTATTGATTAATTAGGCTGTTGTAGTTACAGCTTCACCCCAGAGAGACCTAGGCATGTTTGCATTTATATTCATGCATCTTACCCTTTCCAAAAGTGTGCGATTCATCCTCTTAGATATCCCATTTTTTTGAGGGGTTCCAGGTATTGTTTTGCGTCTGGAAATTCCATGAGACTTGCAAAGTTCTTGAAACTGCTCTGAAAAATATTCCAGGTCATTGTCAGTCCTCAAATGATTTAGTTTTCTCCCTATTTTATTTTCTATTGTGATGAGCCATTCTTTAAACTTATCAAAGGCTTGATATTTTGTTTTAAGTACATAAACTCACACCCTTCTTGAATAATCATCTATGATTGATATAAAATATCTACCCCCTCCATGTGTTACAGTTTTTTAGGGTCCCCATAAATGAGAATGCGCATAATCAAAAGGTTCTTTGATAGTGTGTTTACTATATGTAAAATGTACTTTCTTAGACTTTCCTAGAATACAAGTTTACAAAGATCAATCCCCTGTAATTTATCACCACACAGTAAGCTTTGTTTAGCTAGTTCATGTAGCCCTTTTCCACCTACATGACCTAGCCTTAAGTTCCATAACATAGATTTATCAGCTGTGTTTTGTAACAGAGAAGCTCCGCCTACAACAGTAGTTCCTAAAAGAACATGCAAAGCATCCTTCCTAACAGCTTTCAAGACAACTAAAGATCCCTTAGACACTTTTATGAATCCATTTTCTGATTTAAAAGCATAACCATTGGATTCTAACAAGCCAAGAGATATTAAATTTCTCTTAAGTTCGGGAATGTACCAAACTTCATGCAGAACACGGTCCACTCCATCATGAGTTCTTATTCTGATATATCCGCTCCCTCTTACCCTGCAAGATCTGTTATTTCCCATAAGAACCAGCCCTCCATCAGATTCCTTTAGCCCTGCAAACTAGGATTTATTTGGGCACATATAAAATGTGCATCCAGTGTCCAATATCCATTCTTGATCAGTTTATTGATTAGACACCACCAAAGCCTCTGCTGAATCATAGTTTTCTGATGCAACAGCAACCACATCACTTTTCCTTGGTTTCTCGTTCAAGTTCATTATTCTTTCAGGGAAATCCCTTTTGAAATGGCCTTCATTGTGGCATTGAAAGCACTTGAACCTTGTACGGCTCTTAGATCTTGATTTATCCCTTCTGAACTTTTGAGTTCTTTTCTCTGGTCTGCCTCTCATGATTAGTATATCACCTTGAGACTAAGTTTGATTTATCCTTTGCAGTTTCTTAGCTTGTATAGCAGATTGCACTTCCTTCAGGGTGATTGACTGTTCTCTACCATATAACATTGCATCCTTGAAGTTTTCATACGAATTTGGAAGCGCATTTAGCAATATTAAAGCCTTGTCCTCCTCTTCCAATTTTATTTCAATATGTTCCAGATCATCTAGGATCTTGATGAACTCGTCAATCTGATCTATCAGATTCTTCTCTTCTCGGATTTTGAATGAATATAGTCTATGCTTCATATAGGGATGATTTTGTAATGACTTTGTCATGTACAGGTTCTCGAGATTGAACCACATAGCAGCTGTTATTCTATCTTTTGCCACTTCTCTCAATGGCTTGTCTCCAAGGCATAAATGATCGTACTCGGTGTCTTTTCTTGTATGTCAACCTTTGCCTTTTCTTTTCCCTGATCCTCATCCTTCGTTGAACTAGATGATCCCTCATCTTTCTGCAGCGCATCAATGAGTCCTTGTTGAATCAAGATGACCCTCATCTTGATTCTCCATAATCCGAAATCATTCCACCCATTGAACTTCCCGATATCATACTTCATTGTTCCCATCTCGCAATTCGATCTTCCCACGGACGACGCCACTTGTCGTGATTATTGCTCGATGTATCAAAAACGTTCAATCTTAAGAACTCAATTCACAGACTTAATCTCTCACTCAATGAACAATCACTCAACTCTCACGGGACAGATCAGAATTAACAGAACAAAAAAGAAAAGTAATCAAGAGCACACACAAGAATTACATGGTTCAGTGATAATCACCTACATCCACGGGAGGGAAATCTCTTTTATTTAATCAACCAAAGTTACAATCACCAAAGCTTTACAAGAATGGAGTCAAAATAAATCAGGAATCTCTCAACACTTTGATCACCTCTATTCTCTCTGTTGCTTCCTTTTGTGATCGCTTTTCTGGTTTGGGTTATCAATTGTTCTGTGTCTTTCTCAAGACTTCTAGATCATCCTTTTATACATGCATGAAGCAGGTTATATCTCTTCTTGAAACCTGATGCTCCCGGTTGCCCCCAACTTGCTCTCTAACCACTTGAGGTAGTTAGGAAATCAGGATTACAGCTATGGCCATCAACTGGTTTTCCAACCACCTAACAACCTTCAAGGGTCAATGAATAAGTCAATCTTGAAGACACATTATACCAAAAATATAATTTATTGCAATTAGCCATGTGAAATATGGAGATTGCTAAAACAATTCTTAGAAAAAATGATCTATTAGTTCCCTGTGTTTGAAATAAAATATTTAAATCATTTATTCATATTTTGATTACCAAAGGTTGAATATTTATAATATTTAAAGATATTATAAGTGTTGTAAATGGCGGGAGGCGGTGACAGGGCGGTCCGTGACCACCTACCGCCTTGGCCGCCTAGGCGGTTGAATTTTTTTTAAGCAGTTTTTTATGGGTAATCATATATAGTCATGCAATGTAATAAAAAATAGTCATAATTTTTATGTAAGATGTGTAATTAAATAATATTTATGCATAAAAAAGTTTCATAAATATAATACCATTTATATAAGGTGCAAAAATGAAAAACAAAAAGAAAGTGGCTAGTGTTTTTGAAATAAGTCAATAACGGATTATTCTATGCTACACCTGGAGTACTTCTCCCCCCATGATGTGGTCAAATATCAACCATTGGATCATCAACACATATGTCAATTTTCATAAAAATATATGGGTCCTACATTATCTAATTGTATTGAAATAGGGAGAGAAACACTCCCGGTGTAGCATAGACTAACCCGTCAATAACTAGGGTTTTAAAATGGGTAGACTTTGACTAGGTTTTTAAAATTTATTGACTTTTGACTAAAATTTTAAAATTAGTTGACTCTTGACCTTTGACTGAATTTAAATATGTATTGACCGCCTTGGCCGCCTCACCCGCTTGAGCGCCCGCTACAGCTGCCTCGCCCGCCTCGCCTTCCGCCTCACCCGCCGGACAGCTTGGGCCTCCTGAAAAGGCCGCCTCATGCCAAGGCGTGGCAGTCGAGGGCCGCCTACCTCCTAGTGCCTAGACGACCGCCTCGATCACCATTTAGAACACTGGATATTATATATCCATCGTATTTTTATACAAAACAAAAAAAAAACCTTAATTTTTTTCACTATCTATAGTCACATACTCTATAATAAAATGAAAAAATGTCTATAATAAAATCAAAAAATATTTAAGATATAATGTACACTTTTCAAATACCCGGTATTTCTTTAGAATATATTTATTTACTATCTATAATAAAATCGAGAATTACCAATAAAAGATACAAAAAAATCCCATAAGTTTGGCATCCAATCCATAATCTTTGCTTTTAAAATATAAAAAAATCAATTATAGATAAAAAAAAAAAATCAATCAATATAATTCTTTAATTGAATTTAAAATTATATTTTTAAAATTCAAAAAACAAATGTCCACATATATAACCCAAATATCCGATAAATGTTATGTATATTCTACAAAATTTAGCTATTTTGCAATATTTGTATGTATTTATTGTTAAGATCGGCGGAGAGTGTTTAGAGGGGATAAATGAATACTCTCAGATTTTCTTTTGATATTGGCCTGGTACTGGTACTAGCAGCAATGCAGGCTAAACCCGTGCTCAAAGACAAAGTAGTAGTCTACTGAAGTAGTGCAGAAACGTAATACTAGCTAAGTTTTTTGAAGCTAAAAAATAAGTAAAAGATTGGCAACATATTTGTTTCTGGAAGTTCGAAGGATAAAACCTTATACGTCCTCGATCCCTTCTCCTGTTTCCAAAAAGTATCACTAAAAAATTTAATTGCTGGTACACATACTAGTACAAAGTACAAACCAACTTCAGTATGATTTATTTACTGTCTACTGAAACTTCTAGAACTCACACAAAATTTACAACTCCAAACACTCTTTGAAAGAAGACTTTTCTTTCAGATGATTACAATACTTTTACTCTGATAAGAATTTTTTCAATGAATCAAAGGGGGACAAATATGATTTGAGGATCTGATATTTCACTTCAGGAGTGCAAAAGTATCTTTCGAGTATGTAGAAGAGAGCTTGTAACTTGATTGAAATTTGATAGCGGGTTCTCTCTTTTTTACTCGAAGGAGGTTCTGAGCCTTTTATAGCTACTGATGCAACGTTAATAAATGACTCTATTAAGTATTTCATTTAATGTACCTGTACCAAAAGATTTGTTTTTCTTAGTACGTCATGTACTCCGTATATAAAGAGAGATGTGCAATAAATGTTGTAGTAAGAGACATTAATTAAGATGTACTATAGAAACAAAACGACTAATTAATGAAGTAGCTGCTGAAAGTGGTTATTTATTTTACTCGGTTTTTTGGACTTTAGCCTACCGATTTCTCTTTCTCAGTTTTGGAGTCTGCTATCTATTACTACTATTTATTTGTCTATTGATTTTATCTTCTTCTGCTGGTTATCATCACCGAAAACTTATTTAATTATCATGTATGTGTGTGTGTGTAATATAATCGCAGATTCAAAATCAACCTTTAAAATTCAAAACAAGCACCGCTTAAATTCTGCAAAACATTAAAATTTGTAAAAATTAACATACATAACAGAACATTTCCAATATAGATTTGACAATGAATTTATATAATATTGTTTACGTACAGAAACTATAATGCAATATTTCAATTAAAATAACCACTGCTTGAATTCTGCAAAAGAAGTCGAGAAAATAAATAACACATAACAAATAACAATAAAAATAGAACCAATAATGTGTTAATCTTGTATCCGGAAACTTTAATTAACAAGGAACCACTCGAACAACATTTTAAAGTGTAGTCTTCAAGTATTTACAACACGCCATGGCAACACGATAAATCCAGCAACGATCAATCGGAAAATTACTTCAGAAAATCGTTGATGGTTTTCAATCTACAAGGCCTCTCGAATTTCTGCAGTAGTCGTCGGTTCTCTGTGTGTGCAGCGATCTTCCCTCTCTCTCTCTCTATGGAATTTTCCTTTATTAGATTCCTACAAAAGATGGAAACGAGAGTTTATTTAGGAATCAAGTACTTTAAAATAAAAGATCAGATATATCTATTGAGTTCAAAAGAGTCTCAGAGAGGCAAAACAATTAATTAAATAATATTTAATCAAAAAATAGGAAATATATGTTCAAGGATTACATATTCCTTTCACTTGTGATTAACGAAAAATAATCATCAAATGAGTCACGAGGAGCCAATTAAATTGCGATGCCTCATCAAATGGAAATTGTATGAATCTGCATAATTCAACTATAAATAATGGGTAGATGACCAACAACAACATACAAGACAGAAGAAGACAAAGAAATAGAGAAGAATTCCAAAAGCTCAAATTCTCTAAACTCAAATTCAAGAAATTAAAGGAAATCAAGAGAATTTCAATGGCATATTCAAGATGTACTTCTTCAGATTCATTTAAACTTGTCAAATTCGAGATGTTCAAGACATGATCCTTGAAGCTAAGGGATATGAAAACATGACTTTCATTGAAAAGGATTGTCGGAACTTCATTGATAAGGTTAGAAGACTAAGGTTGGGAAAAGGAAATGCAACTGCTATTCATGCATAATTTGCAAAAAAGACTAATCAAGTCTTGGTTTCTACTTCTCTATTGATTATGATGAGGATGGTCGCCTAAAAAATGTATTTTGGGCTGATAAAAGATGTAGACTAGCGTACAAGGAATTTGGTGATGTTGTCACATTCGATACAACTTACTTGACAAACGAGTATGATATGCCATTTGCTCCTTTTGTCGGTGTTAATCATCATGGACAATCGACCCTTTTTGGTAGGGGTGTTTATTCGGCTCGGACCGCCCGAACCGAACTGGTTTTTCGGTTAAACCAAAATTTCGGTTCTCCGAAACTTTAAACCGAAAACTGAACCGAATGGAGCAGTTCGGTTCGGTTCGGTTTTAACCGAATTTATTTTGGTTTTTCGGTTAACAATTTTTTTTTTCTTTTTTTTTTTTACAAAAAAAAAACCTATTTTGAGATTTGAGAACCGACAACCGTATTGAAATTTGAGAACTATTAATATATTGAGATTTGAGAACAAAAATTGAACAAAGATTCCATACCATTATCTATTAATATATTTCATTCCAGTAGCTTTTGCCTTTAGGTGGGTTCAAAAATGGCAAAATTTCTCTTCATTGTGCCAAAGAGGAGGCGTGCAGACAGCAGGAGTGACGGGTTCAAGGGTTGGAGGCTTGGAGCGATTCAGATTTGAGATTTGAGATTCAGATTTTTTGAGATAAGAGAAAAACGTTTCTTCTCACTTTCAAGTTCCAAATATAAATGAAATAATTAAATAAATACTAGTCAATTGAAAAAAAAGGGTCCAGCGGTTCGGTTAACCGCAATAAAAAATCGAACCGAACCGAAAACCAAAATTTCAGAAAATCTGAAAACCGAAAACCGAACCGAATTTTCGGTTCGGTTTTCGGTTCAAATCGAATTTTTGGTTTCGGCTCGGTTCGGGTGGTTAACCAAACCGTGAACACCCCTACTTTTTGGATGTGGTTTGATTGCTGGTGAGGATACTGACACTTTTGTATGGTTATTTCATACGTGGCTTGACTGCATGGAGAATCAACCTCCCAAAGGTATTATCATAGATCAGGACAGGGTCATGCAAAATTCTATAGAAACTGTATTCCCTAACACAAGACATAGATGGTGTTTATGGAATATATATACTTAGAAAGTTGCCTGAAAAATTTGGGTATCACAAAGAAATAGATTCTATTTTTAAGGATATACACAATTCTGTATACGAATCATTAAATCCTGAGGAATTTGTTCAGTCTTGGTTTGCAATGGTTGACAAGTACAAATTGCACGAAAATGATTGGTTGTTTGGGCTTTTTAAAGAAAGATCACGGTGGATCCCATGTTTTTTAAACACAAGTTTTTGGGCTGGAATGCCATCAACGCAGCGTGGTGAGAGCATGAATGCTTTCTTCGATGGGTATGTGCATTCTAAAACCAGCTTGAAACAATTTGTTGAACAATATGAGCGGGCTTTGCGTAGCAAAGTAGAGAAAGAGTTTCAGGCAGATTTACGTTCATATTCCCAGATGATTCCTTGTGTCAGTGCATATGATATAGAGAAGCAATTTCAAGCTTCATATACTATGGACAAATTCGGAGAATTCCAGGAAGAGATCACTCGGCTGATGTATTGTAAAGTAATATGTGGCGGGGAATAGCATGAGAGAACAAAATTTAAGGTACGCGAGGATGTCGAGGTCAAAGGAAAAATAATAAAACAAATAATTGTGGATGTCTAGTTTGAAATAGAACAATGTCAGATAGTTTGCAATTGCCATTCATTTGAGTTCAGAGGAATACTTTGCAGACATGCTGTGTTGGTTTTGTTATGCAACGATGTGAGATCAGTACCACAAAATTATATCCTTAGGAGATGGAAGCGTGATGCGAATCGCTTGTACACAAGGGTGAAAGTCAATTACGCTAGTTGGATAACTACTCCTGGACATGAAAAATATGATGAATTGCATCGAGAATTTTCAGAACTAGCTAGTTTGGTTGCGGAGGATGAGGCAAGATTCCAAGAGGTGAAAAGCTGGATTTCTGTCAAGAAAGCTGAGTTCACTTTGAGAACGATATCAGGTCATGAAAGTGAAGGTTTAGTTCAACCACTTAATCCAATGAGATCTGTCAATGTTGGAGAAGTTGGAACCACATTTTCTACTCAAATTCTAGACCCGGAGTGTATGAAGAGAAAAGGATCCCCTCGCACAGTTCGAAAAAAAGGACCATTGGAAACTAGGACAAAGAAAACCAAGGTATTATTTAATAATTTTTTTGCTCGTCATTATTCTCGAAAAATATTAATAGTAACATTCGTTATTTGGCTAGGTACAGAGTAAGTCTAAGAAAGACACGTGTACAAATGTCGGTCGCAAACAAGATATTAATAATTTTACCCCTGTTACGTAAACACTCAATCATGGAGTCGACTTTGGATCAAGTTATAGGTTGGATCATGTAACAACCCCATTACCTGCGTATTTTGGCCAACCTGATAATGATGAAACTATTGGTTTGACAAATTGGAGCTGTAATGAGAGCATTGATGCTTTCTTCCATGGAGTTTTGGGACGACTATGAAGAACAAGCTATTGGAACTTTTTTTGGTATGCTTTTGTTTAATTTTTGGGAGGCTGAAAATATGCATTTTTTTTAAAATTAAACATGATCCAAAGCTTGTAAATTTAACATTGCATGTTTTCTTGCAAGTCCTTAAAGCTTGTAAGTGCCCTAGTGTCGTGGAACATGTTTTAGATAATTATCACTAACTATTTCAATAACCAATAGCTTACATTTGTTGAAATTGATTTGCTTTCTGAAACTTGACACACTCTTGAAGCTTGTGTTCTTGAATAGTTTGAGTTTTTTTAATCTTGGTCAGCTTGGTTTTGTTCACCTTGATCACTTTGTTGTGGATAATATAGATTCATCATATGTTATGGTTATTTATGTGGACAAAACTAATATATTGGATGTCATTTTACCTTGTGCAATCATTCTGAAATCTTCCCTAAGGACTTGAGAGATTTTTTCGCGTATATGATTAAATAATCAAGAGATTGGAATAAAATATATTTATTCAAAGGAATATATTTATAAACATAGGTAATTCACACTATACAAAATATAGGATTTTATTGATTAAGATCCAAATATGCCTATAACCAGGTAAATGGATGAGTAATCTGATAATCATCAACATTAAGGTTAACAAGTTTCGTATAATTTCATGATTATTTGCTCAATAAGATATGGAAGTTGCTGAGATTATTTTCTTTTAAATTTCAAATGTAGTTAGTTTTGGTGGCTAACCACCAGTTTATATTAATTCATGTATTTAGACACATTTTATTTACGTGTTTCTACATCAATTTAAAATTATAGATTATAAATTATGCCAGTAAATTATATAATCATCATTACTGTAGTAGTAACAAACACAAACTTTCTCAAAATTTTGTTCAGTGGCATGTAATAAAGAATTTTAAGGCGTCATTTTAAGAATTTTTTAGGCTTTATTTTAAGAATTTTTGGGTCCTAAATCATTTATTTGAGACATTTTAAGAAGCATCAACTGCTACGTCATTTTGCTTTAAAAGTGCAAAATGATTTCCAAAAAATTGAATTGTAGAGTAATTTGGTCATTTTAGAAGTGGGCGTACAAATTGATGTACAATAATGGATGTACCTCTAGCATTCTTGTAATAGATATACAGGCAGGGAAATCACAATTCTTAATAGATATATCAAGAATTATTTGATTAATCACATTATCCTTTAAAAAAAAAAAAGATAAAGATATAAGAGTAAAATTATCATTCAACTAATATCTATACTATAGTATGTATAATAGATGTGGGTCTTATAGTAAACTTTTTGTGTGTGTCAAATTACACCAAAATTTTTTCTCATTTTAACCCCTAAATTTAACTCTTTTTTTCCGATTTATATCTCAAATATCTAGTATATCCTCATTTTATCTAAAATTGTTATCTTATTTTCTTTTTATCTTATTTTTTAAATTTCATTATCCATTTTTATTAAATTATCCAAACATATTTTTACAAATTCTCTTTATTTTTTAAAAAATCACATGTTTTTTACTATATAATTTTTTATTTTTTATTTTTTAAATAATTGAATTGTTGAACACAAAAAATCATCACGTGTATGTTACCTGCTAATGATTAGGAAGGCTATTATTCATTCGAACACTACCCGAATGAAGTAGCATAGACAAAACCCGACTTCAAATGCAACCAATTAAAAAAATTTAAGTATATGCTACATAGTAAGTTCCTTTTAATTTCATAAGCAAAAATTTAGGTGCGACAAAGACTATCAAACATGAGCAGGCATTCGAATCTTTGTTCAGTTCTTCAATTTTATTATTATTTTGCATAAAAAAAATTATTTCATTAAATTTTGGTACCACAATTTAGAATATGTCCAAATTATTCTTGATTTGTAGGGTGCAAGCTCTGATAGAGCACAAGAATTTAGACATTTTTTTTAAAAGCGAATTTAGACATTTTTATATCATTATCGTTTCTCCGGGCTGAGCACGTCCAACCTAATAAAAAAACAATAAACATAAGGGCATCATTGCGACCACAGAACCCCTCGAAGAAAATATTTTCAATTCGATTCTGGGAATTTATGGCTTACTAGAAGACATGATCAGTGGTCTACTTTTGTGCGTTCTTCACTTCCTGCCTAAGCATCAAGCAATCAACTCGATTTTGGATGATATCAGCATGAGGTCACTGTGACGATTACTATTACCAAGCTGACCATAATTATAGTGTTGACTTTTACCACAGCATTCACCAGATCTGATTCAAGTTCCATATTAGAACGATTTGGCAACTTTTTGGAACAAGCAACACTGATAGGTATTGTCAAGACAAAATAAACCAAGTCCCTCCTTCAAACCAAAATGCATCCTGAAGTACGTGTACAACAAGAGATGAGTAGGTGCTCTAAGAGAGTATCTAAAGTTGAATAACATGTATCAAAACACGTGAGGTCCATACTTTTTCCAGGGTGACATTCCCCGAAAACATGGAACACCTTCTAGTTTCTTATAACATTAGTGGCATATTATGCATTCAGATATTGTTCAAACACACGGTTTAGGAAGCACTGTGTTGCTTTTATATTCCAACTTTATTCCCAAGTGCTAAGCAAGATAAGTCTAAATGACAATGAACTTACTAATGTATTTCACTAAATTGGCTTGCTAATATTAAGCACCTATAGCTCTTACTTTGGCCACTATATCCGACCTAGTGTTTGCGCTTCACCACATCAACTGATCTCAGGAAGTTTCTCCTTGATGGTGGAAACAATGGCCTTCATAGTTTCCTGCATTAAAAAAGATAAATGGTAACAACCTCAATTGCCTTAATTCCATACCATGAACAAAATTTATACGCAATCTACCATTGAGTGGTCTCTGAGCCCAAGAGACAATACTAATGCTTTGGTTGATCCAGTGTCGCTGAGTGAGTGAGAGAAGAGTGAGAAAGCCATCAAACAGAGTTTAAATAACATAGTATTTGAACAAGAATATTACAAAATGATGGAATTTGCTAATTTACCTCATGTATTGTATTATTTGTCGAGCACATGCAACTAGCATTGGCTGCACAATGATCCTTTGGTGATCAGTATCTTTTCTTAATAAATAAACCATGAAAGAATAAGTAAGCAGATAGATACATTAGTCAAGTACTGCTACTGTAATTACCTCGTTTCGTTTCCCAAATACTACAGTAACATTGAAAGTAGGGGCAACAGCTAGGCCTTCCTCTTTCCTGACAATCAATACCACGACCAATTTTTTTTCAATTTTATTGGGCACATCCACACCGATCAACATCAGGATAAACACAACCATGGAAAATAATTCAACACGTGTGTTGACACCAAAAGTAGATCATAATCCCAAGCTTAGATAAATCAAAAATGGCAAACTCTGTGTTCATCAGTAAGATCAAATGAAAGTACACTTAGTTTGTTTCCTTGTAACTAGTAATTTCAAATGATGTACATCTTATATTGTGGATTGCTGGCTTAATGAAGAAAACTTGGGGTTCAATGTCTATACGTCAATTCAAAGTTACACGTAGAGCATATGGGAGTGACAGACACACGATGTGAAACGCTCTTCGCCTGTGCACGTGGACCCCAATAAATTTGATTATACCCGTGTCTGATCAGCTATTCACATATGATACTTCTGCTGCTAGGTGATTAAAAGAAATACAAAATAAAACAATGTGACACTACTTCTTGATTCAGATCCTCCAATGCCAACCCGGATGCACAGCAGATGGAACCCAGAAAATTTCGAACAACAGAAAGCATTTGTACCGAGGTCACAATGAAACTCATTGCAGCATTTCTATCATCCTTACAAGTTCTGCAAACTCGATGTGCAAGACAGAAAGATATTATGATGATAACTAGGCCAGGGCAGAATCATATCATAACTACTTACGGTCATAATGAGGTTTATAAAATATGAACTGAATCAATTCAACTAGTAGGAAGAAAAATTTCAATCATTAATGCAAGATAAAAGTAATGTAACTAATGAAAAAGCATACCTGGCAAACAATATTGTTCCCATGCTTCCAATCTGCGAAGCCAAAACCTGAAATAGTTTGGAATGATTAAAATGTGAAGCGCGCTCCACGGAAATTAGAAATCCATAGGGTAAAGAGATTGACAAGAATGTGATCTGCATAGCCGCTGATGATGATTTCCGTCTGGTTCCCCTGGAAATCGAAAGAGCAAACTAACAGATTTATTGCTCTCAACTATTTGATATCCATGCAACAACAAACACACAACTACTTGCCTGTACATCCAGAGAGATGAAGTTGTGGCGCACCAGGAAACCGCCGTCCGATACTTCCATTTCTTTCTCCTGAACTAGTAGGGTAGGATACAATATCCTGGACCCATGTACAATATAGCCCAACCTTAAATTTTGATCCAACGTTCTACATTCTCTCTCTCTTTCTTCTCTTCTTTTTTATTTTTTATTTCATTTGTTACATTGTACAAGGGCAATTGTGAGAGCCCGTCCTACTGATTAACGTTTATTCACCAAACAATCAAGATTAATAAATGTAAACAGCGAAAAACGAGTTAAAATAGAGTCATATCATTACTCGCTGCATTGATGACTCAATAAATCTCAACAGATTGATATCAATATCAATCAAAGGAGTCGAGACTCAAAATGCTATGCAACACAGTTAATGTGCTTATTCGACGAATATCCTTAAAAGTTTTTCCAATAAAATTTATTTAAACAAAATAAGAATTTATTTTATTTTTATAAAAGAAAATAAGGACTATTCTCGAATCTGCTCATTAACAATAAGCATAAATAAGCATAAATGCGTGAATGCAACACATCATCCACAATAATCACATGAAGCACGTCACGACTCATTATAAAATACTTGGCGTCTTTCCACGTCGTAATAAAAACAGTTCATGCTAACCTCAACCGAATTACTTAAATTACCACAAAACTCTTAAGGACTTCCCGGTGAATCCGAACCTGTGCTAAAATCATTTATTTCACATCAACTCCAATTTAATTGCAAAAAACCAAGACTATAGCCTAAAAGTTCAAAATCCATAATTTAGGCTTTAAGTTTCCTAAAACTTGTGACTCACAAACTAAAGTTCCCAAAATAATTATTTTTTGTTCGAACGTCGCAAAACTAGAATTTAAAAAGTTTAATATATGTGAATTCCTAAAATTCCTCAACATTGCAAATTGTTTCTAAATTTATAATTTATCTAAACCAGTTCCAAGATGCGTACTAAAGTTTCCAAAATAAAAATATATATTTTGTATCACCATAACTTCGAAATACCCAAATATCGAATACGGCTCTAATAATCGAAATACCCAATTTCATATAAGCTGAAATTTTCCTATAAATGCTACAAATTTCGAAATTATCAGTTAAAATTTATAATATACCTAAACATCCAAACTATGAATAATAACTCTAAATCCAAAAATCCGCAGAATAAAACCTGGAAATTCGAAATAATGCCCAAATAAATCCTGAAAAATTGTCAACACCTTGAATCCTCCAATATAGTACCAACAAACAATACTTTAACACATATCAATTATAGGAATTTGAATGGACCAATATACCCAAATTTTCAAAACCCTAGAAATCAAAATACCTTAAGAAATTCAAAATCTAACTCAGAACTACCAGAAAGAGCTGCAGGCAGCCTAGAACTAAGCTTTACCTCACTAATTCCGGCGAAAACAGCGGCGGATGGGAGACGGCAGTTTCAATACGGCAAAGAAACTTCGAAAAATATATAGCACAAGAAAGCGGGTTTTTTTTAAAAATATTATATAACAAAAAAATATTTATAAAAATATAACAAAATTACAGGGTTTGTAAAAATATAATAATCCGGAACTTGAAGTCCCAGATTTAACAGCTGTAGGTGTTGGTCACACATCAAAAATCATGTGGGTCTCACATCAATCATGTGGGACCCACATGATTTTGGGCCAATGAATGACAACCAGCTCAAGAGGGGTAATACCCCTCTGTAGCTTCGAACGACCCATTAACATGGATGTGTCAGATCTATGTCAAGTCCCAAAAAATATTTTTTTATATTTAAAAAAATAAGAAAAAGAAAAGTGAATCCAGAGGAGTCAGCTCCGGATTCATAATGACCTTCCCAATCCCAATAAACGAGAGTACGTTTGATCCACTCGTTCCACTATCATTTGTCTCATTCCATTATTATAATGATATTTTATATACAAAACTATGATAAACAAGTTTTTCTTAATACTATCATTTGTCTCATTCCATTATTATAATGATATTTTCTATACGAAACTATGATAAACAAGTTTTTCTTAATTAAATAAGAACGGGGAGATATTTATAAAAACAACATAATTATCTAATTCATGGATAAATAATATAATGTAAATTAAAAATAAATAAAAAAAATTAGTTAATACATTATTTGATTTGACGGATAGATTATAATTTATTTGATTTAATTGATGTAAAATTATTAATTAAAAAATAGATAAATAATATGACGAAAATAAAGCGAAATTGATTGGGATAAGTTTGTTGGGATCGGTTCAGAGGGTAGAGGGGGGGTGAATACACTCTGAAACTTATCTTCTTCTTCTTTAAAATGATCAAGTGAGGTTTAGTTCACTTAATCTGTTTTCTCAACTTCTAAAACGTTTTGAACAACTTAAATAGTGCGGAACTAGTTCAGAGGTTTTAGTGATGCAAAGTTTATAAAGCAATGTATGAGCAGGATGTAAGATAAATGGCAGTAAAGGCTAAAGCACGATTTTATGGAAGTTCGAAGGCTTAATCCTTCTACGTCTCCCCTTCTTCCACTTAGGAAGGAATTCACTAGAAGACTTTGGTTATTACAACGTCTTGTAATACACCCACTTCAGACTTAGGACTTATCCAATGCCTAATCCGAAACTCCTAGATTTACACAGATAAGATTCTCAGTTCTTATCAGACTGGTGGAAGCTTTCAGAGTAGCTTCAAGTCTCTTCAACAATGAGTATAGTTGAATTGAGCTTCTCAAACTGCAGAGCGGTCGAGAGGCTTGGAAACCCTAGGATGATCCTTGACGATCAGATATGTGAACTGTAGGCGAGGGTTTATTTGAGCAGCAAAATGAATAATCTTGTAAGTGTGCTCAAGTATATCAGATCAGGACTTCTGATATTATTCAAGTGATTGAGTTGATTGAGATTTTTCTGAATTGCTTGTCTCTCACCGTTGTCACTGCTATTTTGTTTCTTGAGCAATCTTCCCTTTATATAGGTCAATCATCAACGTCTTTATTTTGAACGTTCTGATGCTGCATTGAATGCACATTTAATGCTCATAAATGCATTGATGATTCTGCATGAAGATCGTACACTGCAGACAACTTCCAGGGTCCAAAACTGGAATAAACGGTCGAATGCTTTATCTGTAGTCATTCTGTGTTTTTGCCATTTTGGTGCAACCTGTTGTCTCGATTGCAGGAGTCAACAAATCTTCTGATACGCCGGTTCTGCTTTTAATAAAAGATCTTTGCAAGGAACATCTTGTCACAGGTACTTGTCTTGAGATATCCTAATAAGCAATTGGCATTCTACCTGTAGGGATATTTGTCCTCTGCTGGTTTGAATAACCAGTCGATAGGCTTGAGACTTCAATCGGTCGAGAGACATAGGCGGTTGACAAGCTTCCGGTAGAGAGATTTATCCTCTGCTGGTTTTGATAGCCAGTCGATAGGCTTGTGACTTCAGCCGGTCGAGAGCAAAGGCGGTTGACAAGCTTCCGGTAGAAGTTGTAGTAGATTCCTGAAATACAATGGTTGGCAGCACATTCCTATACGATGAGTTGTTGTTTGTTATCACCAAAATATCGGATTCAACAATTTCCCCCTTTTTGGTGATGACAAAACTTAAGTGCCCCAAGAACAATATGAAAGCAGTACAATGAACTTCATTGAGAGAATGAATTTCATTAAGTACAATAAGCATTTTTATTACACCTACAGAAGAAAGTCAAAATGAGATGATGCTGAGATAAGTAAAGAAGAGATAAGTTGTTCATCTTTTGAACCAACTGGCTCCTCCCGACCTATCGCCTGACCTGTCGCCTTCTCTTCTTCTTCTGTCGGCTTCTTCCTTTCTTCTGGACTCTTCTTCTCGTCTTCTTGCCTCTGCTGCTCTACGTTGCTCTTCTTCCCCCTTTTTGGCATCACCTTGGTTGAGTCGAACGATGATCTCAGTGAGTTGAGTGCCAAGGCAGGATTGCATATTGTCAATCTTTGCATCGAGTTGAGCAAGTAGAGTAGCTTGCATAGTGTCCATCCGATCATTCAACTGCTTGTGAAGGCGATTTTCGGATCGGACAACTTGTTCAGAGACGGTAGAGAGCGTGTTGATTTGAGTGCGATGATGATTAGTGATCTCTGTGGTCATACGAGCAAGGTCTCGAGACACGGTCTCGAAATGCCGAATCATCGTCTGGCGTGAATTATCAACGGAGAAGGAGGAGTTAGTGATATCTTGAGAGAAGGACCTAACCGTTTGTGTGAGCTCATGTAGCCTATTAATCAAGGTATGATCTAGAGCTGCGGCCATGGCGTCAATCAAAGAATCATCAGTCTGAAGCATTTGCCCTTGTGGGTCATTTTTTGGTGAAACCGGGCTAGACTCACGATGATGTGGTGCGGGTGATCTGGTTGGAGAACTAGATGATGGACCCTCCAATAATGGTACAGTTGGAGATGTAATAGTCTCGACTGCAGCCAATATGGTTGGTGGAGTATCAGGATCAGCACTTGGTTCATCCATAATGAGATCTTCCATAAACTTTTCAGTGGATGGAGACGGTTGATGTGCTTGATCAGCATCAGTCACTTGCTGTACTGGAGATGCAGGTGATACAATAGTGCTTGGTGTCTCCATTGGGGGCACTATTGCTGCACTACTGCAAGGAGCCTCTGTCACAGAGGTGACAGGTATCTCTTGTGCAACCACTTCTGAAACATCTTGTGGATGACTTGGAGAGGTGAGAGCGGTCGTCACTGGAGAGGAGTGAGCAATTACAACTGCTTCCGGTTGAGTGACTGCTTGGACTGCGGTTGAGGAGGGGTCGACCGATGAAGAGGCTGCCACACTCGATTTTAGAGCAGATGATTGAAAGAGGTCGGCAGTGATGAGATCGGTCAGAATCCCATCTGAAGAAGGGAGAGCATAGACGTCTTCTTCACCCTGATCTTGAGTGAGAAAGGTCTTCATCATCACTTGTGCTTCCAGCACATAAGCTTGTAAACAGGCTGCTGAAGCTGGTGTTTTGACATTGTTGAGAGCTTGGAAGTGCTGAAGTAGTTGAGTGATTTGACGTAGACTATCCTGTAGTCCAGTCAAAATCACAAAGTCATCGGCAGCGGTAGGACTCTTGGATTTGAAATTCTTGACACGCTCATTAATTAGCAGAGATAGCAGGCTTCCTCGAAGCTTCAAGTCTATGAGCTGTCTTCTTCCCAAAGCCTCCACGATATCTTCAGTATCAGCAAATAGAAGCATCTTCTGCTCAATGACGTTTAGAGATTTCCATTTAGGAAATATTTGAGCGAGTGTCAAGTGAGTGCGGGAGTGATGCCATTTGTCAAAACGTTGTAGATGACGCTTGACAGTACGGAGCACGTGAGAGATGATCAAATTGAGTTCTACCGTAGCTGCTGGTTGAGCCTTGGGTGTGTAGATCATCACACCTTTCCCTTTGTCTTTGGGATCAGCTAGAGTGACCTTAGGAGCTGATAAGACACCTTCCCGGATTGTCACACCCTTTGTAGGATGAGGAGCAGTAGAAGCAGCAGCGGTAGTGGTCTCGACCGTTGGCAGGGTAGGAGCAAGGCCAGACAGAGACTTTAGCTTCTTGTGCTGCCTCTTCTTCTCGCCTGCAGGCGTAGATGACACAGATGCTTTGGATAGAGAAGGAGATGATTTGCTGAAAGCTTGAATCAGTGGAACATTCTCACGTGATTCGTCTTCAGAGTCAGATTCGATGATCAGTTGGCGCTTGGCAGACTTTTTGGTGTCGACTGGTTTGGCCACGACCGGAACCGTTGAAAGCGGTTGAAGGATAGCAATAACCTTTGCGGTAGCGGGCAAGGTGTCGACCGCAGTCTCTTTCTTGTTCAGGAATTTGAGAATCGTAGACTTGTTGAGCCATTTGGTGGGATGCAGAGGCTCAGTCTTGGAAAAGTCCACTCCAAGGACGCCCAAGATATGGCAGATTTGCAAAGCAAATCCCTCGGATTGCCCTTTGCCCCTGATCATTTCACATAGAATATTGAACAGAATGTCTGACCAGTTTATGTTGATCTTGGAGGCAATACACGCCATGTATTGAAATTTCTCCAGTGTCACTTTGTCGTAAGAACCAGCCTTGGCCAGAAGATTCTTGGCCACGATATTAGTCAGTAGCCTGAATGGAGCTTTGAGAGATGTTTTCTGGGCCGGCAGTTTGATCGGAGCATCAGTGGTTGAGAACTCCTTCAACCAATAAGAGCAGTTACCATCTGGAAGATCCGTGCATTTTGTCAAACCCCTGGAGGGCAGATCAAAAGTGCTAGCGAAGAACTGCTGATTGAAAGAGTAGACTTCTGTCTTGATCACGCATTTGATAGTCCCATGCTCGATTTGAGCGGTAGTGAAGAACTCCTTCAAAACAGGCAAATTGCAGATGGCACTGCATTCCAAAAATTTCTTCAGTCCAGAGGCTTCAAGCATGGTGAAGACCTCTGTAATTCCTGCATTGTTTGCCTTAACCACGGAGTCAAAGTTGATTGCCAGGCAGGTCTTCTGGATCGACATGATAGCTGTAAATAGGAACTAGAGCAGAAAGTAAGCAAAATCTAGAGAGTAATTCGATGGTGCGTTTAGTGCAATATGAAAGCTTTAGCAAATGTGAAAGGTTGATATACGAGTGTAAAGAGGTATATATAGGAATCTATGGGCCATAGGGTGACGTCATGAAAAGTATTTTTGAAATTCAAAAAGTTTTGAAGAATATAATCACCGCGCCCAATTAATATCATCTGGTTCAAAGCACAAGGCTGCTAGTACGAAGCCTGTCAGAGACTGGTTAAAGGCGGATGATATGCCACTATTTATGGCAATGTAAAAGCTAAGCTATTAATGTCATAATGGCAATTATTCCCCCTAAACACATGCATACTAACTCAGATCTACTAAGCCAAGAATATTTCGAAAATAAGAAAACTTAGCGTCCGGTAGAGGCTTGGTGAATATGTCTGCTGCTTGCTGATCGGTAGAGATGTATTCCAGCTTGATTTCTTTCTTTAAGACATGATCTCGGATAAAGTGATGCCTGACATCAATGTGCTTTGTCCTAGAGTGCATCACTGGATTGTGAGTGATGGCTATGGCACTTGTATTGTCACAGTAGATTGGAGCTTCACTCGACCGGATTCCATAATCCTTAAGCTGCTGTTGAATCCAAAGTATTTGAGCACAACAGCTGCCAGCAGCAAGGTATTCTGCTTCGGCGGTCGAGGTAGCAATTGATGTCTGCTTCTTACTTGACCACGAAATCAGTCTATCTCCAAGGAATTGACATGTGCCGCTTGTACTTTTGCGATCAATTCTACACCCTGCATAATCTGCATCTGAATAGCCAATAAGATTAAGATTTGAATCTTTGGGATACCAAAGACCCACATTAGTAGTTCCTTTAATATATTTAATGATTCGTTTGGCAGCAATGAAATGAGATTGCTTAGGTGCTGCTTGAAATCTAGCACATAGACAGACTGAATACATAATATCCGGTCGACTGGCAGTCAAATAAAGCAATGAGCCAATAAGGCCTCGATACATGGTTACCTCGACCGGAATTCCCCCTTCATCTTTATCAAGCTTGATTGATGTACTCATGGGGGTAGATGCAGTTGAGCATTGTTCCAATCCAAACTTCTTTACCAATTCCTTGGCATACTTGGACTGATTGATAAATATTCCAGTTTCAAGTTGCTTCACTTGAAGTCCAAGAAAGAAGTTTAGCTCGCTCATCATGCTCATTTCAAACTTCTCCTGCATTAGCTTAGAGAACTTTGAGCACAACTTGGGGTTAGTTGACCCAAATATAATGTCATCAACATAAATTTGTACTAGTAACACATGATCACCTTTTACAAATTTAAACAGGGTCTTATCGACCGTTCCAATTTGGAAATCATGTTCCAGTAAAAATTTTAGTAATGTGTCATACCAAGCACGTGGTGCTTGTTTTAATCCATAAAGAGCTTTGTCAAGTTTATAGATATATTGAGGATGAGTAGGATTGACAAAACCTGGTGGTTGTTCAACGTACACCTCTTCTTTAAGTAGACCATTGAGGAATGCAGACTTCACATCCATTTGATAAACTTTAAAATTTTTGAAGGCTGCATAAGCAAGAAAGATGCGGATTGCTTCTAGTCTTGCAACTGGCGCGAAGGATTCCTCAAAGTCTATGCCTTCTTCTTGTCTGAATCCTTGAGCAACAAGTCGAGCTTTGTTACGCACAACAGTGCCATATTCATCGAGCTTGTTACGAAACACCCATCTAGTTCCAATCACATTTTGATTTTCCGGTCGAGGAACTAGATGCCAAACATTGTTGCGGGTGAATTGATTCAGTTCTTCTTGCATTGCCTCGATCCAGCTGGCATCTGATAGGGCTTCATCTATCTTCTTGGGCTCTACCTGAGATATGAAAGCTGCATGCAAGAATTCATTAATCATTTGACCACGTGTTTTTCGAGGAGCAGAAGGGTCACCTATGACCAACCCAGGTGGATGATTTTTGTTCCACCTAAAATAATTCCCTAAAGGGTTGTCATCAATTGGTTGATGAACGTCCTCGTTTACTGAATCATCATTGGCAGGAGGATCGTTATCCACCGGTGGATCCACTTCTGGCCTTGTTTGATCACAAACGGTAGAGGGAGCTGGATCATCCTTCTTTGGAGGATATAGATCACTGTCACTCTCTTCCTGTAGATTTGTGTTTTCCAATCTGTGACTCAGATCATTTATGCTCCCTTGAGTTTGTTCTGTACAAAGAGTAGATTCATCAAAAATAACATGAATGGTTTCCTCGACCGTTAGTGATCTTTGATTGAACACTCGATAAGCTCTGCTAACGGCTGAGTAACCAATAAAAGTTCCTTCGTCTGCTTTAGCATCGAAGGCTGTCAAATGGTTTTTTCCATTGTTGTGGATAAAGCATTTGCACCCAAAAATTTTGAAGTATGAGATATCAGGTTTTGTGCCATTCCAGATCTCATATGGAGTTTTGTTAAATCGTTTATTAATCATAGATCTGTTTTGAGTATAGCAAGCTGTGTTAACTGCTTCTGCCCAAAGCCTTTGAGAAACATTTGAATCAGCAATCATAGTTCTGGCTGCTTCTTTTAAAGTACGGTTCCTTCTTTCAGCCACCCCATTTTGCTGTGGGGATCTAGCAGCTGACAACTCATGCTTGATTCCCTGATCATCTAGATAAGTCATAAGAGTGGTGTTTAAAAATTCAGTCCCTCTATCACTCCTGATCCTATCTATCACAGTAGATTGTTCATTTTTCAAGCGTTTAAAAAGCTTAATCAGGTGAGGTGCAGTTTGATCTTTTGAAGAGAGAAAGATGACCCAAGTAAATCGAGAAAAGTCATCTATAACAACAAGAGCATATCTCATTCCCCCTAAGCTTCTTACTGGTATAGGACCAAATGGGTCCATGTGAAGTAAGTCTAAACATTTGGAAGAAGACATACACCCTTTATTTTTAAAAGTTGCTCTCACCTGCTTTCCTAGTTGACAAGCAGGACAAACTTTGTCTTTTATAAAATCTCCTTCGGGCAGTCCAGAAACCAAATCATGCTTCCTCAAGTTAGAAATGGACTTAAAATTTAGATGATTTAATCGTTTATGCCACAGCCAATGTTTATCATGATGAGCAGTAAGACAAGTAGGTGAAGAAATATGTGAGCAAGACCAGTTTACCTTGTAGGTGTTTAGGTCTCGTACACCGGTCATAAGAGTCTCACCTTTGTCATTTTTTATGAGGCAAGTGTGTTTGTGAAACTCGACCGAATGATCATTGTCACATAGTTGACTAATACTTATCAAATTATAGCATAGTTTGTCAACAAGTAACACATCTTTAATAATGATGTTACCATGGATAATCTTACCCTTACCCACGGTTTTACCTTTGGAGTTGTCTCCAAAGCTGATCTTTGGTCCTTTGCACAACACCACTTCTGTTAGAAGTTCTGGATTCTCTGTCATGTGTCGTGAGCAACCGCTATCTAAATACCAGGTAGTGTCCTTGATAGAAGTGGTTTTCTCGCCTGTTTGGACTTTTAGTACCTGCAAAGGGTGAAGAACTTTTGGTACCCATATCTAGTAGGGTCCAGGTCGGATTAGCCCTTTCGGGACCCACACCTGGAACACCCTTACAGGTTTGCCCGTGTGTGTGTCCAGAAATCTGTGCGGTCGATAGGCAGTAAATGTGTGTGCTTGTGAGGTTGCTGTGTGCTGCTTGCCTTTTTGATTTTTATCAGTTAGCCTGTACCTCTTTTGAACTGGCCTGCAATTAAAGTACTGGTAAGGCTTCTCCTTTGACCATCTTTTCTTAGAGTAGTTAGGCTCATTCCATGGCCTTTTGAAATTAGATTGGTTTCCCTTTCTTCTTTCATTAGGTTTAGGTTTGATCCAGGTTCCTCTTTGATTAGAGATCTGGGAATCCACATATCCCAGCCCTCTATGCTTAGAACTTCGTTCGTTAGATACTTTCTGATTTTTGTCAAAGCTGCACTTATCGTGTTCATATATCATGCTGGACCTGACAAATCTTATTTTGTTAAGATTGCCTTTGTCCAGGCTTGACTGAATACAGGACTCCATAGACTGTTCATTTGTTCCAAACCCTAGACCGGTCTTATCATGTACCGGTCTTTGGATTTCTTGAATCTTGTCAATGGTTACAGAAGATTTATTCCAAGCCTTAATGGTTTCAAGTAGTTTTTTATTCTCAATCAAGGTAGCTTGGAATACTCTTTTCAAGGTGTCGTTCTCAGTAGCCAGCAGACTTAGCTTGACCTTAAGACCATCAAGCTCTTTTTGCTGCATGCAGCTTGATTCGCTTGACTTATCTTTTAGGTCAGCTCTTTCTGCCTTTACTTCCTCGAACTCCTTGGATAATGCTTTGTATTCATTAGCCATTTCGTGTAAAGCAGTAACCAAATCACTGTGAGTAAATTCAGGTGAGCCAAAGTCAAATACCTCCTCAGCTTCTTCTTCGATGTCGGCCATAAGGCATTCCACCTTTTCATCATCGCTGTCATCTGAAGAGCTTCCGGTATTGGAGTTGTCGGAGTCAGACTCGGCCCACTTGCTTTTGCTTTCGTCTGCTACTAGAACCCTTTGGTCTCTTCCTTTTCTAAGGGTCCTCTTGTCCTCCTTGCCCCTTCTTCTTTCAGAAAATTGCTTCTGATCATTGCTCTTAGGCTTGGTACACTCTGCAATGAAATGGCCTGGCTTGCCACAGTTAAAACAAGTAGGACCATCGTTTGTATGGTCCGATTTATGATAATTTTTAAAATTAGAATTGTTTTTACGCATAAATTTACCAAACTTCTTGACAAAGAGTGTCATGGCTTCATTGCTGATTTGCTCAGCTGATCTCTTTGGAGCTTCCTCGACCGGTGGACGTATCACGGTTGAGGTTAAGGCCTTGGTTGGTTGAGAGGTAGATGGTTCATCTTCTGTTCTCATGTTGAGCTCGAACTCGTAGGCTTTAAGATCTGCAAAGAGATCATGCAGTTCAACCTTGCTCAAGTCTTTCGACTCTCTCATGGCCACTGTCTTGATCTCCCATTCTTTGGGCAGAGCTCTCATAACCTTCACAGCAATTTCACGGTTAGTATAAGTTTTACCTAAAGCAATAAGATCACAAATGATACTACTGAACCGTTCATCAAATTCAGCCATGGTTTCCCCTGGCTTCATTTTGGCGTTGTCATATTTTTGAATGGCCAAGGTGAGCTTGTTTTCCTTTGTCTGGTCATTCCCTTCACACAGCTGAGTGAGCTTCTCCCAAATCTCCTTTGCTGTGGAACATGACTTGATTTTGCTGAACATATTCTTGTCCAGTGTTTTGTATAGGATGTCCCGGGCCACATTGTCAAGATTGGCCTTATTTTTGTCCTCAGTGGTCCACTCAGCTCTTGGTTTCTCAATCATTTGTCCTGCACCATCGGCTAGAGCTGGGTTGACCTTCATAATTTTGATAGGACCGTCTTTTATGACATATAGCATGTCATCATCCTGTGCTGCAAGATGTGCCTGCATGCGAATTTTCCAATCATCATACTCTTCTTTAGAAAACATAGGAATTCTGTTGAAAGAAGTCATGATTTTAAAACTTTAGATCAACAGTTGAGAAAGGAACCCGCTCTGATACCACTTGTTGGGATCGGTTCAGAGGGTAGAGGGGGGGTGAATACACTCTGAAACTTATCTTCTTCTTCTTTAAAATGATCAAGTGAGGTTTAGTTCACTTAATCTGTTTTCTCAACTTCTAAAACGTTTTGAACAACTTAAATAGTGCGGAACTAGTTCAGAGGTTTTAGTGATGCAAAGTTTATAAAGCAATGTATGAGCAGGATGTAAGATAAATGGCAGTAAAGGCTAAAGCACGATTTTATGGAAGTTCGAAGGCTTAATCCTTCTACGTCTCCCCTTCTTCCACTTAGGAAGGAATTCACTAGAAGACTTTGGTTATTACAACGTCTTGTAATACACCCACTTCAGACTTAGGACTTATCCAATGCCTAATCCGAAACTCCTAGATTTACACAGATAAGATTCTCAGTTCTTATCAGACTGGTGGAAGCTTTCAGAGTAGCTTCAAGTCTCTTCAACAATGAGTATAGTTGAATTGAGCTTCTCAAACTGCAGAGCGGTCGAGAGGCTTGGAAACCCTAGGATGATCCTTGACGATCAGATATGTGAACTGTAGGCGAGGGTTTATTTGAGCAGCAAAATGAATAATCTTGTAAGTGTGCTCAAGTATATCAGATCAGGACTTCTGATATTATTCAAGTGATTGAGTTGATTGAGATTTTTCTGAATTGCTTGTCTCACCGTTGTCACTGCTATTTTGTTTCTTGAGCAATCTTCCCTTTATATAGGTCAATCATCAACGTCTTTATTTTGAACGTTCTGATGCTGCATTGAATGCACATTTAATGCTCATAAATGCATTGATGATTCTGCATGAAGATCGTACACTGCAGACAACTTCCAGGGTCCAAAACTGGAATAAACGGTCGAATGCTTTATCTGTAGTCATTCTATGTTTTTGCCATTTTGGTGCAACCTGTTGTCTCGATTGCAGGAGTCAACAAATCTTCTGATACGCCGGTTCTGCTTTTAATAAAAGATCTTTGCAAGGAACATCTTGTCACAGGTACTTGTCTTGAGATATCCTAATAAGCAATTGGCATTCTACCTGTAGGGATATTTGTCCTCTGCTGGTTTGAATAACCAGTCGATAGGCTTGAGACTTCAACCGGTCGAGAGACATAGGCGGTTGACAAGCTTCCGGTAGAGAGATTTATCCTCTGCTGGTTTTGATAGCCAGTCGATAGGCTTGTGACTTCAGCCGGTCGAGAGCAAAGGCGGTTGACAAGCTTCCGGTAGAAGTTGTAGTAGATTCCTGAAATACAATGGTTGGCAGCACATTCCTATACGATGAGTTGTTGTTTGTTATCACCAAAATATCGGATTCAACAAAGTTATACATAGATTAATAATACATCAAACCAAACAATGCATTAAGTGTTTGATTTTATTTTTTATTAAATTAATTAATACTCAGTTTTTGAAAATAAAATGTTATAATAAAAAATTTCGTAATTTTATTGAGTATTTGTTTTGCTATGACATAAGAAATTAACACTAGTTTATTTAATAGAATTTGTACTATTTATTTTGTGCATTAAGAATTATGATAAAACTGATATAATTATTAGAGAGATTGCTACTATAAAATAATATTAAAAAAATGATATAATTATCCATTGCTACCACCAAAATTAAAAACATGTTATTTAATATATTTTAAAAGGTAAATAATTCTCCTCATATTTATCAAAAATATACTTTTTGCCAAACGTAACAATACACATTATATATTATTAATTAATCACTTTATATTCCAACATACCAATAAATTAAATATCTTATATTTCGTTACTCCATTTTAAATTTGAAAACTCATTTTTTCTAAAATGATAATAAATGAATTTATTAATTTTTAATTAGTTAAAATTATAGGTTTTGTTTCTAAAATGTGTCAAATTTTTATTTACTTTTTTGTTCGTTAATCTCTTTTATAAATAAATTATATTATAATTTAAAAATTTGTTATCAATTTGTTAACCTAGTAAAAAAATCATTATAAATTGTGAACAACAACATTAATAGGGATCCGAGGTGTCCAGGAGTCGTAGCTAGGCTGTGCTCAAGCTCTGGGGTATGCATCATCAGCGGGCTGACGACGGACAAAGGTATAGCTCTGGTTTTTTTTTATAGGAAATAAGGAGTGTGCTGTAGTTTAATTAAGATTTTTAGAGCATGTTAGGTGATGTTTGGCATCCTAGTTAATGCATGGTATTTATGCATTGTAGTGCTGCATGATAGTCTTGGACCTAGAGGGGAGCTTCTAAGATCTGCCTTATTAAGGTATGAAAGTATTATTCGAGATATCCAGATTGAGTATGCATGTATTATGTGTTTGCATGGATTATGTGATTGCATGTTTTATATGCCTTATATACAGCATGTCACGATTGTATGTTACATACATTAGAATATTGAGCCTATAACTTAGAGGTATCCTGTAGTAGGGCGCTCACCCTACAAGTTTATTGATTGTTGGATACATAAGTCTTGTGTCAGGTCACCGTGATGGTTGGACACTTGTACTAGTATCAGGTCACCATTATCCACTGGGTATATGAGTCACCTCCTGAGGCGACGGCGCAGCGTGCTATATACCCTGGGCCTGATCTATGAGCTAGTTTTTTGACCTGAGTGTATTGGTACCCAGTTCATTTGCATTCATGCGCATATAATAGTGTATATTCATACTCTCGTACTGAGCGTGTTAGACTCACTTTCGGTTGTTTTCTTTATCTGGACACTCATTCAATGGGGCAGATGCAGGTTGTTACTCCCGAGGTCCGGGAGATTATGTGGTGACCAAGGCTAGATGGCAGGTTGACCACTAGACTTTACTTTCTGGTATTGGTTTATTATAAAGTTTCGCATTTACTCTGATTAAGGTTATTTAATGTTTAATTACATGCTTAAGTCTCTGATTAGTAAGTGATCATGGTGCGGGTCTCTACAAATAATCAGTTGTTACCTCTGGAATTTGCGCTTGTCGATGAAGAAACTTACGAGTCTTGGCATTGGTTCCTGAGTAACGTTGCAAAACATGTGACAGGAGGTTGTAGAGGAGTGTGTCTTATATCTGATAGGCATGCAGGTTTAACAAGTGCGATACAAGATCTCCCCGACTTTAGACCTCCACGTGGTGTTCATCGTTTTTGTTTGAAACATGTGTGTTCTAATTTTAATAATAGGTTTAAAAACATTCATTTGAAGGGCTTATGTTGGGAAGCAGAGACACAACATCAAATAGAAAAATTCAATGCCACGATGGAAGCAATCAAGTCAAAAAATGTAGCTGGTTTCAATTATTTGGCTAACATTGGACACTTGCTCATGATGATGGTTGGAGGCGTTGTTGGAAAACGTGTTCAGATCAATTAAGAATTGATACCCGGTGCAGCGGAAGTTTAAAATTTTTTATTTTTCGATCTGGAACAATTCCATATCATGGGTATCAAAACTTTACGATTAAATTATGTTGCAAGTAAAATAATAATAATCACAATTAATAATATTTTACCTCTTCAAGCAACGGCTTGATTATGGACACCAACAAAATTTAATCTGCTCTTCTTGTATATCCCGGGAACCGATGGCTTCACGATAAATCTCCGGAATAAGGTCCACGAACAGAAAACAGAAACCCTCTGATTGATTGCACTAGAAATCAATCAGATGCTTATCGATGAGAATAAACAGATTTGATCTGTTAATTCGGAATGTAATTTTTTCACAAAATCACAGACCGAATTTTCTCTAAAGGGACAGAGGAATTTTCGAAAATTGCAAGAATGAATTGTGTCAATTTTCGAACACTACACATGTATTTATAGATAATTTCTAGACTAGATTAAGTTATAATTGTATTAGGACTCTAACTCCTTTGGGCCCACAATCCATAACTTAAGCCCAACAAGCCAAGCCCGTTGTTATAGAAATTAATATAAAATTCATCATGACTTCGATTGATAAACCGATTTCACCAATGTGTACAAAAACCATTTCTGCACCTTTTAAAGTCAAGATAATTTTTCTGAATCCGAATTCAGTGATTTCCAAAAATGCCCATCCCTATGTCATTTTAGGAAATTCCACTCCCTTTTAGTTAAGAAGTCCAACTTCTCTTTCATTAAATTTAACTTTTTAAATTTAACTATCTCAACGGGGTTTAGTAATCCATTACTTGTGTGACCCTCAATGGTTCAGGGATACAGCTAGCCATGGGCTCACAACTCCTTGTGACTCGGAACAACAATTTCTGACTTGCCCAACGAATCATGGTAAGAGCGTCTAGCAACATCGCCCCATAATTCCCTAGGTATCACTGATAGTGCCTGCAAAAACCAGTAGATTTTGGTTAGCGTACAGTACGGTCCCTTCATCCATATATCCCGATCGAATCAACAACCATTGGTGCATCGAGAGTCGTTCGAGATTCGATAACTATGCATTACATCTTGGAGATCAAATAGTGACATCGCATGTGTTACTAGGAAAACCGAGTAACCTAAAACACATCATGTACTCTGGCCAGAGATTCGTCACACTAATATCTCCTCAGATCGCATAGGATATCCACACTCGCAAGTATGTGGTGAATCCTTGACAACAAAGCATCGACTCCTATATATGTCGTAACTGTACCTAATCCCGACACCTGATGACCCCAATAGAGTCGGTAAACGAGTCAAAGTACAGTACTAGCATATAGAGTCTCAATGATGTTTCAAGTAGTAAGGACTAATGGTGTACAACCAAAACCGCGGACTTTATCCACTCGATAAGTGATAACCACTTGGAAAGTTCGAATGAGGTAGTTCAATGAAACATGGTACTTGGCATCACAAATGCTAGTCTCAATCTCGAGCGATCCTTATCCTTATTAGCGGACGACTCAATTGACTAGGAACTGTTTAGAATATACAGTGACTATAAGATGTGTTTCATAATAGTGATCTCTCTTTATTCACTATCTCATCTTACTTACACTATAGTATATTCAAGGTCTTTATCAAAACAAAAAAATTATATCACAATATAACAATATGAAGAAAGACAAAGATAATGCCATTAATGAATGTAAATTATATTAAACAAAGATTGTTTATACATAGAGTCACAAAAGTCCTTAGCCACAAGTTGGCTAACCGGGCACCCACTCTTTCAATCTCCCACTTTCCCTAAAGCCAACTAGTCACACTACGCAATCCCATTGCTTCGCGATGTTTGTCAAACAATGGTCCTGACAAGGGCTTAGTAAGTGGATCAGCGATATTGTCTGTAGAGGCCACTCTCTCGACAGTGATGTCTCCTCTTTCCACAATCTCCCGGATGATGTGGTATTTCCTCAGTACGTGTTTGGATCTTTGATGAGACCTTGGTTCCTTTGCCTGAGCAACAGCACTAGTGTTGTCGCAGTACACCGGAACTGGACCAACAGCTTCAGGAATTATGCCCAACTCTTGGACGAAATTCCTCATCCAAACGGCCTCTTTAGCAGCAGCTGATGCTGCAATGTATTCTGCCTCAGTGGTGGAATCCGCTGTGGTGTCTTACTTGGAACTCTTCCAAGAGACAGCACCGCCATTGAGCATGAATACAAATCCAGAGGTTGACTTCAAGTCATCCATGTCGCTTTGGAAGCTAGAGTCGGTATAGCCTTCCAATTTCAATTCTCTTCCTCCATAAATCATGAACATATTCTTAGTCCTTCTCAAGTACTTAAGAATATCCTTCACGGCTTTCCAATGCATTTGACCAGGGTTAGCCTGATATCTGCTTGTGACACTCAGAGCAAAGGCTACATCCGGTCTGGTAGATATCATCCCATACATAATACTACCTATGACTGACGCATATGGTATGTGTGTCATTTTCTCTATCTCTTCGTCAGTCTTGGGATACATAGACTTGGATAGAGAAACTCCATGATACATAAGCAGATGTCCTCTCTTGGACTCATCCATAGAAAACCTTTTCAATATGGTGTCGATGTAGGTTGCTTGAGTGAGTCCTATCATTCTCTTAGATCTATCTCTATAGATCTGTATCCCTAGAATATAGGATGCCTCACCTAAATCCTTCATCGAGAATCTACCTGATAACCATATCTTTGTTGACTGCAACATCCCTACGTCATTCCCAATGAGTAGGATGTCATCAACATAAAGCACTAAGAATGTCACCACATCCTTAACTACTTTCTTGTACACGCACGGTTCCTCCGGGTTTTTGATGAAACCAAAGTCCTTTATTGTTTCATCAAATTTCTGGTTCCAACTTCTTGATGCTTGTTTGAGACCATAAATTGATCTCTGAAGCTTGCATACCTTATGCTCGCTTCCCATGGATGTGAATCCCTCGGGCTGCATCATATAGATTTCTTCTTAATGTTTCCATTAAGAAATGCAGTCTTCACATCCATTTTCCATATCTCATTGTCATACCATGCTGCTATGGCAATAAGGATTCTTATGGACTTGAACATTGCGACTGATGAAAAGGTTTCATCATAGTCAACTCCTTGTCTTTGAGTATAACCTTTTGCTACCAATCGTGCCTTGTAGGTAAGTACCTTACCATCAGGCCCAAGTTTTCTCTTGTAGATCCATTTACACCCTATTGGAACAATTCCATCGGGAGGATCTACTAAAGACCAAACTTGGTTTGTATGCATCGAGTCTATTTCCGACTGCATAGCTTCAAGCCATAAATTAGAATCCGCATCAGAAATTGCTTCCTTGAAGTTTCTTGGATCACATCCAATGTCGGGTTCACTTTGATCCCCTTCAAGAAGAAGACCATATCGAATAGGAGGTCTAGAAGTCCTTTCAGATCTCCTAGATATAGGCATGTCAATCAATGGTTCCTGAGGTTTAGGATCATTATTTTGTATCTCGGGTTCTTCTCGAATTTCTTCTCGTTCCATCATCTTGTCTTTCTTATCTAATAAAAACTCCTTCTCCATGAAGGTGGCATTCCTTGAAACAAACACTTTTGTTTCAGTAGGATGATAGAAATAATATCCGATTGAATTCTTCGGATATCCTACAAAATAACATAAGGTGGATCGACTATCCAACTTATCTCCCACTGTCTACTTCACGTAAGCAGGACATCCCCAAATCCTTAAGTACGAATACTTAGGAGCTTTGCCATTCCATAACTCGTATGGAGTTTTATCTACTGCTTTAGTGTGGACATTATTCAACAACAATACCGCCGTTTCAAGCGCATAGCCCCAAAACGAAGGTGGGAGCTCAGTGAAGCTCATCATAGATCGAACCATGTCCAACAAAGTTCGATTGCGACGCTCCGAGACACCATTCAGCTGAGGTGTCATAGGAGGAGTCCACTGAGAGAGAATCCCATTCTCTTTTAGATAGTTCAAAAACTCGGTACTTAAGTATTCTCCACCTCGATCCGATCGAAGTGCTTTAATACTTCTACCTTGTTTGTTTTCTACTTCAGCCTTGAATTCTTTGAAATTTTCAAATGATTCAGACTTATATTTCATTAAATATAAATACCCATACCTCGTATAATTATCAGTAAAGGTAATGAAGTAGGTGTGACCAAATTTAGTACCAATACTAAATGGTCCACAAACATCTGTATGGATCAAATCCAACAGATTTTGACTACGCTCAGGCTTCCCTTTGAAAGGAGATTTAGTCATTTTTCCTTTTAGGCAGGACTCACAAGTAGGTAGAGAGTTAATATCAGACATATCAAACATGCCCTCTTCCACTAGCTTGTTCATCCTCCTTGAGGAAATATGACCTAGCCTAGCATGCCAAAGGTTTGCCGGGTTTTGACTATCATTTTTTCTTTTATTTGTTGTTACCGGTTTATCAACATAATTAATTGGAACGTCTTTTAATTTTAAGTTATATAGATCGTTTTCAAGTTGTTCATTTCCAATCAAACATTCATTCTTGTAAATATTGCAAATCCCATTTACAAAATTACATGAAAAACCATCTCTATCAAGCATAGAAACAGAAATAATGTTTTTAACTAAATCTGGCACAAATAAAACATCTCTAAAAAATAACTTAAAATTGTTCTGCAAAACTAAATAAACGTCTCCCACTGCTTTGGCTTCAACTCTGGAACCATTTCCGAGCCTCAGCTGGGTCTCACCCATCCTAAGCTTACGACTTCTTGTCATCACCTGCAAATCATTGCAAATGTGAGATCCACATCCGGTATCCAATACCCAAGAAGTAGTATTAAGTGAAACATTTATTTCAATGTAAAACATACCCTTTGCAGTTCGCAACTGCTCGAGGTATTCCTTGCAGTTACGTTTCCAATGACCGGGTTTCTTGCAGTGATGGCAAACATCTCCAGATATGTTCACGTTTGAAGCTTTTGTCTTGGCCTTCTTTTGTGGTACAATTTTTTTGGGTGGGGCAGAACGTTTCTTACCCTTTCCACTTGGCCCCTTCTTGGAATAAGAAGAGGAGCCAACCAAGAGTACCGGTTTATCCTTCTTTAATGTGGCCTCATAAGACGCAAGCATATTGACCATCTCTTCAAGGGTGGCCTCTATCTTGTTCATATTGAAGTTCACCACAAATCCGTCGAACGACGAAGGAAGTGAAAGAAGTAATAAGTCCGCGTTTAGCTCATGCTCCAATGTCAAATCGAGTGTTACCAACTTTTCAATGAGCCCAATCATGTGTACCCCATGTTCACGGACCGAAGTCCCATCTCGCATGCGGTATGTCATGAGCTCTTTGACGGTGGCATACCTCTCCGACCTTGACTGAGCTCCAAAAATTTCCTTGAGGTGCATGTGTATGTCAGCAGCATTCACGGCATCCTCAAATCGCCTCTGGAGTTCATCAGACATTGAAGCTTACATATAGCACTTGGCCTTGACATCATGGTCCCACCATTGATCAAGTTTTGCCAATTCTTTCGGACTTATATTAGCCGGTGCTTCCTTTGGAGGATTCTTTTCTAACACGTAGAAAATTTTCTCCGAGTTTAGAACAATCTTTAATTTACGGAACCATTCCGTATAGTTTGCGCCAGTCAATTTGTTTTGTTCGAGAATTGAGTATAGTGAATTGCGCGAATTCATTGTAATGAAATACTGAAAAGAAACAGACAATAATCAGTGATTGTTTAATTAATTTACTAAGACATAAAATATGGCAAAATTTAATTTTATGAATTTCACTCCCACTATTTTAACGATTTCACTACCCTCTAGTGGAAATGGGAAACTCCATTCCTTAGTGGGAACATGGAGTCCAATTAACAAATCATAGTCCAGAATAATATCAGCCAACCATAATTTTCAAAAGGTAGAGCCCAATTACTTCCAAAGTAACCCCCATGTTTTTACCTCATGTCCAATAAAGGCCCAATAATATGACGCCGTTTGTTGTGACATGTCAAGATAACTCATCAATATTAAGTTGTGATGGACGGTCGCCATGTGGATCCCCCAATAATATGAGCTAATCCCATGGGAGTTCCACCCAACTTACAATATGTGTCGATCCAATGTATAGCTTTCCGACGAACGGGCCCCCCCAATAATATGAGCCGGACCATATCCGCGGGTAGCATCTCATACATTGATCGTTGATGAAAGGTAGGAACATTTAAACAATATTTAAATTCCCTTTTATAATTCTTGATATCAATTTTAAATCATATTTAAAATGAGGGATTTTAATTTTTTGAAAATTTGTCTCATCATGCAATTTATGTATGCTTGCGGGATTCATACAATTTAGTCTAAACATGCATACATCAATAATATCATATATTATTTAAGGATGATCGATCCCATTATCTATTCGACCCGTGGTTGCCAATCACGAGTCTAAGTCCAATCCTAGGTGATATGCAAATATGCAATGCAATCCTATTACATTGAGCTTCCATTTACATTTCTTCGGTCTTTATCGTCTGCTGGGCCCACCATTGTCTTCAAATCTTTATCTCCCACTAAGTCTAACAAATTTACAATAAATTTCGATGACAAGTAGGGGATACATATTTAAGGGGTGGGAACGAGCCATAAACCAAGCCCACTTTTTATTACAAATGACAATTCAAATTGGGCTATAAACCAAGCCCATTAATAAAACCCAACAACAATAAAACCAAATGTAAATTACCTAACATACACCTAAAACATTGGTCATGGCAATCGATCATCCTCTTATCCAATAATTAATTCAATAATTAAAACATTGGATAACATGCAATGACATCATAATTTAAAAGATAAAATCATATTTTATCTAATACTTTCATAAGATCATATTTTATCATCAATTGTACCAAAATAATTAATTTTATAAAATCTAATTTAACGGATAAAATTTATAAATTTTCCAAAAATTCAAATTTATCCAAAAATCAATTTTAAAAATTTCGGACTCGAACAATTCGATCCGATGCCTCGTGGACCAATCAAAAATAATTTTCGATTGGACCAAAAACTAAAATTCCAAAATATTAAAATTTTAATTAAAAATTAATTTTAATTTTTCCCGGGCTACCCGGGACAATCCCGGGCAGCCCGCGCCCCAAAAAGGGGTCCCGGGCAGGGCAGCCCGTCGCTGCCCCATGGGCAGCAATCAAATCGCTGCCCATGGGCAGCACCGTGCGCTGCCCTGGGCAGCGATCCAATCCCTGCCCTAGGGCAGCGACGATCGCTGCCCGATGTTCCCATTAAATTTTAATTTAAAATTTTCGTTTTTGTTTCAAAAACCCGAGGCCAAAAATTTTGTACAATCGATTAAATCGTTTGATCTGAGCAACCTGGCTCTGATACCACTGTTGGAAAACGTGTTCAGATCAATTAAGAATTGATACCCGGTGCAGCGGAAGTTTAAAAATTTTTATTTTTCGATATGGAACAATTCCATATCATGGGTATCAAAAATTTACTATTAAATTATGTTGCAAGTAAAATAATAATAATCACAATTAATAATATTTTACCTCTTCAAGCAACGGCTTGATTATGGACACCAACAGAATTTAATCTGCTCTTCTTGTATATCCCGGGAACCGATGGCTTCACGATCAATCTCCGAAATAAGGTCCACGAACAGAAAACAGAAACCCTCTGATTGATTGCACTAGAAATTAATCAGATGTTTATCGATGAGAATAAACAGATTTGATCTGTTAATTTGAAATGTAATTTTTTCACAAAATCACAGACCGAATTTTCTCTAAAGGGACAGAGGAATTTTCGAAAATTGCAAGAATGAATTGTGTCAATTTTCGAACACTACACATGTATTTATAGATAATTTCTAGACTAGATTAAGTTATAATTGTATTAGGACTCTAACTCCTTAGGGCCCACAATCCATAACTTAAGCCCAACAAGCCAAGCCCGTTGTTATAGAAATTAATAAAAAATTCATCATGACTCCGATTGATAAACCGATTTCACCAATGTGGACAGAAACCATTTCTGCACCTTTTAAAGTCAAGATAATTTTTTTGAATCCGAATTCAGTGATTTCCAAAAATGCCCATCCCTATGTCATTTTAGGAAATTAGTTAAGAAGTCCAACTTCTCTTTCATTAAATTTAACTCTTTAAATTTAACTATCTCAACGGGGTTTAGTAATCCATTACTTGTGTGACCCTCAATGGTTCAGGGATACAGCTAGTCGTGGGCTCACAACTCCTTGTGACTCGGAACAACAATTTCCGACTTGCCCAACGAATCATGGTAAGAGCGTCTAGCAACATCGCCCCATGATTTCCTAGGTATCACTGATAGTGCCTGCAAGAACCAGTAGATTTTGGTTAGCGTACAGTACGGTCCCTTCATCCATATATCCCGATCGAATCAACAACCATTGGTGCATCGAGAGTCGTTTGAGATTCGATAACTATGCATTACATCTTGGAGATCAAATAGTGACATCGCATGTGTTACTAGGAAAACCGAGTAACCTAAAACATATCATGTACTCTGGCCAGAGATTCGTCACACTAATATCTCCTCAGATCGCATAGGATATCCACACTCGCAAGTATGTGGTGAATCCTTGACAACAAAGCATCGACTCCTATATATGTCGTAACTGTACCCAATCCCGACACCTGATGACCCCAATAGAGTCGGTAAACGAGTCAAAGTACAGTACTAGCATATAGAGTCTCAATGATGTTTCAAGTAGTAAGGACTAATGGTGTACAACCAAAACCGCGGACTTTATCCACTCGATAAGTGATAACCATTTGGAAAGTCCGAATAGGGTAGTTCGATCATTCATCATATGAATATCCATTTGCATGCTTGAAACATCTCCATGTCCATTACCAATGAAACATGGTACTCGGCATCACAAATGCTAGTCTCAATCTCGAGCGATCCTTATCCTTATTAGCGGACGACTCAATTGACTAGGAACTGTTTAGAATATACAGTGACTATAAGATGTGTTTCATAATAGTGATCTCTCTTTATTCACTATCTCATCTTACTTACACTATAGTATATTCAAGGTCTTTATCAAAACAACAATTGTATATCATAATATAACAATATGAAGAAAGACAAAGATAATGCCATTAATGAATGTAAATTATATTAAACAAAGATTGTTTATACATAGAGTCACAAAAGTCCTTAGCCACAAGTTGGCTAACCGGGCACCCACTCTTTCAGGCGTAGGATAATGACGACAAATATGTCTGAGTGTATAAATAGTGTATTGAAAGGGGCTCGTCGTCTCCCTATTAATGCAATTGTAGAGTTAACCTTGCAGCGATGCGTGCAATATTTCATACAAATACGGTGTAACAATTTACATGTCCATCTACCATTCTGTCAATCATATCTCTCATTGTACGAATAGAATGACGCACAGTTTGCACCCATGAAAACCCACGACTCCATCTATGATATGAAAAAAAATACAATTTACGACATAAATGAAAGTAATAGAAGCATACAAAATAATATTTTCTTTTCAGAATACTTTGCGTCATAAGGTGGGAACGGTAGACCCTGAAGCACATCTGCAACTTGATCTGATTCTAGCTGATTTTGTTGTACCTTGTCTCGCGTCAGAAGTGTAATCCTTAACCACACACAAATCTGCAACGATATACAATATACACATAGCATAACAACATTATAACAAGCACAAATATATTTCTATATTGTTTTAACCGTACCTGAAGTAATTGGAGAGGCCCGCAAATGTCTTTCTTCAACACCAGGGAAGTGTTGCACAACTCTCGATAGAGATATGTCAGTACAGCAGAATCCCAGCTATATGTAATCACTGTATCAATATCCTCAAGAAATGATAAATACATAAACTTCACCGCCGAACTCTCTGAGTCTGGAAACATGCATCCACCAATAATCAGTAAGGCCACACAACGAGAATATTTCACAACATCATCTTCTGTACTCTCGTCATGAATCATATGATCCAGACAATGCTTTCGTATAGCGCCGAGGGAAAGGTGACCACCTTTGATTTTATTAGGCTCGGGCATGAAACCCTACCAATATAAACAGCGCTGCTGCAATTCATTTTTTCTATACTTGGTATCTACACCAGTTATAAGAATGCCATCATATTCAAACCCAAAATTAATGCCACACCCTATAGGGTTATCGTGGTCTCACCGACGAGAAAGTGGAATGTGTGTGTTTCTCGATGTCATCTCTCTATAATGGCTGTAAGCAAATGTTTATCATAATATTTTATCGGACCACACTGTAAGATAACATAAAAACCCATACACGCCAAACATATACGAACACGCTGGTGAATTCCTTCACTATACAACATCCAAAGAGAATTATCGAAACGACGTGGATGTATAAGTTAATCAATGTTATCGGCACTGATATTGTTCGAAATATGTCTATCTTGTAAATACAAAACATTTTCTGAATTTTCCGCTATCCTGCAATTAATAAAATCTTGATGAAATTTTTATTATTCAAATATACATACAACTAGCTTATGAATTACAAATTTCTTTTAATCGGTAGATTTCTTAATGATATTTTTATTATTAAAAAATGTTATTCATTTATTTGTTTATTATTATTTAAATAATAATATCATAATATATCATCAAATATTTATTTACAAATTAAAAAACCATAATTAGATGTATATTAAGGAAAAAAATATTTTTTTCCAACTATATCATGCAATTTAAAACAATTAAAAATAAAATGAAAAAAAATTAAATGTGATTTATATTACAAATAATTTTATACTCACTTTAATTATTATTCAGAATATATTACTTATTATTAAAAAATATAATATATTATTATCATACTTATTTTATAAATTAATTTTAGAAATATTAACTGTTTTCAATAATATTAAGAATATATTACTATTTAATATACAATGATTCGTATATCCACATATAAAAGAAAGATCCATTAAGCTTTAATTTATTTTTCATGATTAAGGTAATAAATATATTTTAATTAATTATAATAATGAGGTGATATTTAAAAAAAATTTATTATCTATCTAATTAGATTAAGAATATATTTTTAGTTAACACGAAAGTATTTGGGTCATTGCAATAAAATTTACAAAATTAATCATCATTGACAATAACAATAAAATAAAATTAGAAATAGAATAAAAAACAATTAATTAAATTAAATGAAATTTAATTTAATTTAAATGAGTGTTAATTATTATTTTCAAACCGTGGCTAAATTAACCAAACCGTGGTTAAATTTAACCACGATTTTTTTAAAACCGTGGCTAATTTTTTTGTTGAACGATGATTACCTTTTATAACACAAGAAACATTAGGAGCAAAACTGAATTAAATCATATTGTAACATTTAAACAAAATTCAAACACAACATATATATATATTTTTTTTTGAAAGGAACAAACACAACATATAACTAAGTAAACACAACATATAACTAAGTAAAAATTATAACAAACAACATTACTAAATTAAATTTACTTACCTTTAGGCAACCAAGAACTCGGGAAGAAGAGAAATTATAACTGCCTAAAGAAAAAGAACTGAAGAAGTGAGAAGAATGGAGATGAGGAAGTCATAAGGGAAATCTGGGAAATTATGGCGGTGGGGTAGGGTAATATTTAATGAATCCGGGTCCTTTTTATTATTTAATTGAATCCGGAGGATTGTTTTTTTTATATTTGAATAGAATCCGGATAGAGATCGGACAAAATCTCTGTAGAATCCGGGACTTAGAGTCCCAGATTATAATATTTTTATAAACTCTACCGTTTTGTTATATTTTTAATAACATTTTTTAATTATATAATATTTTAAAAAAAGCCCAACGCAGTAAATTAATATTATAAGTACACAAGTTGTATAAATAAATTATCTCGAATTAATGTATACCTCGTGATTAATTAAATAACTAATAACATTATATACGTGTTAATTATTTAAAAATTAAATTGATTAAACATAGTTAATTGAGTCATATGTAAAAGCAAAATAGGATCGGTTGAAAGTATAGAGGGGGGATGAATAGACTTTCAAGCAGTTTAGTATAAAAATAGTTGAACTCGATCGGTTTAGGGACTGAGTTCTAGATTTATCTTTTTGTCTGATGTAATTCGACAAACAGAAGTATGTGCGGAAATATGTCAAATTACAGATTTGAACAATAAAAGGTTATCAGTTTAGGTTATGAAAAGATATAAGATAAACTGAAAAGACACAAGCAAATGTTTATGGATGTTCGGAGATTTCAAATACTCCTAGGTCACCCCTTCTTCCGCCTCGAAAGGACATCACTATAAGACTTTGAATTTTACAAGTAATTTGCAAAACTCCGATCCAGTTTAGGACTTAACGCTGCCTAAACAAGAACTCCTAGTACAACACTTCAGTTTTAGTCCTAGACTGATGATAAAACAAATTGAATACAACTCGAAATCCTTAGCACAAAAAATTGATCCTTCAATGATAAGAATAATACTTCGGCGTTTGTACTTTGAGTTCCTTGATCAAATCTTGAGCGTGAAAAGCTTTGAGTATTCTCGTAAAGTAGGAGAGTTTTCAGAGCGTGAGAGAGTGTCTTTCATCGATCAAGATTCCTATTTATACCATTGGATTGTTAACGTTCATAAATTCAAACTGAATCTTCAGATAGAGTTTTGAATTATTCCCGTTGGATTTGTTACTATCAACAAAAAATTCTGGAGCCGACATAGCCCTTTGCATCGCGGCACTTCGTTCTGTAGAGAATGTCAGAGTACGGAAGAACTTATCCATAAAAGGCATGGTAGTTGACTGGTGAGGGGTAAACTGTTGAAGTCGGTTTAGCGAGTGTAAACTGATGAAATCAGTTTAGCGTCTTTGGCCAGTTGAGCGCGGTGATTGAGCGTGAAGTAGTTTAGCTCCATATATTAGTTTAGCGCTTTATAGTTGCTTGATTAGTTTTATCTTCTTTTCGGCTTTGTAATTTTGTAGACACCAAAACTAAATTTCCCAACAATTTCCCCCTTTTTGGTGTTTATCAAAACTTTTGAGATGGCAAGCAATGAACTGATATTTAATATAAACTGATCTTTGTCAAGGATATTCATTTGCAATTTCTTCTAAATCTTACCCTTTTTTGATAAACTAACAGTAAGGATCACGAGGTGAAGATACAAGTGTAGATAACATAAGAAGATTGAAACAACACAAAATGAGTCATCTTCGATTGGATGATGATCTGTGCATTGAATAGTGGCGAGATGGCGGATGAGCTACCGAAGTAGACCGAGCTGATGCTTGAGCTTCGAACTGAGTGCGTAATATATTCTGAGAAAGATTTCTCAAGTTTATCAGTTTCTTGGAGATCCCATTAAGATTTTATTGAACTGAGTTGTGGAAATTTTGAACAAAACAAGTTGTCAACTTTCATTTTCAGAGACTGATGAGACTTTTGCAGTTGACTGGAATCCAATAATACTTTTTCCAATAGTGTAAGTTTTTCTTGAAGTTTGATCAGTTAAGCACTCAGGGACTATCCTAGAAAAGAAACGTTGTTGGTAGTTTCTTGTTGATTTTCTTTGAGAGTAATGACAGTCTTGGACAAGTTATAGACTGAAGTTTCCATTTGAGAGAGCAATTCAAACCAATCATCTTCTTGATCTGATTTTGAGGATTGCATATATTTTCCACTGGTGGAAATATCAGTGTCCAGAAATTTGGTTTTTTTTTTTCCTTTAGGAGGAGATAAATATGAAGAGGAGGTGATCTCAATTTATCCTTTCCTTTTTCTTGATGTGATGAAGAGCCAGGAATCGAGTGAACAATCATTGCAAGAGTTGGAGAATGAATCTCTGTCTCAATTGCAGTATCATCATGAGTTAGATCGCTGATCTGAGGAAGTTTTGGCGTTTCAGTTGATGGTTTTTGGAGCTGATCATCAATGACAAGAGGAGATATGTTTGACACGACATCATTTGCATTGGACAATTGAAGTACTTCCTCTTGAGGTTAACTGGATAAAATCGGGATGTCAAGAATGGAAATTGAAGGCTCCATAGATTCTGACTCATTTTTTGAGTCGGCAATTGCTGGTTCAGTAGAGATGGGAGGAGGTAAATCATCCATTAGTGTAATTTCCTGAGCTGCAGAATCCATATGAGACATGGTTAAAGTCTCATCTTCATTTTCATGAGTTGGAGGAGGAAGGATTTCCACATGAAGATTTTGAGGCTCTTCGAGTTCTTATGGATGAATGATTGAAGTATCAATTCCGTCCGTAGATGGTGCTGTCAATATAGGAGTTTGTTGAGCTCCATCTTCAATATGAGAGATGACTTCGTCAACGTTCATGAGTTGAAGTTTGGGTAGAGCAGTTTCAATGCCTGAGGTATGAATTTGTTGCTCAATGGATGTGTCTGTTGTATTTAGAGCAACTGATGTTTCTTTTTGAACTTCTTCAAACACCTGATCAAGTGAATGATTGGAGGATTCAGTGTAAGTGTGACCTTTCTTGCTTTTCTTGTGTTTGGATTTAGACTTGGAGTGAGATTTGTGTTTCTTCCAAACAAAGGGTTCTGGAATTTCCAAAGTGCTAGAAGTTTTCCAAAACTTAACTCCCATTTGAAGATTGATGAGATCAAGTTGAAGTTGAGAAAAAATAGAGTTATCTTCATAAGATATTTTGGCAAAAGGGTCATAATTTTTCCTGAAACTCCGCAATAATTTGACTAAGTTTCTTGATTCTCGTAAGATCATAGAAGTACTTTCGTTTGGCTAAGGCTTCTTGAATGTCAACAGTCTTGACAATTCTCAACACAGTTTCTTCTAGTTTGACAAACTTATGCAGGGCATTCTTCTTTGTCAGCTGTCTAGCGAGAGTAGAAGTCCTGTATTTATGCCAAGTATCAAATATATCAGTAGTATGTTTTTCAGTATATTCAAGGACTTTGTCCATGGTGAGATCAATCTGCAATTGAATTGCATTTGAAGCTCTGTTAGGATCTGAAGAAGATGCAATTTGAGAGCTTCCTATTGCCAAATCTAGTCCTGAAAGAGTAAATTCAACAATTTGTTTGGATGAAAGACCGCCTTGAGGTCTAGCAGGAGGCAACTACTAAGGGAGTAATGGATTGAAGAGAAGCTTGGTGAACTTTAACAGTTTCTTCAGAATCTTCGAGTTCAGGGATTTTTTTAGAAGGGTGTAGACTCTGAATGGGTTCAACAACCATTGGTTGTTTGCCTTTGAGATCAATTTTGATTGGATTAACTGGTTCCTCAAATGATTCATCAAAAGAATGTGTGTTTTTAGTGGAAGCCGCATTAATTGATCTAGGAGGCATAGATATGATCAGCTTAGTTGGAGATTTAACAGCTTTTGTTTTTAAAGTCTGTGTCCGCTAAGTTTGAGTTTTTATAATCTCTTCACTGTCTGTGTCCTCATTGTCATGAATAACAAGATTTCTCTTCTTTTTAGCTGGTTTTTTGACTGATGTTTTAAGCACTTTTGAGATGACTAAATCAGTTGATTCCCTGGAGTGAAAGTGTAGTGACCCTTACCCGGATCACCTACTAAACAGAACTTAGGCATGCAATTAACTTAATTAAACAGATATCAGAATAAAACTGCGGAATCCAATAACATTATACAATCCCAAGTAAAGGAATCTGTAATTATCCAATAATATACAACCAAATCGAATAGCTGTATAAACCCAAACAACAGTAATAAAACCTAGACGAAGCTCCAGCTGGCCAAACACTGACTAGCCCCTCCTGGATCCACCCTCCTCGTCCAATCGCAAACCTGCCCCATGGAATAGGGTGTCCAGAAAATACAGAGTACGAGACGTGAGCATAAAACGCTCAGTGCGAGAGTATGAGTATACATGCATGCAAAGTGAACTCCCTATAGACTCGAGGTCAAGGATCAGATAACAGAGACAGACCGGGCCCTGGTATGTAGCACGCTGTGCCGTCGCTTCAGGAGGTGGCTCCCATACCGAGATAACTGTGGATACGCCGGACCCAAATCGATGGAAGTCCATCCACTAATAGGATAGGGTACAACCCTACTACAGACATCTCGAAGGAGATACAGCAAGATGCAAATGAATGCAGCATAATATCATGGCATATAAATCATGCAGTCACATAATACATGCATACTCAGTCAGGATATCTCGAACAGTACTTCCGTACCTCAAAACAGTGCAAGCTCTACCAACTCTAGGTCCACGCCTATAGTCTGCTCTACACTGCCAAATGATACTACTATCATTAAAGTGCTCTAAAAGCCTTAACTAAGCTATTGCATACTCCTAAATATTTATAGGAAGCAAAAGCTATACCTTCGTCCATCGTTAGCCCTTTGATGTCGATGCCTCCAGAACTTGGGCACAACTCCGCTACGACTACCGAACGCCTCTCCGACCTCCGGACCAAGCCTAAGAAGACTAGAACAGCTCCAAAAGGACTAGAAATAGAGAGGAAATCCGGAATTGGCAAGGAGAAATGAAGTCTCGGCCTTCTATTTATAGACAACGATCGGAACTTCCGATCCTTGATCGGAACGTCCGAACCTCGATCGGAACGTCCGATCCTGCCATCGGAGCTTCCGAAGATCCTGATCTGCCACGTGTCAAAATATCACTTGATGACTCCGGATAGGGGTGATCGGAACGTCCGATCCTGATCGGAGCTTCCGATCCAGCCACACGTCATGGATGACGTAATATCATCGGTGCCTCCGATCCTCATCGGAGCTTCCGATCCCGATCGGAGCTTCCGATCGTCCCTTCGGAGCTTCCGATCCGTCCAATCCCCAATTTATTTAATTAGCATTAATCCTTTAATTACTCAATTAGGGTACGGGCTACTACATTCTCCCCCACTTAAGATATTTCGTCCTCGAAATCAGATCTTAAGTACCGAATGCAAATACAGAAATCAGAAACATTATTTATTCAATCAAACGTTTACAGAGTTTGCAACTGAATACAACTTAAAGAATGAAATCAAAACAACTCAGGATGGTCTTTACGCATCCTGTCCTCAAGATCCCAAGTAGCTTCCTCAGTGCCTCGGCGCTGCCACTGAACTAAAACCAAAGGAATGACTTTGTTCCGTAAAACCTTATCCTTATAATCAAGGATGCGAAGAGGTTTCTCAACATAAGTCAAATCCTTGTCTACCTGAACCTCAGATCGCTGCAGAATATGAGATTCATCCGCCACATACCGTCGCAACAGAGATACGTGGAACACGTCGTGAATGCTGGATAGATGCGGTGGCAATGCTAGTCGATAAGCCAAATCGCCAATGCTCTCCAAGACCTCAAACGGACCGATAAATCTGGGAGAAAACTTGCCCTTAAGGCCAAATCTGAGAATCTTGCGGAAAGGTGACACTCTCAGAAACACTTTCTCCCCGACCTCGAACTGCAAAGGCCTATGCTTGATATTAGCATAGCTGGCCTGACGATCCTGTGCAGTCTTAATCCGTTTCTTGATCTGATCAACAATGTCTATCGCCTGCTGGATAAACTCCGGTCCTTCAGCCTGTCTCTCCCCCACTTCTTCCCAGAAGAGTGGAGTACGACAACGTCGCCCATACAACGCCTCAAAAGGTTCCATCCCAATACTAGTGTGATAGCTGTTGTTGTAAGCGAACTCGATCAACGGCAAATGATCCTGCCAGGCTGAACCAAAATCCATGACGCACGCTCTAAGCATATCCTCTAACGTACGGATAGTGCGCTCTGACTGACCATCAGTCTCCGGATGATAGGCTGTACTCAAACTGAGAGTAGTACCCATCGCACGCTGAACACTCCCCCAAAATCTAGAAGTAAACCTGGGGTCCCGATCGCTGACAATGCTCACAGGCACTCCATGAAGTCGGACGATCTCCTGAATGTACATCCGTGCCATGCGATCCACAGAGTACTCTCGGCTATAGGCAATGAAATGCGCTGACTTGGTGAGTCGGTCCACCACCACCCAGATAGCATCACAGTTCCTCGGGGATACCGGCAAATGGGTCACAAAGTCCATAGTGATAAACTCTCATTTCCATTCAGGAATAGGCAGACTGTGAAGCAATCCTCCAGGTCGTCGGTGCTCTGCCTTGACCTGTTGACACACCAAACATCTCGAAACAAACTGATAAACACTGCGTTTCATTCCCTTCCACCAGAAACGAGTACGTAGATCTTTGTACATCTTGTTGCTCCCAGGATGAATACTCAACTTAGTGCGATGTGCCTGAGACAAAATCTCCTCTCGCAACTCTTCATCCTGTGGAATCACAAGCCTACTAGACAAACACAGAAAGCCATCTGACTGATAATGAAATCCAGACGAGCTACCCTCATTAGCTAGACGAGCTAAACGCTGGGTCTTTGAATCAGACATCTGAGCATCTCGGATCCGCGAATACAAGGCTGGCTCAGATAATATCGCAAACATCTGGATACTCTGCATACCTTTCTTATGCTTGAAGGTAAAACCTGAAGTACAACAGTCACTGATCGCACTAGACATCGAACAAGTCTGAAGTGCGAATAGTCGCACCTTGCGACTCAAAGCATCGGCGGTGAGATTAGCAGCTCCCGGATGGTACTTAATCTCGCAATCATAGTCCTTAAGCAAGTCCATCCAACGTCTCTGTCTCATGTTCAATTCTGCCTGAGTGAACAAATACTTGAGACTCTTATGGTCGGTGAAGATCTCAAATTTCTCGCCATAAAGATAATGACGCCAGATCTTCAAAGCGAACACAATGGCTGCCAATTCCAAATCATGGACTGGGTAATTGTCCTCGTGAAGCTTCAGCTGTCTAGAAGCGTATGCGATCACATGCCCATTCTGAGTCAGGACACAACCTAACCCCTGAAGAGAAGCATCCGTGTATACCACATACCCTCCAGATCCGGACGGTAATGCCAACACCGGCGCAGAAGTCAACCGCCGTCGAAGCTCACGGAAATTCTCCTCACACTCGGAGGACCACTCAAAATCCACACCCTTGCAGGTAAGCTGCGTCAACGGTCGAGCTAACTGAGAGAAGTTCAGAATGAAGCGACGATAATACCCTATTAGACCCAGAAAACTACGGATCTCAGCAACTGTCGTCGGACGCGACCAATTAAGCACCGCTTCAATCTTGCTTGGATCAACAGAAATCCCCTCCCTGGATATGATATGGCCAATAAAGACCACTCTATCCATCCAGAACTCACACTTGCTCAGCTTGGCGTACAATTGCTCATCTCGAAGAGTCTGCAGTCCAACCGCAAGTGAGAAACATGCTCTTCCGTATTACGTGAATAAACCAGGATGTCGTCAATGAAGACCACGACAAACTTGTCCAAATACTCCCTGAAGACACGGTTCATCAAATCCATGAATATAGCCGGAGCATTGGTCAGACCAAATGGCATCACTAGGAACTCGTAATGCCCATAGCGAGTACGGAATGCAGTTTTGGCTACGTCCTGATCACGGACTCTCAACTGATGATACCCAGATCTCAAGTCAATCTTGGAGTAAATTGATGTTCCCTGCAGCTGGTCAAACAAGTCATCAACACGAGGCAACGGATACTTGTTCTTCACAGTGACTCGATTCAGCTGCCGATAGTCAATGCACAGCCGCATCGACCCATCCTTCTTCTTCACGAAGAGAACAGGAGCTCCCCAAGGAGATACACTAGGACGAATGTACCCCTTGTCCAAAAGATCCTGTAGCTGATTCTTTAACTCACGCATCTCTGACGGAGCCAGACGATACGGTGCTCTAGAAATAGGCGAAGTACCCGGCATCAACTCTATGCCACACTTGACTTCCCTAGCAGGAGGAAAACCCGGAATCTCATCAGGAAACACATCTGGAAATTCATCCACAACAGGAATGCTCTCTATCCCAATACTCTCAGCGGACAAATCAACTGCATAGATAAGGTAGCCTTCCCCGCCAGACTCTAGAGCTCGACAGGCTCTCAAAGCTGGTACCAAAGGCATCGGGGGTCGCGCTCCCTCACCATAGAAAAACCAACTCTCACTCCCTTCCGGATGAAAGCATACTAATCTCTGATAGCAGTCCACTGAAGCTCGATAGGTAGTCAGCACATCTATTCCCAGAATGCAATCAAAGTCGTCCATCGCCAGGACCATGAGATTCGCCAACAGAACGTTCCCTTCAAACTCTAAAGGGCAACCCATCACTAGACGCTTAGCCAAAGCAGATTGGCCCGTCGGAGTAGAAACAGACATCACTACGTCTAGTGCAATGCATGGTAATCTATGCCTCTTAACAAAACGTGCAGAAATGAAGGAATGAGATGCACCAGTGTCAATAAGTACAAGAGCAGGTATACCATAAAGCATAAATGTACCTGCGATGACTTTCTCATTCTCCTCCACAGCCTGATCATGTCTCAGGGCAAACACCTGGCCAGAAGCTCGTGGCCTCAAATGAGAACTCCCAGCAGACTGTCCCTGCGACCTCTGCTGTACGGTAGCCTGAGAACCCGATCCTGAACCAGATCCAGAACCGCCTCCCCCAGATTGTGGACAATCCCTCCGGATATGACCAGTCTCTCCACAACGGAAACAAGCTCCAGAAGCTCTACGGCACTTGTCGGATGGATGGTTCTTCCCACAGTGATCACACTTGTCCTTCTTACCATAACGGACAATACCTCCAGAACCAGAGGAAGAAGAAGATCCAGACTTCTTGAAAGTTTGGGCACGGGGACCCAAAGAACTAGCAGGCCTCGACTGAGGGAAAGACCTGTTCCGCCGAATGCTGTCCTCTGCCTGATGACAACGGCTCACCAAACCCTCGTAGGACATGTCGTCACCAACCGCCACACGGTCATGGATCTCAGGGTTAAGGCCCTGAAGGAACATATTATACTTCATCTCTGAGCTATCAGCAATCTCGGGGCAATAGGATAGCAGATCAAAGAACCTCTGCTGGTACTCATCAATAGACATGGCTCCCTGTCGCAGACTCAGTAGCTCGCCTGCCTTCGACTGACGGAGTGCAGGAGGAAAATACCGCTTTTGGAAAGCTGTGCGAAACTCGGCCCAGGTGGCCACTCCTCTTGCCGCAACAAAAGGTGTAGAAGTAAACCTCCACCACCTGCGCGCACGCCCATCCAGAAGATAGCCAAGGGTCTCCACCTTCTGCTCATCGGTGCATTGGAAAGTCTGAAAAGTCATCTCCATGCGGTCTAACCAGTTCTCCGCATCCTCCGGAGACTCACCTTCAACTAAGGGCTTAGGACCCATAGCTAAGAATCGACGCACAGTGAAACGCTCGTCGTCATGGTGACGATGACGCCGTTCTCGACGAGGCTCCCGGTCGGCATCACCCCAACGCCCACCAACACTTCCATGAGAACTCTGGTCGTCACATTTTGACATCTACAAAAATACCTCAAGATGAGACTAAATCCCAAGAAATCTTTTGCATGCTCTGATACCATAAATGTAGTGACCCTTACCCGGATCACCTATTAAACAGAACTTAGGCATGCAATTAACTTAATTAAACAGATATCAGAATAAAACTGCGGAATCCAATAACATTATACAATCCCAAGTAAAGGAATCTGTAATTATCCAATAATATACAACCAAATCAAATAGCTGTATAAACCCAAACAACAGTAATAAAACCTAGACGAAGCTCCAGCTGGCCAAACACTGACTAGCCCCTCCTGGATCCACCCTCCTCGTCCAATCGCAAACCTGCCCCATGGAATAGGGTGTCCAGAAAATACAGAGTACGAGACGTGAGCATAAAACGCTCAGTGCGAGAGTATGAGTATACATGCATGCAAAGTGAACTCCCTATAGACTCGAGGTCAAGGATCAGATAACAGAGACAGACCGGGCCCTGGTATGTAGCACGCTGTGCCGTCGCTTCAGGAGGTGGCTCCCATACCGAGATAACTGTGGATACGCCGGACCCAAATCGATGGAAGTCCATCCACTAATAGGATAGGGTACAACCCTACTACAGACATCTCGAAGGAGATACAGCAAGATGCAAATGAATGCAACATAATATCATGGCATATAAATCATGCAGTCACATAATACATGCATACTCAGTCAGGATATCTCGAACAGTACTTCCGTACCTCAAAACAGTGCAAGCTCTACCAACTCTAGGTCCACGCCTATAGTCTGCTCTACACTGCCAAATGATACTACTATCATTAAAGTGCTCTAAAAGCCTTAACTAAGCTATTGCATACTCCTAAATATTTATAGGGAGCAAAAGCTATACCTTCGTCCGTCGTTAGCCCTTTGATGTCGATGCCTCCAGAACTTGGGCACAACTCCGCTACGACTACCGAACGCCTCTCCGACCTCCGGACCAAGCCTAAGAAGACTAGAACAGCTCCAAAAGGACTAAAAATAGAGAGGAAATCCGGAATTGGCAAGGAGAAATGAAGTCTCGGCCTTCTATTTATAGACAACGATCGGAACTTCCGATCCTTGATCGGAACGTCCGAACCTCGATCGGAACGTCCGATCCTGCCATCGGAGCTTCCAAAGATCCTGATCTGCCACGTGTCAAAATATCACTTGATGACTCCGGATAGGGGTGATCGGAACGTCCGATCCTGATCGGAGCTTCCGATCCAGCCACACGTCATGGATGACGTAATATCATCGGTGCCTCCGATCCTCATCGGAGCTTCCGATCCCGATCGGAGCTTCCGATCGTCCCTTCGGAGCTTCCGATCCGTCCAATCCCCAATTTATTTAATTAGCATTAATCCTTTAATTACTCAATTAGGGTACGGGCTACTACAGAAAGTTTGTCAAATATTCAATATTTAAGACTCGAAGCTCGTGCAGTTGAGAGGGGGCCTAAAGAGTAACTCCTATATTTTCAAGGAGTCGACTGACTTGCAGTATATATCCGGAGGATTGCTTTGTACGAGTCATCATTTGAACAAAGATATTGAATAGAATAATGCTCCAGTTGATCTTTACACCTTTCATGATTGCAGTCATGATTTTGAACTTTTCGACAGTTTACTTGGCGAAAGACTCCTTTTGCAAGGATTCTTTTGGCAACAATATCAGCTAGCATTTGATATTCAAGCTTTAAGTCTCTTTTGAATCCAGACAGAGATATCAGTTGACTTGAGCCAGAAAATGTACTTTGCATTTTAGTGATATTAGCAATTGATATAGCATTGAAGTCAGTAGTACCTGAAGTAGGTAAACTGAAGGTTTTGGCAAAGAATTCCTCACTGATTTGAATATTATGTCCTCCTAGAGAAAGTAAGAGGATGCCATCATCTTTGATCATAAAATTGCGATATAAAGATACCATATCCGTTTGATAAATGTCCAGAGTCTTGATATCCAAAAAAGATCGAAGCCCAGATTGTTCAAGAGCTGTGCAAATCTCGGTGATGCCTGGGATATCCATTCCGTGTAGAGATTCAAAATCGACGGCGAGGGCGTTGAGAATGTACACTGTAGATGAATTAGCCATTGAGGTAGTTTATGCGAATCAAGAGAAATTTAGATGGAGTTAGTATAGACTAGGGTTCACGATAAACTGAAATGGTATAGAATGTGTGACTTGGTCAATACGACAAGTGAGTGACGTGGCACACATGATATTTCGAAATTCAAAATGAAATAGTACATTAAAGCGAGAGATAGTACACATATTTCCCTCTAAAAATATTACTTATTTCGACTATAAATAATAGGCTAACAATACTTCAAAATTTTATTATTTCAGTTGAATCAAGAAAAGAGAATGAGTGACAACGCTCCTTTGTTCGGTTTTGGTCACAACCCTTATGTGGCATGTGAGGCATGTAAAGAAAGTTACTTTGATGCTGAGAAGAAGAAGATAGAGGATAGGGTGTATGGAAAGGTGATGAAGGTTTGATTGAAGATAGAAGAACTCCACATGTATCATCATGCGCAGTTTCCCCCAAGGAAATTTGAAGAGGCGAAGGAGATAGCTCAATGAGAAATGTTCTACATGATAGCACTGAACACATTTGAACCCAGAGACATTTTTAAGGATAAAAATGTTCTCTATATGATGCTCAGTAAAGAGTACATCACATTGTTTTGTCTTGCATCGGATGAGCTTACGGATCCTTCAGTTGCCCCTCTTCGAGCATGAGTGATGAACTGAAGTTTTGAAATCTTTCTTATGATGAGGGAAATTAGGCATATGTAATCGAAGTACTATAAGTTCCAACTATCAATAAAACAAATTTTACTAAACTGAGTATATTTGTAAATTATGCACCTAAACTGATTCAATGTAGCTATTTAAATTTATGTCAAAGTTAAACTGCAATACGTAAGAATAAACACGAATAACGATGTTATCAGGTAATGAGTACATGCAATCAAGTTCCAGAGATATTTAGTCATACACAACGTCTTATTTGGTGAAAATACACGTAAGAGACTCTTCATATTCCCAAAAAAATGGAATAAAATAAATGAGAGAGACTTCTGTATTTGTAGTCTATAAAAAGAAAAAAATAATTAGGGCATTCAAACATCAAGTAGGCAGAAACAAAATAGTATGGACAGTTGGAGAATAGACCGTGAGAACTTCGTGGAAGAGAAGATTGCCCGTCTGCAAGCAAAACTCGTTCGCATACAGTTTCAAGGGTTGGAAACCCTAGTCCTGTGGAAAGGCGTCGCCTTGAGAAATACAAGCAGGTGCTGGGAATCAACGACCCTTCTTGTAAGGCCCGAGATTATTTAATTTTAATCCGAGAATATTTAATTTGAGAATTTTTGGAGTTTAGATTAAAATTCTAATATTCTTAAATTATTTAGGATTGAAATTGAATTAAAAAGAAGTTTCAAGGGCCAATTTGCAAATAGTGAAGAATTGAAGGGCCAAAGTGCAATTATGGATTTTTGAGTGGGACACTTGTATACATATGCATGTTCACGTGTATTGTGTATGGAATTCATCATATTTTCATCTTTTTCAATTGAGAAAACCGAGACTTCATTTCTTTGTTGAGATTTCATCTTTAAACCAAGATATTTCAAGATCCGTGCATCCGATTTCAATTCCGGGCATAGTTCTACGATCCTCTCGCCAAGAGCTATGAATTGATGTAAGTATTGATGAGATTCAGTATATTTCGAAATTATGTGTGTGAAGAACTCAGAATTTGAGTATGGATATATGTTCTTGAGATTCTATGTGTTGTATTATCGCAATCGGGTCGAAGAACGGATGTCGTTTGGAATTGATATTATTTTTCCAGCTAATATTCGAACCTAACCATGTCTGAGTTGCTGGTTTTTGATGATATATTGCTGATATGAGATGCTTGTGAGTTAGATTTGATTGATAGATTGGTTAGATTTCAGTTTCGATTACCGATTTCATACCGTTACGCCGTCGGTTTGAAAAATGATCAAGTTTGAGTCTAGATTGCTTGAGCTGAGTATTATGTGAGTTCTTTATGATGTTCTTAGACATGTTTGATGTATTTTCAGATTGAAAACAGGGGACTTTAAGTTAAGAATCACGACTTCGAAACCGATCGACGGAAGAACAAGGTTTGTGACTTGTTAGCCTTGAAGATTGAGAAGAGTATGAGCAGATTTTGATTGTGTTCTTGTTGTGCAGCTATATCAGATTTGAAGAGCTTTGAAATCAAGTTTGAAAGGTATAAGACAACCTTAGAAAAAGGGCTTTGAATATTCAAGAGGTTTTTCTTGAATGCCCTTTCAAAACCACATACTATATGCTTATATGTGTTGTATTTGCACATTTACTTGCTTGTTTGACTTAGCTTGTTATTAGTTGGCTTTTATTCTTATGCTTCTAGACTTTGATGCATTCATATTGAGCCAACAACCCATTGAGATTTTAAATGGCAGATTTTCCAAAAGAATATGGGCGTTTGGATATATATCAAGGAACTTAGGAGATAGATCGATTCCTATTATTAGAAACTTGATATAGTATGCCAAAGTTCGGGAAAAGAGCTCAACGGCACCCCAAAAGGGAGAGTAGGTGGGAGATTTGTTGTGTTCTTCTTCCCTGGGATCCCAAGAACCGATATAGAACTTGATAGCAGATTTTTAAGTCATGCATTGCTATAGATTGGTTTAATGCTTGCTGAGATGTTTATATGAGTATTTCCTTAAACTCTATGGTATGCATGATATAGTTGTTTTATACTGGGATTCAATTCTCACCGGAGATATCCGGCTATTTCTATGTTTGTATGTGTGCATGGGAATAGATGGGGCGAGCACAGGACAAAGAAGGTTGTAAGAAGAACGATATCAAGAGTAGCATGTGGTGAACTCGGGTTTATGCAGTAGAGTTGATTTCAACCTTTGTATCTAGATCTTGTATATGTTTTGTTATAAACACTTACTCATAAAGACTTGTATGTTTGTCAAGAACAAGAGTATGTAAGATCTTGTGGGTTGTATATCAAGTTCTATGTTTTGTTGCTTGGTTCACTCATAGTTATGCATGTTTTTGCTTAGATTTTGAAGCATGTATCATGTTTGAAAGGTTAGATGTTGTTTGAGATTCAAAATAGGGGCAAAGGAACCATTTTTCAGCTCTTTGGAAGCCAAATCAGAGGGTCAGGTGCGCCCGCCCAGCCCAGAGGCGCGGCCGCGCCTAACCAAGGCACTTTGGGTGCCTTGGCCCGAGCCCGGGCGCGCCAAGTTTTCTAAAAAAAAAAAAAAAATTGTTGATCTTTTGCGACGTGTTTTTGCGTCGCCAAATGTATGATTTTGCGTCGCCAAATGTTCTGTATTATTTATTTGATTTTTAAGCAGATTGATATTCTGATTGAATATTTCTTGTTATTAATCGCCCTTTAAGATGAGATTAGCACCCGAGATCCCCACAACAGGTGGTATCAGAGCGTAAGTTCTGGACTGATTAGAGATAAGCGAGCGGGGTAGATCGAGTCCTCTTGATTGATTGATTTTGCTTGCATGATTTAATGTTTTAGATTAAATTTATCACATGATTATGTGTATTGATTTTATAAGCATGCATTACTGCTTTATCAAGTATGTAGTATTTGAGAATGAATCAGAACCGGTTTTGGATCAGAACTTGATATCTAGAGAAGGCATGAAAATGCTAATCAGAGGGGGACTGAAACAGAATGGGTGAGTTTGATATATTGATACTTTTGTGTGCTAATCCTTTTGAATATCAGATATGCCTCCTTGTCAAGCGCTGGTTACTAAACAAACATTGGTTGTTCCTCCGCCAGAACAGGCAAATGTGCCACAGGCTACAGAAGCTCCTAGACCAGAACAGGGTGGTACATCCAATGATCGAATGGATGTTACAGCAACACCTATGGAGACTTTATTGAAAAGGTTTCAATCCTTCAAGCCGCCTACTTTGAAAGGAACCGAGAACTCAGTTGAATGTGAAGGCTGGTTAGAGGATATGGAAATGTTGTTTGATTCCCTAGATTATGCAGATGATAGAAGAGTCAGATTGATTGGGCACCAACTACACGAGGTTGCCAAGAGTTGGTGGATAACAACCAAGAGAGCTCTTGAAAATCAAGGTACAACTATCACTTGGAAAGTATTTACAAAAGAATTTTATCAACGTTTCTTTCCAGTGTCATACAGAAAGGACAAGGGTGCAGAGTTTGCAAATTTGAAACAGGGGAATCTGAATATAGAAGAGTACGTTGCCAAGTTCTCTACGTTGCTAAAGTTTGCTCCACATATAGCCGGAAGTGAAGAGGCCAAAGCTGATCATTTCATCAATGGACTGAATCCAGATGTCTTTACCCTTGTAAACTTTGGGAGGCAGAATAACTTTGCTGATGCACTTGATAGAGCAAAGGGAGCGGAGGCTGGTTTGATTAAACAGAGAGGAGCATAGTTTGTTGCACAGTCTCAACGACAACCACAACCCCCAGCTCAGTTTCAGCAATCATCTCCTAGATTTGAGGGAGGTAGCATCAGCGGTGGTAAGAAAGATTATCTGAAAGCAAAAGGAAAGCAGTTTAAGAAGTCAGGCAGTGATTCATCCAGCTCTAGTGGGCCAAGACAGAGCAGTGCTGGACAGGGTTCAGGCTATACAGGAATGTATTGCAACAAATGCGGAGGAATACATCCCAGTGATCAGTGCAGAGGTATGTCTGGGAATTGTAACATATGCCATCAGCCAGGACATTTTGCCAAGGTGTGTCCACAGTGTGGTTCAGTGAGGTCTCAAGGTGCGGGATCATCACGATCAGTGGCTCAGCCTGAAAGGCTAGCATCTACTGTACACTCCTTCCAGCCACAGCCTCAGCAACAGAATAAAGCAGGAGGTAGTCAAGCAATGAATCAACCTCCAAGACAACAAGCTCGAGTCTTTGCCTTGACTGAAGAGCAGGCTCAGGCAACACCTGACGACGTTATAGCAGGTAACTGTACTCTCTGTGGTTATTCTGCTTATGTGCTCATAGATACAGGTGCATCCCATACATTTATATCTGAAAAATTTGCTACATTACATGCATTGTCTGTTGAGTCATTATCTGTTGTAGTATCTATATCTTCACCTTTGGGAAGCGGTATAGTATCAGTGAAATCTGTCAGAAATTGTATACTACATTTTGAATGTAATGTGATAGAAATAGACTGTATTGTGCTTGGGTTGTCAAAATTTGATTGCATTATCAGAAACAATATGTTAACCAAGTACAGGGCTACCATAGACTATTTTCAGAAAGTTGTGAGATTCAGACCAGAAATGGCAGGGGAATGGAAATTCTATGGTAAAGGTTCGAGATCTCGAATACCTTTGATATCAGTTCTATCTATGACTCGTTTATTGCAGAAAGGGTCAGAGGGATTCCTTGTTTATGCAGTAGATATGTTGAAAACTAGCCCAGAATTGGCAGATCTGTCAGTGGTTAATGAGTTTGCTGATGTCTTTCCAAACGAAATTCCGAGATTACCTCCAGCTCGGGAGATAGACTTTAGTATTGAATTGATGCCAAGTACATTACCGATTTCTAAAACACCTTACAGAATGACACCAATTGAATTGAAAGAATTAAAAGAACAACTTGAAGATCTCTTACCAAAAGGGTACATTAGACCGAGTGTTTCGCCCTGGGGCGCTCCGGTTCTATTTGAACGAAAGAAAGACGGCTCAATGAGACTTTGCATTGACTACCGGCAATTGAACAAGGCGACGGTAAAGAATAAATATCCATTGCCTAGAATAGATGGTTTGTTTGACCATTTTCAGGGTTCCTCAGTGTATTCCAAGATTGATTTAAGGTCCGTATATCATCAGTTGAGAGTTCGGGATGAAGATATACCAAAGACCGCATTCAGAACGAGGTATGGTCATTTTGAGATTATTGTTATGCCGTTTGGTATGACGAATGCTCCAGCAGTATTTATGGGTCTTATGAATAGAGTATTTCAGAAATATCTCGATGACTTTGCTATTATCTTTATTAACGATATTCTGATTTATTCTAAGAATTTGTGTGATCATGCCGAGCATCTCAGAATTATTTTAAAGACTTTGAGAACAAAAAAGTTGTATGCCAAACTATCAAAGTGTGAATTCTGGTTGAAGAAAGTGGTCTTCCTTGGGCATATTATATCTGGAGATGGGATTTCTGTTGATCCTAGCAATATTGAAACTGTGATCAGTTGGCCTATACCGACATCTGTACCAGAGATACGGAGTTTTATGGGATTAGCAGGTTATTATCGCAGATTTATTAAAGATTTCTCCAGTATTGCCAAGCCTATTACTCAGTTGACTCAGAAGAATGCACCGTATGTCTGGACTGAAGCATGTGAAGCCAGTTTCCTTGAGTTAAAGAAGAGATTGACAAGTGCACCAGTTTTGACTATTTCTTCAGGTACAGGTGATTTTACTGTATATTGTGATGCTTCTCACAGGGGATTAGGTTGTGTGCTTATGCAGCGAGGACATGTCATTGCTTATGCCTCGAGACAGCTGAAACCACATGAAACCAGATGTCGTATCCATGACCTGGAACTTGCAGCCATCGTATTTGCATTGAAGATATGGCGACATTATCTATACGGTGAGAAATTTGAGATTTATTCAGATCATAAAAGTTTGAAATATCTATTTTCACAGTCTGAACTGAATATGAGGCAACGAAGATGGCTAGATTTATTGAAAGATTTTGACTGTGAGATTAAATATTATCCGGGAAAGTCCAATGCAGCTGCAGATGCATTGAGTAGAAAGGTATGTGCCTTATCCTTATCTACGATAGGTATCACTAAATTGGTAGAAGATTTCTGTGTTTCTGGATTGATATTTGAAACAGATATGAAGTTTATCAGAATTTGTACACTTCAACCTGAGCTAGAATTGTTGGTTAGAATTAAAGAAGCACAGAGAAATGATCAGAGTATTCAGAAGTCCGTTGACATGGTCAGATCAGGGCATCAGTCTGAATACAAGGTTAGTGTAGATGGTGTTTTATATGTGAATAACAGACTTGTTGTTCCAGATATTTCAGATTTGAAACATCAGATATTGAAAGAGGCTCATTGCAGCAGATACAGTGTTCATCCTGGTGGCATAAAAATGTACAATGATTTGAAAACTCAGTATTGGTGGAAACAGATGAAATCTGATGTTACAGAGTTTGTATCTCATTGTCTGAATTGTCAGCAGGTAAAGGCCGAAAGAAAGAAACCAGGTGGTTTATTGCATAGCTTACCTATTCCAAAATGGAAGTAGGATCATATTTCTATGGATTTTGTAACGAAGCTACCGCGTTCATCCAGAGGTTGTGATGCTGTTTGGGTAGTTATCGACAGATTGACGAAATCAACATGTTTTATTCCGTACATAATGACATACAGACACGACCATATGGCAGAGATTTATGTCAAAGAAGTGGTAAGATTACATGGTGTGCCTAAATATATCGTTTCAAATCGAGACCCTAGATTTACATCGCACTTTTGGCACAGCTTGCAACAAGCTCTTGGTACTCGATTGAACTTGAGTACTGCGTATCATCCTCAGACTGACGGACAGTCAGAGCGGACTATCCAGATACTCGAGGATATGCTTAGAGCTGTAGTGCTAGATTTTGGCACTAGTTGGCAAGATTCACTACCACTTGTGGAATTCTCGTACAATAACAGCTATCAGACTAGTATCGAGATGGCTCCATTTGAAGCATTGTATGGAAAGAAGTGCAGATCTCCTCTTTATTGGGATGATATTTCAGAGACACCTGATATTGGGCCAGATATGATTCGAGAGATGACCGAGAAAATAAGACTAATTCAGAAAAAAAATAAAAACAACACAAGATCGACAAGCCAAGTATGCAAATGTTCGACGCAGGCCTTTGTGTTTTGAACAAGGAGACCAAGTGTTCTTGAAGATTTCTCCATTCAGAGGCACTGTCAGATTTGGCAAGCGAGGGAAGTTATCTCCAAGATTTATTGGTCCATATGAGATTCTCGAGAAGATAGGCAATCTTGCCTATAGACTTGCTCTTCCTCCAGCTCTTCTGGAATACATGATGTCTTTCATGTTTCTATGCTGCGGAAGTATCAGCCTGATATTTCTCATGTTCTCCAGCCAGACGAAGCAGAATTAGATGAGACTCTGAGTTACTTTGAGAAGCCGATACAGATACTTGATCAGAAAGACAAACAACTCAGAAACAAGATTATTCCTCTCGTGAAAGTTCAGTGGAGTCGACATGGAGTTGAAGAAGCAACTTGGGAAGTCGAATCAGATATGAGACAATGATTTCCAGACCTATTTCACTGATGTGAGTTCTTATTCAGTATTTCTATTATTTTATTATCTTATATGCGTATAGACTGCATGCGATTTCGAGGACGAAATCATATCTTAGAGGGGGAGAATTGTAAGGCCCGAGATTATTTAATTTTAATCCGAGAATATTTAATTTGAGAATTTTTGGAGTTTAGATTTAAATTCTAATATTCTTAAATTATTTAGGATTGAAATTGAATTAAAAAGAAGTTTCAAGGGCCAATTTGCAAATAGTGAAGAATTGAAGGGCCAAAGTGCAATTATGGCTTATTGAGTGGGACACTTGTCTACATATGCATGTTCACGTGTATTGTGTATGGAATTCATCAGATTTTCATCTTCTTCAATTGAGAAAACCGAGACTTCATTCTTTGTTGAGATTTCATCCTTAAACCAAGATATTTCAAGATCCGTGCATTCGATTTCAATTCCGGGCATAGTTCTACGATCCTCTCTTCAAGAGCTATGAATTTATGTAAGTATTGATGAGATTCAGTATATTTCGAAATTATGTGTGTCAAGAACTCAGAATTTGAGTATGGATATATGTTCTTGAGATTCTATGTGTTGTATTATCGCAATCGGGTCGAAGAACGGATATCGTTTGGAATTGATATTATTTTTCCAGCTAATATTCGAACCTAACCATGTCTGAGTTGCTGGTTTTTGATGATATATTGCTGATATGAGATGCTTGTGAGTTAGATTTGATTGGTAGATTGGTTAGATTTCAGTTTTGATTATCGATTTCGTATCGTTACGCCGTCGGTTTGAAAAATGATCAAGTTTGAGTCTAGATTGTTTGAGCTGAGTATTATGTGAGTTCTTGCTGATGTTCTTAGACATGTTTGATGTATTTTCAGATTGAAAACAGGGGACTTCAAGTTAAGAATTTTAGTGACCCTGCATGGAATTACCTACTAACTGGCAACTAATAGCATGCATTAAACTTAATACAGCAAAATACTTAGCAGAATAAAACGTGCGGAAACATAACCATAATTTACATATCAGCTTAGTAAAATAAGTCCAAGCTTAAATCTGTAGTGATACAACCAAATCAAAAATCTTAAAAGTAAACATTATACAGCTATATCGAATCCTGCTGTATAACTAACTCTTCAAGGCCCCTGCTCCCTAGTCCTGCCTTGAACTACCAGCTCCGTCCATCCTGCGACCTGCCCCGTGGAATAGGGTGTCCAAGATAACAACTAGGACGTGAGCGCTAACGCCCAGTACATAGACATGAGTAAACATATGTATATAATGCATGCAACATGATGACTGGTAAAGGGTCATCCGAAAAGTCATGCTCAGTACCGGCGCCACATGAGTGCTACCACCGCACGGATCAACCTCTGGGTGCAACCACACTCGTCTAGTACACCAGAGTAGACAGACATAAATGCCCCCGCCGTCGCGGTACTCTCAGTGACAGACTATCGAGTATAGAGCTGAGCGGCTCTATAATCAGGTATAACAAGGTATAGGCTCAACGTGTATATGCACATGACATATGAATATGGAAAACGGTAAATCATACATCATGCCATATAATAATGCCAAATAAATGCAATATATAAACATGTATACTTGCTGGCAATCTCAGTCAATGTGTACGTACTTAACACCGAAGTCTGAATAAGCTGGAAAAAGACAACCCCTAGCTGTCTTAGGTCAACTCCCGACCTGACCTGGTCTCAAGCTTGACCCAAACTGGTCTCTTGGTCCGACCCCAAGCTCTTCCTTCCCGAGCTATTCCTTCCAGAATTCCCGAACTACTCTTTCTCGAGCTCCCGAGCTACTCTTTTCCGGGCAAAGATATGAAGTGAGATGGAAGTGATGTGTAAAATAACTGAATCCCCAGCTCCTATTTATAGAAAAATATTTGGGGTGATCGGGATTCTTGAGCTGACGTCGAGACATCCGAGCTCCTATAAGCACGCCACGTATCAGATGCTTGAGCTGAGTCACTACCATTATTGACAGCTCATGCTTAGGCAGCAACTGTCATTCATGCAAGCATCCACACACCTGCCTGCCTGTCCTGGAGGGTTCGTGCTTCCCTAATAGCAGTTCGGGATTCCCTAGCAGCAGGTCGGGATTCCTTAATAGCAGTTCGGGATTCCCTAGCAGCTTTTTAAACTTCCTTAGTAATGAAATTCCCTAACAAACTAACAGAAGAATTCCCTAGCTGTAGAATCCCTAGCAAGAGAATTCCCTAGCTAAAGAATCCCTAGCTGTATAATCCCTAGCAGCAAATTCCCTAGCTGCTCATGTTTCCCTAGCTGCTCATATTTCCCTAGCTGCTCATATTCCCTAGCTGCTCATGTTTCCCTAGCTGCTCATATTCCCTAGCTGCTCATCAGTTCAGCAGTTAAGACTGGACCCTTAATCATGATTATCATATTATTATCTTAAAATGAAATCTCGGTTACTACATTCTCCCCACCTTTAGATATTTCGTTCGCGAAATAAAATCTAAAGACAAATTAAGATAACAATATGAAACAGAAAACCATGTCTTATTACAACAAACTGTAATTATACTGATACATGGTAATCAAAAGTATAAAGCAAACAACTCAGGATATTCCGCTTGCATACGACTCTCCGTTTCCCAAGTTGCTTCTTCAACGCCTCGGCACTGCCACTGTACCATAACAAGTTGTATAGTCTTGTTCCGAAGAACTTTCTCCTTCCTGTCTAGGATACGGATTGGTCGTTCAAAAAAAGACAAATCTGGCTCTAGCTGAATATCAGTAGATTGAATCACATGAGATTCATCAGCTATGTACTGTCGAAGTAACGACACATGAAAAACATTATGTATACTGGAAAGAGATGGCAGTAAAGCCAAATGATATGCAACATCTCCGATCTTCTCCAGTATCTGGAAAGGCCCAATGAAACGAGGAGACAACTTGCCTTTCACACCGAATCTCATCACCTTCCTGAAAGGTGATACTTGTAAGAACACATATTCACCAGGCTCAAATTGAAGTGGCCGACGGCGAATATTAGCATAACTGGCTTGCCGATCTTGAGCAACTTTGATCCTATGCTTGATCAAATCTACCTTGCCTACAATCTGCTGCACCAATTCAGGACCCTCGACTTGTCGTTCCCCGAATTCATTCCAGAATAACGGAGTACGACACCGTCGACCGTACAATGCCTCGAAAGGTGCCATATCAATACTACGATGATAACTGTTATTGTAGGAAAATTCAATCAAAGGTAATTGATCCTGCCAAGATAAGCCAAAGTCCATGACAGAAGATAGTAGCATATCCTCTAGCGTACGAATCATCCGCTCTGACTGCCCGTCAGTCTCCGGATGATATGCAGTACTCAAACTCAGAGTGGTACCCAACGCCTGCTGAAAACTACCCCAAAAATGTGAGGTAAATCGCGGGTCTCTATCACTGACTATACTCACTGGAATCCCATGCAATCGCACTATCTCCTGGATGTATAAGCGTGTCATGCGATCATAAGAATACTCCCGGTTGTAAGGAATGAAATGTGCTGATTTCGTCATACGGTCAACGACAACCCAGAGAGCATCACACTGACGTGAAGTCATAGGCAAGTGGGTGACAAAATCCATAGTCACGTGCTCCCACTTCCATTCGGGAATCTCAAGATTCTGCAGTAATCCACCTAGTCATCGATGTTCAGCCTTGACCTGTTGACAAACCAAACATCTAGAAACAAACTGATAAACACTTCGCTTCATCCCTTTCCACCAGAATCTAGTTCGCAAGTCCTTGTACATTTTCATACTTCCAGGATGAACAGATAATCGACTCCTGTGAGCTTGAGAAAGAATATCATTCCTGATCTCCGCAACATTAGGTACAACCACTCGATTAGATAGGCACAATAAACCATCTGCCTGAAAATGGAATCCAGATGTATTAACTCCATTGGCCAGACGTGCCAAATGCTGAGTTTTAACATCAGATATCTGAGCATCTCTGATCCGAGAATACAATGCTGGCTCAGATAGAATAGTATACAAACGAATCCCATTCCTCCCTTTCTTGTGTTTGAGCGTAAAACTCAATGAACAGCACTCTTGAATCATATGAGATATTTCATTAGTCTGAAGTGCAGAAAGTCTCACCTGCCGACTCAAGGTATCAGCAGTAAGATTGGCAGAACCTGGATGATATTTGATTTCACAATCATAATCCTTCAGAAGATCCATCCAGCGTCTCTGTCGCATATTCAACTCCGCCTGAGTGAATAAATACTTCAAACTTTTATGATCCGTAAATATCTCAAGTTTCTCGCCATAAAGATAATGCCTCCAAATCTTGAGCGCAAATACAATGGCGGCCAACTCGAGATCATGCACTGGATAGTTAGTCTCATGCGTCTTCAGCTGTCGAGAAGCATAAGCAATAACATGTCTACGCTGTGTCAGAACACATCCTAACCCCTGACCAGAGGCATTAGTGTAGACAACATAACCTCCTGATCCAGAAGGTAGAGCTAGCACAGGTGCAGTAGTAAGACGTCTACGCAGCTCGTGAAATGACTCCTCACAATCCGAGGACCATATGAAGGTAACATCTTTCCGAGTAAGCTGAGTCAAAGGCCTGGCCAACTGTGAAAAATGCTCGATGAACCGACGGTAATATCCCGCTAGACCCAAGAAACTACGAATCTCAGCAACCGTCGTCGGACGAGACCAGTTCAGCACTGCCTCTATCTTACTAGGATCAACATATATTCCTTCACTAGAAATCACATGACCGAGAAACACTACCAGATCAAGCCAAAATTCACACTTGCTCAATTTTGCATACAACTGCTTATCTCGTAACGTCTGCAATACAATTCTCAGATGCTGTGCATGCTCATCCTTGTCATGAGAATATACAAGAATATCATCAATGAAGACGATGACAAATCTATCCAGATATTCCCGAAATATCTGATTCATCAGATTCATGAAGACTGCCGGTGCATTCGTCAAACCGAATGACATTACCAGAAATTCATAATGCCCGTATCTGGTCCTAAAAGAAGTCGTAGAAATATCTGAGTCTCGTACCCGCATCTGGTGGTATCCCGATCTCAGATCTATCTTAGAATAGACAGAAGTACCCTATAGTTGATCGAACAGATCATCAATCTGCGGCAAAGGATACTTATTCTTGATGGTGACACGATTCAACTGCCTGTAATCAATACACAGTCGCATCGATCCATCCTTCTTCTTGACAAATAACACAGGTGCTCCCCACGGAGAAACACTCGGACGAATATATCCCTTATCAAGCAGATCCTGTAACTGCTGTTTCAATTCCCTCATCTCTGACGGTGCCAGACGATAAGGTGCTCGGGATATAGGTGTAGTTCCTGGTACTAGATCAATACCAAATTCAACCTCTCGAACCGGAGGAAAACCAGGAATCTCATCAGGGAATACGTCAGGAAACTCGCTGACAACCGGTAGCTGATCAATACCCGGACTACTCGCAGACATGTCAACTGCATAGATGAGGTAGCCCTCCCCACCTGACTCCAAAACATGACATGCCTTCAGAGCCGAAACAAGTGGCATCGGAGGTCGCGCACCCTCACCATAAAAATACCAGCTATCACCCTCAACAGGATGAAACTGTACCAGACGCTGATAACAATCCACAGTAGCATGATATAAAGTCAGCATATCTATTCCCAAAATACAATCAAAATCTGTCATCGCTAATATCATCAAATTAGCCAATAACACATTACCCTCAAACTCTAGAAGGCAACCCATCACTAGACGCTTAGTTACTACCTCCTGCTCCAACGGAGTAGATACAACTAAATCCATATCTAATGATACATAAGGTAATCTATGTCTCTTAACGAAGCGACTAGAAATAAAGGAATGCGATGCTTCAGTATCAATTAATACAAGTGCAGGAATACCACATAACAAAAAGGTACCTGCCAACATGCGATCGCTTCCCTCAGTAGCCTGCTCCTGAGACAGAGCAAACACCTGCCCTTGAGTCTGTGGACAATAACCTGAAGAACTCTGTGGTGCTGGCTGCTGACGTGGAACAATATAAGCCTGACATCCAACCTGTGATCCCGATCCACTAGCAGAATGTCCCTGCTGCCCACAAATATAACAAGCCCCAGTAGCCCTCCGACATGAAGCTGCAGGATGTTTCCCCCCACAGTGGCTACAAAACTCCTCCTTCTTCTTCTTCTTTCCAAAATGAAATATACCTCGTGAACCACGAGAACCAGACGAAGTACTAGGAGTAGAAGAAGACGTAGGTACAGATTGCACAACAGATTGAGCTCGAGGCTCAACAGATCCACTAGGCTGTGCTGGCATCATGAATTGTACTCGCCTGTTGCTGGTCTCCACAAGACGGCAACGGTTCACCAAAGTTTCAAAAGATACCGGGTCATCACAGACGACAACCTGAGAGTAGATATCCTGATTTAAACCTTGCAGAAAGATATCATATTTTGATGCATCACTGTTACTGATATGAGGACTGAAAGGTAGCAGATCAAGAAATTGTTGTTGATATTGATCAATAGTCATTGATCCTTGCCTCAAAGTAAGCAACTCCATAGATCGTGCTTGGTGAACAGCCAGAGGAAAATAAGTTTCTGGAACTGCTCACAGAAATCTCCCCAAGTCACCTGTCCTTTCTCAGTACGTGCCTGAGCAGCTTTGACATCCCACCAAAAACGTGCTCGATCCTCTAGAACGAATTCTAGAACTTCCAGCTTCTGATCCTCAGTACAATCGAAAGCACGAAAAGTACTCTCGAGTTTAGACATCCAACTCCTCGCCTGTTCAGGATTCTCGCCTCCCACCAAGGGTTTTGGTCCTACCAGCATGAATCTATTAATAGTATAGCGACGTCTACCCTCATGAGGACGATGTAGATCATCCTGATGATGATGGCAACGATGATGATGACCACCTCCCTGGCCAACACTACCGTGACTCTCGTCAGCCATATCTTGAAAAGAATTGCACATTAAAATCCCAATGCGCAAGAATTACTAGACTAAATCCCAAGTACTAATCCCAAAATCTATGCATGCTGTAAAGCCCCGTTTTATCTTAATTGAGCTTATTTGAGATAATCAGAGTTTCCAGAGTTAATGAGCCGACTTTTTATTGATCGAGGTCTATTTTGAAAATTTTGGAAATTTCAGGGACTAAAACGCAAATTTTGAGATTGTTATATTATCTACTCTTGGAATTGGATTGACCAAGTCTTCCTTGCCTTATCTTCTTCTTCTCCATCGGCTTCTCTCCATTTTAGGCGCCCAAAACTTTCTCCAAGCTCTTAAAATCCAGTCCGAACTCGATCCGTCCGTTGGAAATTAATTCTGAAGGCAGATTAGTGATCACAGCAGTAAGAACTACGTTATACCGTAAGTATTTCTCCGATCAGATATGTTTTGTTTTTCGGAGGTTCTTAGAATCGATTTAGATTCTAGTATGTTGTTCTTGGCGGAGTTTTGATCGTTTATTATCTGTCGATTTTGAATTAGAGCGACGTTCGGAATTGTTATGATTTTTGGAAGCTATTTTCGAAAATCATGGTTTTGAGATTTGTTGGGTTTGTCTTGTTGTTGTTGTATTAGCATTGAATTGAGTTGATATCGGTATTGAACTGCTGTCTGCGTTGCCGGTTTGTTCAGTTATAGCCGTTATGCCGTCGGTTTGAGTTTTGGAGTTTCGAACCGTTTTGAGTTATGAACTTGGCTTGTAAGTTGATCGTGGTTATTGATCAATCATCTCTTGTATTCGTACAGATTCGTTGGAGTTGTCGAGCCCTGTGTTAGCAGCATTTGATCATCGAGAGTTGGACGAAAAATGGTAAAGAGATTTCCATGAATCGTTGATTGTTGTTTAGGTTGTATAGTTGTTGATACAATCTTTTGTTGTAGCTTTCCAGAAGTTGGAACTACTGCCTTGAAAGGTAAAAGCAGTCATCGTAGCGGGATAGCATACTCGAGACAGCTTAGTTCTTGAGTTTCCCTTTTTAAATCACATACTTGTTTGTACACTTGTTCTAGCATGAAGAACTTGTGTCGTGTTGATTTCTTGGACTTTTGTTATGTGGCTTATGTTTATGTTTCTGTTATGCATTCATCTTGAGCCAATCTTGCTTTCAGCGGGCAGAACCGCCCTTTTTGTTTAGACGTTTGGGAACTATGATTGAGTGGCCTGGGTCGTAGTCATTTCGACTGGTGCTAGCATACTCATTATAGTTGCTCAAAGTCTAGAAGAGTGGGATACGTGGCACCACCTCGATTGGGAGAGTCGGTGAGTCGTTACGTGATCTCATCCTCGGGATCCCAAAAGCATTGCAGCAATCCCTTGTTTATCAGAATCGATATCCTGGTTTTTAAATACATGCATATCATTAACCTTGACTTGAATATGTTGTCTTGATAGCATGTTGTTTATTTATTATTTGATATATTGCTTTTACTGGGATTATCATTCTCCCGGTTATCCGGCTGTTGCTTTGTTTTGTATGTGTACTTGGCAACAAGTGGGGCAGGACCAAGTCAGAAGAGGAATGGTTAGCTTCGAGGGAAAGATATAGAAGTGAGACTCGGTTTAGAAGTCGTGTCGGCATGTCTACCTAGTTTATGTTAGAACATGTTTAGATCTCGAACTTCGTTGTTTATGTTGTATCGATTATGCGAGCTCCTCGATTTCATGTTATTTCCATATGCGTAGTTGATCGACTCTAGAACTTCATGTATTAATTGGAGATAGTATGTTTTGATGCATGATTGTATATTGAATGTGTGAGATTGAGTTTCAGCTAGCTCCTGCTGTTCCTTTTTGCCCTATTTTTGTCCTCGCTCGATCTGCAAGATCTTGCGGATCGAGCGAGAGAAAACGTTCAGTCCTCTATTTTAGGATTTTTGTGGCTCGCTCGATCCGCAAGATCTTGCGGATCGAGCGAGGGATGTTTTGCCTCGGACAGAGGCTTGAGATTTTTGGCTCGCTCGATCTGCAAGATATTGCAGATCGAGCGGAGCAATGTTCATTTTAAAAAAATTAAAAAATTTTATTGCTTTTAATCTTGGTTCTTGATTGCCTAATTGTTGTTTAATACCGAGATTAGTTGTTTAAAACCGAGGTCTCACATTAAGTGGTATCAGAGAGTTAAGATTCTTGGTCGAACTAGAGTGAGCGGGTAGATCGAGTCTGCGTGTATTGGCTCCTCGCATGTGTTTGAATTATTTTAACTGTGTACTTAATTCCATGCGAGCATGCTTTATTATTGAGAATTATTGAATTACATGGTTATGTGATTTAATTTATAAAGCATGATCTACTTGAGATATAACTGTTTCTGTTATCGACTGGTATCCGGTATTCCAAGCAGTTGTAAGGGCACTGATTGTAGCGATTGAGATATCTCGTGTCCTAACCTTTGATTATCAGATGGGTCCTCGTCGAGTGATAAATAGAAACACACCGCCAGTTATCCCTGCAACTGAGCAAGCTAGCACTGAAGTTGATCAGTTAGATGCTTCAGCAATGCCTATGGAAACCTTGCTGAAGAGGTTTCAGTCTTTCAATCCGCCGTTGTTGTTAGGTTCAGAAAATCTAGTTGACTGTGAAAGTTGGTTGGATGATATTGATCAGCTGTTTGATTCCATTGATTACACAGATGACCGCAGAATCAGGTTAGTCATTCATCAGCTACATGGGGTTGCTAAGAGCTGGTGGATCATGACAAAGAAAGCAATAGAGAATAGAGGTACGAAAGTTACTTGGACTCTTTTTAAATCTGAATTCTATAAGAGATTTTTCCCTATCTCGTACCGTAAGGACAAAAGGGCATAATTTGCCAATTTGAGACAAGGGAATCTAAACATCGAAGAGTACGTTGCCAAGTTTGATAGTCTGTTGCATTTTGCACCACTAATTTCCGGAGATGAAGAAGCTAAGGCAGATCACTTCATAAATGGCTTGAATCCTGACATCTTCACTTTGGTGAACACTGCTAGGCCAGACAACTTTGTGGACGCCATGAATCATGCAAAGGGAGCAAAAGTAGGCTTGTGGAGGCAAAGAGGTAATCAGGTGGCACCTCAGCAGCAGAGGCAGTATCAGAAACAACCGTCTCAGTATCAGAATCAACCATCTCAGCATCAGTGCCAGCAGCAGAGGTATGAAGGTGGTAACAGTGGGGGAAACAGAAAGGATCAGTACAAAGCGAGAGGTAAACAGTTCAAAAGACAGGGGAACAGTTCTTCTAGTTCCAGTGGCTCCAAACAGTTTGGTTCAGGGTAGAGTTCTGGATCATCAACCTTGCACTGCAGCAAGTGTGGAGGAAGGGACTCACCGGATCAGTGTGTGGGAGTCTTTGGTAATTGTAACACATGTCAACAACCGGGACACTTCTCTAAGGTGTGCCCTCAACGTAACAGAGATAGAGCTCAGAGTGGGAGTTTGTCTAGACCTGCAGTTCAGCCGGAGAGGCATTCATCTGCAGTGCACTCTTTCCAACCTCAGCAGCAGCAGAACAGACAGGGAGGTAGTACCAGTGCAAATCAGCCTCCGAGACAGCAAGCACGAGTCTTTGCTCTGACAGAGGATCAGGCTCAAGCAGCACCTGACGATGTTATAGCAGGTAACTGTTCGATTTTCGGTTATTCTGCTCATGTCTTGATAGATACAGGTGCTTCCCATTCTTTTATCTCTGAGAAATTCGTATTATTGCATGCTTTTCCAACTGAATTGTTGCCTATAGTAGTAGCTGTTACTTCACCTTTGGGTGGAGGAATTGTTTCTGTCAGATTAGTCAGGAACTGTGAACTGTGTTTTGAAGGAAATTTGTTAGAATTCAACTATATTGTACTTGGATTGTCGAATTTTGATTATATTGTCGGGATAGATTCTTTAACCAAGTACAGGGCGACAGTCGATTGTTTTCTGAAAGTTGTCAGGTTCAGACCTGAAATGGCAGACGAGTGGAAATTCTTTGGTAAGGGTTCTCGATCTAGAATTCCTTTAATTTCAGTGTTATCTATGACTCGTTTGCTACAGAGAGGTGCAGAAGGATTTTTGGTGTATGCAGTGGATGTACTGAAATCTAGCCCAGCGTTGGTAGATTTACCAGTGGTTAGAGAATTTGCGGATGTATTTCCGGAAGATGTTCCTGGATTGCCGCCTATTCGAGAAATCGAATTCAGCATAGACTTAGTGCCAGGTACTCAACCTATTTCAAAAGCTCCTTATCGTATGGCACTTGTTGAATTGAGAGTGTTGAAGGAGCAGCTTGAGGATTTGATTGCCAAGGGATACATCAGACCTAGTGTATCGCCTTGGGGTGCTCCTGTTCTATTCGTTCGGAAGAAGGATGGTTCTATGCGACTCTGTATTGACTACCACCAATTGAATCAGGTTACAGTCAAGAACAGGTATCCTTTACCCAGAATAGATGACCTTTTTGATCAACTGCAGGGTTCTTCTGTTTATTCTAAGATTGATATGAGGTCAGGCTACCATCAGCTGAGAGTGCGAGAGGAAGATGTTCCTAAGACCGCATTCAGAACGAGGTATGGTCACTTTGAGTTTATAGTCATGACGTTCGGTTTGACTAATGCTCCAGCGGTATTTATGGGTTTGATGAACCGTATCTTTCAGCGTTATTTAGATGAGTTTGTCATTATTTTCATCGATGATATCCTTATCTACTCGAAGAACCGTACTGACCATGCGGAGCATCAGAGGACTATTTTACAGATTTTGCAAGCAGAGCAGTTGTTTGCCAAGTTGTCCAAGTGTGAATTCTGGTTGGATCGAGTTGTCTTTCTCGGTCACATTATTTCTGAAGATGGGATTTCTGTCGATCCCAGCAAGATTGAAGCGGTTATGAATTGGCCTAGACCGACATCAGTACCTGAGATCCGAAGCTTCATGGGTTTAGCTGGTTACTACCATCGTTTCATCGAGGGTTTCTCGTCCATTGCCAAGCCTATTACCCAGCTGACTCAGAAAAATGCGCCTTTTGTCTGGACTGTAGATTGTGAGGCAAGCTTTGTTGATCTGAAGAGGAGACTGACCAGTGCTCTGATTCTTTCTATTCCGAAAGGTACTGGAGGGTTCACAGTCTATTGTGATGCTTCTAACCGAGGTTTGGGTTGCGTTCTTATGCAGCACAAGCATGTGATAGCGTATGCATCGAGGCAGCTGAAACCGCACGAGACTCGTTATCCGGTTCATGATCTTGAAGTAGCTGCGATTGTATTTGCTTTGAAGATCTGGCGTCACTATCTTTATGGTGAGTCTTTCGAGATCTTTTCTGACCATAAGAGCCTTAAGTATTTGTTTTCACAGGCGGAGCTGAATATGAGACAGAGAAGATGGTTAGATCTGTTGAAGGATTTCGATTGTGAGATCAAGTATTATCCCGGGAAGTCGAATGCAGTTGCAGATGCCTTGAGCCGAAAGCTTTGTTCTTTATCTCTTTCTACTATTGGTGTTTCTCAGTTGATCGATGATTGTTGCACTTCTGGTTTAGAGTTTGAAACAGATATGGAGACTATCAGAGTGTTTGCTATTCAAGCCGAACCGGAGTTGTTTGTTGTAATAAGAGAAGCACAGAAGTCTAAGCCGAGCATTCAGGTTTCAGTAGAGAAAGTCATATCTGGGCATCAGTCAGAATTCCAGGTTAGAGATGACGTCTTGTTTGTGAATAACCGTATTGTTGTGCCTGATATTGCGGAGTTGAGACAACGTATTCTCCGAGAGGCTCATTGCAGTCGGTTCAGTGTTCATCCTGGAGGTCGCAAGATGTACAATGATCTTAAGAGTCAGTTCTGGTGGAAGAGAATGAAGAGCGACGTAGCGAGGTTTGTATCTCGGTGTCTGAACTGTCAACAAGTAAAAGCAGAGCGGAAGCGACCAGGAGGTCTTTTGCACAGTCTATCTGTTCCAGAATGGAAATGGGATCACATTTCTATGGATTTCGTCATGAAGCTACCACGATCCATTCGAGGATGCGATGCTATTTGGGTAGTGATCGACCGATTGACGAAGTCTGCTTGTTTTATTCCGTACAGGATGACGTATCGTCATGATCAGATGGCTGAGTTGTATGTTAGCAATGTTGTGAGATTGCATGGTGTGCCGAAGTCGATCATTTCAAACAGAGATCCTATATTCATTTCGCACTTCTGGCATAGTCTTCAGGAGGCACTTGGTACTCGATTGCATCTGAGTACAGCTTATCATCCTCAGACAGATGGACAGTCAGAGCGGACTATCCAGACGTTAGAGGATATGCTGCGAGCGGTGGTGCTAGACTTTGGCACTAGTTGGCAGGATTATTTGCCTCTTGTCGAGTTTTCTTACAACAACAGCTTCCAAGCGAGTATCGGTATGGCGCCTTTTGAGGCTTTGTACGGCAAGAAGTGCCGATCTCCGCTGTTTTGGGATGATTTGTCTGAGTCACCAGATTTGGGGCCGGAAATGCTTCGAGATATGGTAGAGCAGGTTAAGATCATTCAGACCAGAATGAAGTCAGCTCAAGATAGACAGGCGAAGTATGCGAACGTCCGACGTAGACCTCTAAGTTTCGAGCAGGGAGACCGTGTTTTTCTTAAGATTTCTCCGTTCAGAGGCTCTGTCAGATTTGATAAGAGAGGGAAGTTATCTCCGAGATTCATCGGTCCGTACGAGATTCTCGAGAAGATAGGCGATCTTGCCTACAGACTTGCACTTCCTCCGTCTTTATCTGGTATTCATGACGTTTTTCACGTCTCTATGCTGCGAAAGTATCATCCAGATCCTTCTCATATCCTTCAGCCTGACGAAGCCGAGTTAGAAGAGACTCTGAGCTACTTGAGCGACCGATTCAGATCCTTGATCGGAAGGAGAAGCAACTCAGAACCAAGTTGATTCCGTTAGTGAAAGTGCAGTGGAGCCATCACGGAGTTGAGAAAGCGACTTGGGAGACAGAGTCTGACATGAGACAGCGTTTTCCAGAGTTATTCGGATGACGTCAGTTCTTCTTACTGTCTTTAGTTCTTTATTCTATCTTATAAGTTGTGGTTCTCGTTGATTTCGAGGACGAAATCTCTTTTTAGTGGGGGAGAATTGTAAAGCCCCGTTTTTATCTTAATTGAGCTTATTTGAGATAATCAGAGTTTCCAGAGTTAATGAGCCGACTTTTTATTGATTGGGGTCTATTTTGCAAATTTTGAAAATTTCAGGGACTAAAACGCAAATTTTGAGATTGTTATATTATCTACTCTTAGAATTGGATTGACCAAGTCTTCCTTGCCTTATCTTCTTCTTCTCCATCGGCTTCTCTCCATTGTAGGCACCCAAAGCTTTCTCCAAGCTCTTAAAATCCAGTCCGAACTCGATCCGTCCGTTGGAAATTAATTCTGAAGGCAGATTAGTGATCACAGCAGTGAGAACTCCGTTATACCGTAAGTATTTCTCCGATCAGATATGTTTTGTTTTTCGGAGGTTCTTAGAATCGATTTAGATTCTAGTATGTTGTTCTTGGCGGAGTTCTGATCGTTTATTATCTGTCGGTTTTGAATTAGAGCGACGTTCGGAATTGTTATGATTTTTGGAAACTATTTTCAAAAATCATGGTTTTGAGATTTGTTGGGTTTGTCTTGTTGTTGTTGTATTAGCATTGAATTGAGTTGATATCGGTATTGAACTGCTGTCTGCGTTGCCGGTTTGTTCAGTTATAGCCGTTATGCCGTCGGTTTGAGTTTTGGAGTTTTGAACCGTTTTGAGTTATGAACTTGGCTTGTAAGTTGATCGTGGTTATTGATCAATCATCTCTTGTATTCGTACAGATTCGTTGGAGTTGTCGAGCCCTGTGTTAGCAGCATTTGATCGTCGAGAGTTGGACGAAGAACGTTAAAGAGATTTTCATGAATCGTTGATTGTTGTTTAGGTTGTATAGTTGTTGATACAATCTTTTGTTGTAGCTTTCCTGAAGTTGGAACTACTGCCTTGAAAGGTAAAAGCAGTCATCGTAGCGGGATAGCATACTCGAGACAGCTTAGTTCTTGAGTTTCCCTTTTTAAATCACATACTTGTTTGTACACTTGTTCTAGCATGAAGAACTTGTGTCGTGTTGATTTCTTGAACTTTTGTTATGTGGCTTATGTTTATGTTTTTGTTATGCATTCATCTTGAGCCAATCTTGCTTTCAGCGGGCAGAACCGCCCTTTTTGTTTAGACGTTTGGGAACTATGATTGAGTGGCCTGGGTCGTAGTCGTTTCGCCTGGTGCTAGCATACTCATTATAGTTGCTCAAAGTCTAGAGGAGTGGGATACGTGGCACCACCTCGATTGGGAGAGTCAGTGAGTCGTTACGTGATCTCATCCTCGGGATCCCAAAAGCACTGCAGCAATCCCTTGTTTATCAGAATCGATATCCTGGTTTTTAAAGACATGCATATCATTAACCTTGACTTGAATATGTTGTCTTGATAGCTTGTTGTTTATTTATTATTTGATATGTTGCTTTTACTGGGATTATCATTCTCACCGGTTATCCGGCTGTTGCTTTGTTTTGCATGTGTACTTGGCAACAGGTGGGGCAGGACCAAGTCAGAAGAGGCATGGTTAGCTTCGAGGGAAAGATGTAGAAGTGAGACTTGGTTTAGAAGTCGTGTCGGCATGTCTACCTAGTTTATGTTAGAACATGTTTAGATCTCGAACTTCGTTGTTTATGTTGTATCGATTATGCGAGCTCCTCGATTTCATGTTATTTCCATATGCATAGTTGATCGACTCTAGAACTTCATGTATTAATTGGAGATAGTATGTTTTGATGCATGATTGTATATTGAATGTGTGAGATTGAGTTTCAGCTAGCTCCTGCTGTTCCTTTTTGCCCTGTTTCTGTCCTCGCTCGATCTGCAAGATCTTGCGGATCGAGCGAGAGAAAACGTTCAGTCCTCTATTTTAGGATTTTTGTGGCTCGCTCGATCCGCAAGATCTTGCAGATCGAGCGAGGGCTGTTTTACCTCGGACAGAGGCTTGAGATTTTTGGCTCGCTCGATCTGCAAGATCTTGCAGATCGAGCGGAGCACTGTTCATTTAAAAAAAAAATTTATTGCTTTTAATCTTGGTTCTTGATTGCCTAATTGTTGTTTAATACCTAGATTAGTTGTTTAGAACCGAGGTCTCACATTAAGTGGTATCAGAGAGTTAAGATTCTTGGTCGAACTAGAGTGAGCGGGTAGATCGAGTCTGCGTGTATTGGCTCCTCGCATGTGTTTGAATTATTTTAACTGTGTACTTAATTCCATGCGAGCATGCTTTATTATTGAGAATTATTGAATTACATGGTTATGTGATTTAATTTATAAAGCATGATCTACTTGAGATATAACTGTTTCTGTTATCGACTGGTATCCGGTATTCCAAGCGGTTGTAAGGGCACTGATTGTAGCGATTGAGATATCTCGTGTCCTAACCTTTGATTATCAGATGGGTCCTCGTCGAGTGATAAACAGAAACACACCGCCAGTTATCCCTGCAACTTAGCAAGCTAGCACTGAAGTTGATCAGTTGGATGCTTCAGCAACGCCTATGGAAACCTTGCTGAAGAGGTTTCAGTCTTTCAATCCGCCGTTGTTGTTAGGTTCAGAAAATCTAGTTGACTGTGAAAGTTGGTTGGATGATATTGATCAGCTGTTTGATTCCATTGATTACACAGATGACCGCAGAATCAGGTTAGTCATTCATCAGCTACGTGGGGTTGCTAAGAGCTGGTGGATCATGACAAAGAAAGCAATAGAGAATAGAGGTACGGAAGTTACTTGGACTCTTTTTAAATCTGAATTCTATAAGCGGTTTTTCCCTATCTCGTACCATAAGGACAAGGGAGCAGAATTTGCCAATTTGAGACAAGGGAATCTGAACATCAAAGAGTACGTTGTCAAGTTTGATAGTCTTTTGTGTTTTGCACCACTAATTGCCGGAGATGAAGAAGCTAAGGCAGATCACTTCATAAATGGCTTGAATCCTGACATCTTCACTTTGGTGAACACTGCTAGGCCAGACAACTTTGAGGACACCATGAATCATGTAAAGGGAGCAGAAGCAGGCTTGTGGAGGCAAAGAGGTAATCAGGTGGCACCTCAGCAGCAGAGGCAGTATCAGAAACAACCGTCTCAGTATCAGAATCAACCATCTCAGCATCAGTACCAGCAGAGGTATGAAGGTGGTAACAGTGGGGGAAACAGAAAGGATCAGTACAAAGCGAGAGGTAAACAGTTCAAAAGACAGGGGAACAGTTCTTCTAGTTCAGTTTGCTCCAAACAGTTTGGTTCAGGGCAGAGTTCTGGATCATCAACCTTGTACTGCAGCAAGTGTGGAGGAAGGCACTCACCGGATCAGTGTGTGGGAGTCTTTGGTAATTGTAACACATGTCAGCAACCGGGACACTTCTCTAAGGTGTGCCCTCAACGTAACAGAGATAGAGCTCAGAGTGGGAGTTCGTCTAGACCTGTAGTTCAGCCGAAGAGGCAGTCGTCTGCAGTGCACTCTTTCCAACCTCAGCAGCAGCAGAACAGACAGGGAGGTATTACCAGTGCAAATCAGCGTCCAAGACAGTAAGCATGAGTCTTTGCTCTGACAGAGGATCAGGCTCAAGCAGCACCTCACGATGTTATAGCAGGTAACTATTCAATTTTTGGTTATTCTGCTCATGTCTTGATAGATATAGGTGCTTCCCATTCTTTTATCTCTGAGAAATTTGTATTATTGCATGCTTTGCCAACTGAATTGTTGCCTACAGTAGTAGCTGTTACTTCACCTTTGGGTGGAGGAATTGTTTCTGTCAGATTAGTCAGGAACTGTGAAATGTGTTTTGAAGGAAATTTGTTAGAATTCTACTGTATTGTACTTGGACTGTCAGATTTTGATTGTATTGTCGGGATAGATTCTTTAACCAAGTACAGGGTGACAGTCGATTGTTTTCTGAAAGTTGTCAGGTTCAGACCTGAAATGGCAGACGAGTGGAAATTCTTTGGTAAGGGTTCTCGATCTAGAATTCCTTTAATTTCAGTGTTATCTATGACTCGTTTGCTACAGAGAGGTGCAGAAGGATTTTTGGTGTATGCAGTGGATGTACTGAAATCTAGCCCAGCGTTGGTAGATTTACCAGTGGTTAGAGAATTTGCGGATGTATTTCCGAAAGATGTTCCTGGATTGCCGCTTATTCGAGAAATCGAATTCAGCAAAGACTTAGTGCCAGGTACTCAACCTATTTCAAAAGCTCCTTATCGTATGGCACTTGTTGAATTGAGAGATTTGAAGGAGCAACTTGAGGATTTGATTGCCAAGGGATACATTAGACCTAGTGTATCGCCTTGGGGTGCTCCTGTTCTATTCGTTTGGAAGAAGGATGGTTCTATGCGACTCTGTATTGACTACCGCCAATTGAATCAGGTCACAGTCAAGAACAGGTATCCTTTACCCAGAATAGATGACCTTTTTGATCAGCTGCAGGGTTCTTCTGTTTATTCTAAGATTGATCTGAGGTCAGGCTACCATTAGTTGAGAGTGCGAGAGGAAGATGTTCCTAAGACCGCATTCAGAACGAGGTATGGTCACTTTGAGTTTATAGTCATGCCGTTCGGTTTGACTAACGCTCCAGCGGTATTTATGGGTTTGATGAACCGTATCTTTCAGCGTTATTTAGATGAGTTTGTCATTATTTTCATCGATGATATCCTTATCTACTCGAAGAACCGTACTGACCATGCGGAGCATCTGAGGACTATTTTACAGATTTTGCGAGCTGAGCAGTTGTTTGTCAAGTTGTCCAAGTGTGAATTCTGGTTGGATCGAGTTGTCTTTCTCGGTCACATTATTTCTGAAGATGGGATTTCTGTCGATCCCAGCAAGATTGAAGCGGTTATGAATTGGCCTAGACCGACATCAGTACCTGAGATCTGAAGCTTCATGGGTTTAGCTGGTTACTACCGTCGTTTCATCGAGGGTTTCTCGTCCATTGCCAAGCCTATTACCCAGCTGACTCAGAAAAATGCGCCTTTTGTCTGGACTGCAGATTGTGAGGCAAGCTTTGTTGATCTGAAGAGGAGACTGACCAGTGCTCCGATTATTTCTATTCCGAAAGGTACTGGAGGGTTCACGGTATATTGTGATGCTTCTAACCGAGGTTTGGGTTGCGTTCTTATGCAGCACAAGCATGTGATAGCGTATGCATCGAGGCAGCTGAAACCGCACGAGACTCGTTATCCGGTTCATGATCTTGAACTAGCTATGATTGTATTTGCTTTGAAGATCTGGCGTCACTATCTTTATGGTGAGTCTTTCGAGATATTTTATGACCATAAGAGCCTTAAGTATTTGTTTTCACAGGCGGAGCTGAATATGAGACAGAGAAGATGGTTAGATCTGTTGAAGGATTTCGATTGTGAGATCAAGTATTATCCCGGGAAGTCGAATGCAGTTGCAGATGCCTTGAGCCGAAAGCTTTGTTCTTTATCTCTTTCTACTATTGGTGTTTCTCAGTTGATCGATGATTGTTGCACTTTTGGTTTAGAGTTTGAAACAGATAGGGAGACTATCAGAGTGTTTGCTATTCAAGCCGAACCGGAGTTGTTTGTTGTAATCAGAGAAGCACAAAAGTCTAAGCCAAGCATTCAGGTTTCAGTAGAGAAAGTCAGATCTGGGCATCAGTCAGAATTCCAGGTTAGAGATGACGTCTTGTTTGTGAATAATCGTATTGTTGTGCCTGATATTGCGGAGTTGAGACAGCGTATTCTCCGAGAGGCTCATTGCAGTCGGTTCAGTGTTCATCCTGGAGGTCGTAAGATGTACAATGATCTGAAGAGTCAGTTCTGGTGGAAGAGAATGAAGAGCGACGTAGCGAGGTTTGTATCTCGGTGTCTGAACTGTCAGCAAGTAAAAGCAGAGCGAAAGCGACCAGAGGTCTTTTGCACAGCCTATCTGTTCCGGAATGGAAATGGGATCACATTTCTATGGATTTCGTCACGAAGCTACCACGATCCGTTCGAGGATGCGATGCTATTTGGGTAGTGATAGACCGATTGACGAAGTCTGCTTGTTTTATTCCATACAGGATGACGTATCGTCATGATCATATGGCTGAGTTGTATGTTAGCAATGTTGTGAGATTGCATGGTGTGCCGAAGTCGATCGTTTCAGACAGAGATCCTAGATTCACTTCGCACTTCTGGCATAGTCTTCAGGAGGCACTTGGTACTCGATTGCATCTGAGTACAGCTTATCATCCTCAGACAGATGGACAGTCAGAGCGGACTATCCAGACGTTAGACGATATGCTGCGAGCGGTGGTGCTAGACTTTGGAACTAGTTGGCAGGATTATTTGCCTCTTGTCGAGTTTTCTTACTACAACAGCTTCCAAGCGAGTATCGGTATGGCGCCTTTTGAGGCTTTGTACGGCAAGAAGTGCCGATCTCCGCTGTTTTATGATGATTTGTCCGAGTCACCAGATTTGGGGCCGGAAATTCTTCGAGATATGGCAGAGAAGGTTAAGATCATTCAGACCAGAATGAAGTCAGCTCAAGATAGACAGGCGAAGTATGCGAATGTCAGACGTAGACCTCTAAGTTTCGAGTAGGGAGATAGTGTTTTTCTTAAGATTTCTCCGTTCAGAGGCACTGTCAGATTCGGTAAGACAGGGAAGTTATCTCCGAGATTCATCGGTCCGTACGAGATTCTCGAGAAGATAGGCAATCTTGCCTACATACTTGCACTTCCTCCGTCTTTATCTGGTATTCACGACGTTTTTCACGTCTCTATGCTGCGAAAGTATCATCTAGATCCTTCTCATATCCTTCAGCCTGACGAAGCCGAGTTAGAAGAGACTCTGAGCTACTTTGAGCGACCGATTCAGATCCTTGATCGGAAGGAGAAGCAACTCAGAACCAAGTTGATTCCGTTAGTGAAAGTGCAGTGGAGCCGTCACGGAGTCGAGGAAGCGACTTGGGAGACAAAGCCTGACATGAGAAAGTGTTTTCCAGAGTTATTCGGATGACGTGAGTTCTTCTTACTGTCTTTAGTTCTTTATTCTATCTTATGAGTTGTGGTTCTCGTTGATTTTGAGGACGAAATCTCTTCTTAGTGGGGGAGAATTGTAAAGCCCCGTTTTTATCTTAATTGAGCTTATTTGAGATAATCAGAGTTTCCAGAGTTAATGAGCCGACTTTTTATTGATTGGTGTCTATTTTGCAAATTTTGGAAATTTCAGGGACTAAAACGCAAATTTTGAGATTGTTATATTATCTACTCTTGGAATTGGATTGACCAATTCTTCCTTGCCTTATCTTCTTCTTCTCCATCGGCTTCTCTCCATTGTAGGCGCCCAAAGCTTTCTCCAAGCTCTTAAAATCCAGTCCGAACTCGATCCGTCTGTTGGAAATTAATTATGAAGGCAGATTAGTGATCACAGCAGTGAGAACTCCTTTATACCGTAAGTATTTCTCCGATCAGATATGTTTTGTTTTCGGAGGTTCTTAGAATCGATTTAGATTCTAGTATGTTGTTCTTGGCGGAGTTCTGATCGTTTATTATCTGTTGGTTTTGAATTAGAGCGACGTTCGAAATTGTTATGATTTTTGGAAGCTATTTTCGAAAATCATGGTTTTGAGATTTGTTGGGTTTGTCTTGTTGTTGTTGTATTAGCATTGAATTGAGTTGATATCGGTATTAAACTGCTGTCTGCGTTGCCGGTTTGTTCAGTTATAGCCGTTATGCCATCGGTTTGAGTTTTGGAGTTTCGAACCGTTTTGAGTTATGAACTTGGCTTGTAAGTTGATCGTGGTTATTGATCAATCATCTCTTGTATTCGTACAGATTCGTTGGAGTTGTCGAGTCATGTGTTAGCAGCATTTGATCGTCGAGAGTTGGACGAAGAACGGTAAAGAGATTTTCATGAATCGTTGATTGTTGTTTAGGTTGTATAGTTGTTGATACAATCTTTTGTTGTAGCTTTCCAGAAGTTGGAACTACTGCCTTGAAAGGTAAAAGCAGTCATCGTAGAGGGATAGCATACTCGAGACAGCTTAGTTCTTGAGTTTCCCTTTTTAAATCACATACTTGTTTGTACACTTTTTCTAGCATGAAGAACTTGTGTCGTGTTGATTTCTTGGACTTTTGTTATGTGGCTTATGTTTATGTTTTTGTTATGCATTCATCTTGAGCCAATCTTGCTTTCAACGGGCAGAACCGCCCTTTTTGTTTAGACGTTTGGGAACTATGATTGAGTGGCCTGGGTCGTAGTCGTTTCGCCTGGTGCTAGCATACTCATTATAGTTGCTCAAAGTCTAGAGGAGTGGGATACGTGGCACCACCTCGATTGGGAGAGTCGGTGAGTCGTTACGTGATCTCATCCTCGGGATCCCAAAAGCACTGCAGCAATCCCTTGTTTATCAGAATCGATATCCTGGTTTTTAAAGACATGCATATCATTAACCTTGACTTGAATATGTTGTCTTGATAGCATGTTGTTTATTTATTATTTGATATGTTTCTTTTACTGGGATTATCATTCTCACCGGTTATCCGGCTGTTGCTTTTTTTGTATGTGTATTTGGCAATAGGTGGGGCAGGACCAAGTCAGAAAAGGCATGGTTAGCTTCGAGGGAAAGATGTAGAAGTGAGACTCGGTTTAGAAGTCGTGTCGGCATGTCTACCTAGTTTATGTTAGAACATGTGTAGATCTTGAACTTCGTTGTTTATGTTGTATCGATTATGCGAGCTCCTCGATTTCATGTTATTTCCATATGCGTAGGTTTATCGACTCTAGAACTTCATGTATTAATTGGAGATAGTATGTTTTGATGCATGATTGTATATTGAATGTGTGAGATTGAGTTTCAGCTAGCTCCTGCTGTTCCTTTTTGCCCTGTTTCTATCCTCGCTCGATCTGCAAGATCTTGTGGATCGAGCGAGAGAAAACGTTCAGTCCTCTGTTTTAGGATTTTTGTGGCTCGCTCGATCCGCAAGATCTTGCGGATCGAGCGAGGGCTGTTTTGCCTCGGATAGAGGCTTGATATTTTGGCTCGCTCGATCTGCAAGATCTTGCAGATCGAGCGGAGCACTGTTCATTTTTTTTTAAAAAAAAATTTTATTGCTTTTAATCTTGGTTCTTGATTGCCTAATTGTTGTTTAATACCGAGATTAGTTGTTTAGAACCGAGGTCTCACACATGCTCTGATACCAAAAATGTAGTGACCCTACATGGAATCACCTACTAACTGGCAACTAATAGCATGCATTAAACTTAATACAGCAAAATACTTAGCAGAGTAAAACGTGCAGAAACATAACCATAATTTACATATCAGCTTAGTAAAATAAGTCCAAGCTTAAATCTATAGTGATACAACCAAATCGAAAATCTTAAAAGTAAACATTATACAACTATATCGAATCCTGCTGTATAACTAACTCTTCAAGGCCCCTGCTCCCTAGTCCTGCCTTGAACTACCAGCTTCGTCCATCCTGCGACCTGCCTCGTGGAATAGGGTGTTCAAGATAACAATTAGGAAGTGAGCGCTAACGCCCAGTACATAGACATGAGCAAACATATGTATATAATGCATGCAACATGATGACTGGTAAAGGATCATCCGAAAAGTCATGCTCAGTACCGGCTCCACATGAGTGCTGTCACCGCACGGATCAACCTCTGGGTGCAACCACACTCGTCTAGTACACCAGAGTAGACAGACATAAATGCCCCCGCCGTCGCGGTACTCTCAGTGACAGACTATCGAGTATAGAGCTGAGCGGCTCTATAATCAGGTATAACAAGGTATAGGCTCAACGTGTATATGCACATGACATATGAATATGGAAAACGATAAATCATACATCATGCCATATATTAATGCCAAATAAATGCAATATATAAACATGTATACTCGCTGGCAATCTCAGTCAATGTGTACGTACTTAACACCGAAGTCTGAATAAGCTGGAAAAAGACAACCCTTAGCTGTCCTAGGTCAACTCCCGACCTGACCTGGTCTCAAGCTTGACCCAAACTGTTCTCTTGGTCCGACCCCGAGCTCTTCCTTCCCAAGCTATTCCTTCCAGAATTCCCGAGCTACTCTTTCCCGAGCTCCCGAGCTACTCTTTTTCGGGCAAAGATATGAAGTGAGATGGAAGTGATGTGTAAAATAACTGAATCCCCAGCTCCTATTTATAGACAAATATTTGGGGCGATCGGGATTCTTGAGCTGACGTCGAGACGTCCGAGCTCCTATAAGCACGCCACGTATCAGATGCTTGAGCTGAGTCACTACCATTATTGACAGCTCATGCTTAGGCGCCAACTGTCATTCATGCAAGCGTCCACACACCTTCCTGCCTGTCCTGGAGGGTTCGGGCTTCCCTAATAGCAGTTCGGGATTCCTAACAGCAGGTCGAGATTCCTTAATAGCAGTTCGGGATTCCCTAGCAGCTTTTCAAACTTCCTTAATAACGAAATTCCCTAACAGACTAACAGCAGAATTCCCTAGCTGTAGAATCCCTAGCAAGAGAATTCCCTAGCTAAAGAATCCCTAGCTGTATAATCCCTAGCTGCTCATGTTTCCCTAGCTGCTCATATTTCCCTAGCTGCTCATGTTTCCCTAGCTGCTCATCAGTTCAGCAGTTAAGACTGGACCCTTAATCATGATTATCATATTATTATCTTAAAATGAAATATGGGTTACTACAAGAATCACGACTTTGAAACCGATCGACGGAAGAACAAGGTTTGTGACTTGTTAGCCTTGAAGAATGAGAAGAGTATGAGCAGATTTTGATTGTGTTCTTGTTGTGCAGCTATATCAGATTTGAAGAGCTTTGAAACCAAGTTTGAATGGTATAAGACAACCTTAGAAAAAGGGCTTTGAATATTCAAGAGGTTTTTCTTGAATGCCCTTTCAAAACCAAATACTATGTGCTTATATGTGTTGTATTTGCACATTTACTTGCTTGTTTGACTTAGCTTATTATTAGTTGGCTTTTATTCTTATGCTTCTAGACTTTGATGCATTCATATTGAGCCAACAACCCTTTGAGATTTTAAATGGCAGATTTGCCAAAAGAATATGGGCGTTTGGATATATATCAAGGAACTTAGGAGATAGATCGATTCCTATTATTAGAAACTTGATATAGTATGCTAAAGTCCGAGAAAAGAGCTCAACGCCACCCCGAAAGGGAGAGTAGGTGGGAGATTTGTTGTGTTCTTCTTCCCTGGGATCCCAAGAACCGATATAGAACTTGATAGCAGATTTTTAAGTCATGCATTGCTATAGATTGGTTTAATGCTTGTTGAGATGTTTATATGAGTATTTCCTTAAACTCTATGATATGCATGATATAGTTGTTTTATACTAGGATTCAATTCTCATCAGAGATATCCGGCTATTTCTATGTTTGTATGTGTGCATGGGAATAGATGGGGCGAGCACAGGACAAAGAAGGTTGTAAGAAGAACGAGATCAAGTGTAGCATGTGGTGAACTCGGGTTTATGTAGTAGAGTTGATGTCAACCTTTGTATCTAGATCTTGTATATGTTTTGTTATAAACACTTACTCATAAAGACTTGTATGTTTGTCAAGAACAAGAGTATGTAAGATCTTGTCGGTTGTATATCAAGTTCTATGTTTTGTTGCTTGGTTCACTCATAGTTATGCATGTTTTTGCTTAGATTTTGAAGCATGTATCATGTTTGAAAGGTTAGATGTTGTTTAAGATTCAAAACAGGGGCAAAGGAACCATTTTTCAGCTCTTTGGAAGCCAAATCAGAGGGTCAGGCGCGCCCGCCCAGCCCAGAGGCGTGGCCGCGCCTAACCAAGGCACTTTGGGTGCCCTGGCCCGAGCCTTAGGCCTGCCCGCGCGTCAAGTTTTCTAAAAAAAAAATAAATAAATAAAAATTTGTTGATCTTTTGCGACGTGTTTTTGCGTCGCCAAATCTATGGTTTTGCGTCGCCAAATGTCCTGTATTATTTATTTGATTTTTAAGCGGATTGATATTCTGATTGAATATTTCTTGTTATTAATTGCCCTTTAAGATGAGATTAGCACCCGAGGTCCCCACACTGCTTATGTCCTCAGTCGTGAGGGCATAAGCTTCTGCTCTTGAAAAAGGAGTTGAGGGTGTTGACTCTTCTCCATGGCTTGGAGGAGCTGGAAAATGGCCCGCTGGAGGAGCATCTATTCTTATGAAAAATGGTTGTAGGAATGGAAGTAGACATTGTACTAGGCCATTATTAAATAAATAAGAGATGTTCCTTTTTCTGTCTTTCATTTTGCTGTTATTTTGGATATTTGTGGAGACGAGATGCTTTTTCTTGATAAACTGCAACAAGAAAAACATATTGAGATAATTATATTCCCCCTAAAAGTATGCCCAAATTTTACTAAGAGAATAGAAAGCATTTAAATAAAGGAAATTATATGAAATGAAATATTTTGTATGAATGAATTAACCAAACTCTGATTAAACTGATGAAAGAATGATCAGTTTTAAGGTTTGAAATTGGTTCAGTTTAGGTCAGACTAAACTGTTGGAAATATGCAAGGTATAAACTGAGTTGAAAAATAATTTTAAGTTAATTCAATAAGTCCTAAAATAATTTGAAAGTAGGAAAACTTAGTCTCAGGAAGTGGTTTGGTGAAAATGTCAGCGTTTTGTTGCTCCGTTTATATATGCTCCAGTCTAATATCCTTCTTGAGTGCATGATCGCGGATAAAATGATGTCTAACTTCGATATGCTTTGTTCTTGAATGAAGAATAGGGTTGTAAGTGATTGCAATGGTACTGGTGTTATCACAATATATAGGTGATTCCTGTTCTTCAATTCCACAATCCCTGTTCTTCAATTCCATAATCCCTCAACTATTGTTGAATCCAGAGCAGTTGAGCATAGAAACTGCCTGCAGCTAGGTACTCAGCTTCAGTTGTAGAAGTAGCAATAGATGTTTGTTTCTTTCTAAACCATGAGATCAATCTATCCCCAAGGAACTGATATGATCCACTTGTACTTTTTCTATCCAGTTTACATCCAACATAGTCAGCATCTGAGTATCCAACTAAATTGAAGGAGTTATCTTTAGCATACCACATACCAACACTCTGAGTTTCTTTAAGATACTTCACTATCCTCTTGGAAGTGATGAAGTGTGACTGCTTTGGATTAGACTGAAATCTAGCGCATAAACAAACTGCAAACACAATGTCAGGTCTACTTGCTGTTAAATAAAGCAACGACCCGATTATGCCTCGATACATTGTTGCATCAACTGGTATTCCCCCTTCGTCTTTGTCAAGATTAATTGATGAACCCATGGGAATAGTTGCATTTGTGCAGTTTTCCATACCAAATTTTTTGATTAATTCCTTGGTGTACTTAGTTTGGCTTATGAATATCTCATTTTCCAATTGTCTTTCTTGCAATCCAAGAAAGAAGTTTAATTCACACATCACGCTCATCTCGAATTTTTCCTACATTAACTTAGAAAATCTTGTGCACAGTTTGGGGTTAGTTGACCCAAAGATAATATCATCAACATATATTTGAAATAGCAGTGTATGATCACCTTTTGTGAATTTGAATAGTGTTTTATCAACTGTGTCTATTGTAAATTCGTGGTCAAGAAGAAATTTGGTTAAGGTGTCATACCAAGCTCTAGGAGTCTGTTTCAGTCCATATAGATCTTTGTTTACATGGTAAACATGGTGAAACTGATGGTTTGTGAATCCAGGTGGTTGTTCAACAAATACTTCTTCTTGAAGTTTGCCATTTAAGAAAACACTTTTGACATCCATTTGATAAACTTTGAAGTCTTTGAAGGATACATACGCAAGGAATATTCTTATGGCTTCCAGTCTAGCTACTGGTGCATAAGTCTCATCATAGTCAATTCCTTCCTCTTGTCTATATCCTTGAGCTACTAGTCTTGCTTTATTTCTGACTATAGTTCCTTTTTCATTGAGTTTGTTTCTGAAGACCCATCGAGTGCCAATGACTGACTGGTGTGATGGTCGTGGAACAAGATCCCAGACTGAGTTTCTAGTAAACTGATTTAACTCTTCTTGCATAGATTCTATCCAACAGCTATCTGCCAAAGCATCTTCAATTTTCTTTGGCTCTTCTTGAGATATAAAGGCTGCATGAAGAAGTTCTTTAATCATTTGTCCTCGAGTCCTTAGTGGTGCTATAGGATTACCTATCACCGAACTGATTGGATGTTTTTTGGACCATTTCAGTCTATGTTCAGGATTAGTCTCAGTGTGCACATATTTTTCTTGGCTGATTAGACATATTGTCCTAGCCAAATTCTGTGCCTTCTATGTGTAAATGACATTCTTGATTCTCAAATTGCTGTGCTTCACCTTCTTCAACTTTATGAGTTTGGTGAGTGTCAACTGATTGATAAAAATCATGACTCTCAACTGCTTGTTCTACTAGTTCAGGTTCAGGAGTTTGAAGAGTCCAGATGAGTGGTGAAGAGTCATCCTCACTGTCATCCTCACTATTATTTTCAAGTTGAATTTCCTGAAACAAATCTGACATTTGATGAGCATTGATTGAGTTTTCAGTAGATGGATCCTCATCAAACATGACATGAACAGATTCTTCAACAGTTAGAGTTCGTTTATTGAAAACTCTATAAGCTTTACTGATTGAGGAATAACCAAGAAATATACCCTCATCTGACTTTGCATCAAATGCAGTCAGATGACTTTTACCATTGTTGTGAATGTAGCATTTGCATCCAAAAATTTTGAAATAAGATACATTGGGTTGTCTACCATTCCAGATCTCATAAAGGAGTTTTTAAAAATTTCTTGCATATCATCGATTTATTCTGAGTATAACAAGCAGTGTTCACAGCTTCTGCCCAAAACCTTTGAAACACTTTAGAATCAACTAACATGGTTCTTGCAGCTTCCTTAAGAGTACGATTCCTCCTTTCTGCAACACCATTTTGTTGTGGTGTTCTAGCTACTGAGAATTCATGCTTGATTCCATAATGCTCTAAAAATGAGGATAAAGTTTGATTGACAAATTCGTTCCCCTGTCACTTTTGATTTTGTCAATCTTACAAGATTTTTCATTAAGAAGCCTTTTAAAAATCTTGATCAGTTGAGAAATAGTTTGGTCTTTTGATTTTAAGAAAATGACCCAGGTGAATCGAGAGTAGTCATCAATAATGACAAGAGTATACTTTATTCCCCCTAAACTTGTTACTGATATTGGACCAAAGAGATCCATGTGCAATAGTTCCAAGCATCGGGAAAAAGAGTTATAACCCTTGTTTTTAAAAGATGACCTAACTTGCTTCCCAAATTGACACGCTGAACAAAATTTGTCTTTAGAAAGAACAATTTTGGGCAGTCCTGTTACTAGCTCAAGTTTACTCAGACTAGCAATTGATTTTAAGTTGAGGTGGTTCAGTCTCTTGTGCCAAATCCAATTGCGTTTAGAATTGGAAGCTACGAGGCAAACTGATTTGCTAGAATGGTTGTTCCAACATACTTTGTATCTGTTTCCACATCTGTTTCCTGTCAAAATGATTTCACCATAAACATCTTTAACAATGCACGTTAGTTTTTTGAAATTTAACAGAGTAATCATAGCCACACATTTAACTAATGCTAATTAAGTTGTATTTCAGATTCTCTACAAGTAAGACATTTTGGACAATTATATTACCGTGGATAATCTTACCCTTACCCACGGTTTTACCCTTTGGGTTGTCGCCAAATGTGATTGTTGGACCATTGTACTTAGTGAGTTCAGACAGTAGCTTATCATTTCCAGTCATGTGTCTCGAACATCCACTGTCTAAGTACCATGATTCATCAGACCCTTCTTTAGCACCTATTACCTGTATTCACAAAGTTGAATAACTTTTGGTACTCATATCTATTTAGGTCCACGAGTAATTAATCCTTTAGAAACCCAAACCTTGAATACGTTAAATAGTTTACCAGTTTCAGTGTTCCTATGGGTACGTACTAAATTAGGTGCTCTAGATTATGGAGTGTGATGTGCTTGTGAAACCATATGTTGTTTGCCCTTTCCTATATCCCTCAACTGCCGATATCGCTTCTGAACTGGACGTTGATTATGATAATGACCTTGGGTTCCTTTTATAGGATTAGGTTGATATGCATTAGTCCTTTTAGGTCTTTTAGCAGTTTCAACTTTAGTCTCCTGAGGATTGAAGCCAATACCAAATCTTTTTCTGTTCATCTGCTCTATTTGCTGCCAGGTCATGAGGATGGGTTTATCATCTTCATTTACCCTAACTGCTCGTACAAAGTTTATAAACTTACCTTTGCACATATTCAGTTTGGGTTGAGTACTTGATTCACCAATGTCAATTGTTTTACCATACCCTAGACCAGTTTTGTCATTCAAGGATCTCTGTAAATCATGCATTTCTACCAACAACCTCGAAAATTTATTCCATGATCTTGCTAAATCATCCATGCTTTTTTTTTTCTGTTGTAACATTCATGATGTTGATCTTGAGTTGTTCATTCTCATTTCGGAGCACAACAATCTCTGTTTCAAGACAGTTTATCTCAACTGATTGTTTCCAAGTGGGTTCAGTTGAGGCATCTTGCAGATCCTCTTGCTTGGCTCTGACTTCATCGAATTCTATGGACAGTTGATGATACTCATTTGCCATATCATGAAGTGCTTTGATCAGTTCCTCTCTGGTAAATTCCTCAGAGCTGAAATCAAATACATGTTCGCTAGTAGATGGAAGCTCACGATCATTAGCCATGAGACACTTGACTTCTTCAATATCATCACTCGAGCTAGAAGAGTCGTTGGGTTCTTCTGATTCATTGTCCGTTTCCGCCCATTTGGCTTTGCTATCATTTGCAACCAGTGCTTCATGCTTCTTTCGTGAAGTGTACTTGGCATCTCTTGAGCTTCTCCTTTGCTCAAACTTTTTCTTCCATCTTTCTGGGGAAGTTTGCTCATCTCTCTTTGGTTTAGGACAGTCAGCTATGAAGTGTTCTATTTTTCCACAATTGAAGCAACTTCTTGGCTCTTCGACTACATCCTTCTTTTGAAAGCTTCTCTTATAAGAACCTTCCTGATTTCTTCGGATGAATTTGCCAAACTTCTTCACAAATAAGGACATTGCATCACTGCTCAACTGTTCTGCCGTCTTTTCTGGTTGAGCAGGAGATTCGATTTTAACCGCAGTCAATGCTTTGGTCAGTTTAGAGGTAGACTGATCTTCCTCTCGAGTTTGTAGTTCAAATTCATAAGGCTTCAGATTTGCAAACAAATCATGCAGTTCCAATTTGTTCAAATCCTTCGATTCTCTCATAGCCATTGTCTTCACATCCCATTCTTTGGGAAGGCCTTGCTTAACTTTGAGAATAACTTTTCTGTTGGGATATGTCTTTCCCAGTGCATTAAGTTCAATAACAATGCCACTGACTCTTTCATCGAACTCAGACATTGATTCTCCAGATTTCATTTTTATGTTGTCAAATCTTTGAGTAGCAACAGATAGTTTATTTTCTTTAGTCTGCTCATTTCCTTCACATACTTGAATCAGTTTCTCCCAAATTTCTTTCCCTGTCTTGCACGTTTTGATTTTTCTAAAAGTATTCTTGTCCAGAGTCTTGTACAAGATATCTTTTGCAATATTGTCAAGATTTGCCTTCTTTTTATCTTCAGCAATCCTCTCAATTCTTGGTTTCTCAATGTACTGTGGACCACCACCAGAAAGAGCTACAGCAATGTTAACTTTGGTGATTGTGAGAGGTCCATCAGTGATGACAAACCACATGTCATCATCTAAGGCTGATAGATGCGCTTGCATGCATATCTTCCAATCATAAAAATCTTCTTTAGATAACATCGAAATTTTGCTGAATGAAGTCATTTTGATACAGTATTCAAGAGTAAGATAATAACCTCGCTCTGATACCACTTGTTAGGATCAGTTGAAAGTACAGAGGGGGGGTGAATAGACTTTCAAACAGTTAAGTATAAAAATATTTGAACTTGATCGTTCTAGGAACTTAGTTCTAGACTTATCTTTTTGTCTGATGTAATTTGAGAAACAGATGTATGTGCGGAAATATGTCAAATTACAAAATTGAACACTAAAATTTTATCAGTTTGGGTAATGAAAAGATATAAGATAAACTGAAAAGACACAAGAAAATTTTTATGGATGTTCGGAGATTTCAAATACTCCTATATCACTGCTTCTTCCGCCTCGGAAGGATATCACTAGAAGACTTTGAATTTTACAAGTAATTTGCAAAACCCCGATCCAATTTAGGACTTAACACTGCCTAAACAAGAACTCCTAGTACAACACTTTAGTTTCAGTCCTAGACTGATGATAGAACAAAATGAATACAACTCGAAATCCTTAGCACAAAAGATTGATCCTTCAATGATCATAATAATACTTCGGCATTTTGTGCTTCGAGTTCCTTGATAAAATCTTGAGCGTGAAAAGCTTTGAGTATTCTCGTAAAATAGCAGAGTTTTCAAAGCATGAGCGAGATGATCTTTGATCGATCAAGATCTCTATTTATACCATTTGGATTGTTAACGGTCATAATATTCAAATTGAATCTTCAGATAGGGTTTTGAATTATTCCCATTGGATTTGTCACTATCAACAACAAATTCTGGAGCCGATATAGCCCTTTGCATCGCGGCACTTCATTCTGCAAAGAATGCCAGAGTACGGAAGAACTTATCCATAAAAGGCATGGTATTTGACTGGTGAGGGGTAAACTGATGAAGTCGGTTTAGCGAGTGTAAAATAATGAAATCAGTTTAGCATCTTTGGCCAGTTGAGCGCGGTGATTGAGCGTGAAGTAGTTTAGCTCCATATATCAATTTAGCGTTTCATAGTTGCTTGATTAGTTTTGTCTTTTTTTCGGCTTTGTAATTTTGTAGACACCAAAATTAAATTTCCCAACAGTTTTTTTTTCTAAAACGAATAAAATAAAATACATATATGTATTTTGTTTTTTATAATTTAATATGATATTTCAATACTCGTAAAAATGCTGAGATTTGATGAAAGAAGAGTTTTTTTTTTATTTTTATATTTAGAAATAAAAATATTGATATCCATAATTAAATATTTCTTATAATAATTTATTTTTTTATAATATTTTCCCAATATGAAGTCGAACTAGTTTAGCAAAAAATTTACTATCTTAAATTTTAACCAAAATGCATTTACTTTTTTTAATGAAGATTATGAATATTTGCCCGTACAAATATATTTTTATAGCATTATATTTTTTAAATAAAATAAATTTATTTAACAATAATTTTTATTATATATCAATATTTTATAAATACTAAATAGTCTTGGATTATAATAAAAAACAAGAAGTGGAAGAGATATTAGTGGTTATTTTGAGTAATAGTTAATAAAAAATATTTGTTTATTAAATTTAATTATGTAGGACAAAGTGTAGGAGATGATTTTGTTAGAACCTATTGGGGAAAATTTAGGTTCTATTGACAACTTTAGCAATTTAAAGCGATTATGCAAATACGCAAGTGGAAGACTTAAAGCAATCAATAATAAATGCGATAAATAAATGCGTAATGTAAATAAAGCAGTAAAAGAGATAAGAGATGTTTATGGAAGTTCGATGATAAATCGTCTACGTCTCCTCTTCTTGGTTAAGGTTGATTAACCAAGGATCCACTAGCACTTCAAACGTCTTGGCCTTGATGGCTCCAAGGATAGTCGTACAACTCAACACGATCACTGCGCCGATACAACTCAATACACTTGGCCTTAAGGGGTCCAAGGATAGCCTCAACAATCACACAACACACTTGGCTTCACACTCAAATGTTTACAATGATCGCACAACCAACTCACAAATGATTTTTACAAACCACTCTCGATTTTTGAATATATCACACAACTCTTGATAGAACACTTTGATAGAGAGAATATTGCTTGCAAAGGAGAGGAGAATGAGTAGGGATTCTTCAAATGTCTTGGAATGACATCTATTTATAGTTGCAACTTCGGCATCGATCGGAACTTCCGTTCCCTGCATCGGAGCTTCCAAAATTTGAATTCTGAGACCATGCGGGTGTATAGGATTGGAACTTTCGATCCCTCATCGGAGCTTCCGATCGGTGCATTAAATATGTTGTCGGTCAAAAGTCTTTCGGACAGGATCATCTGACCGCCGTTGAAAATCGGACCTTCCGATCCAAGATCGTTGCTTCCGATCGCACCACTTCGTTGCTTCCGTTCTGCTTCCGATCAATAAAAAATTGGTTGATTTATATATCGGAGGTTCCGATCCCTGATCGGAGCTTCCAATCGTCCCTTGTCTTCCGAAGATGCTTCTAATCCTGATCGGAGGTTCCGATCTCCCATCGGAGCTTCCGATCCCGTAGCAGTATAATTCTTCGAAATTTGTTTCTGAACTTGAATACAACTTGTTTGCAATATGATCTTTGATAGATGATAGATTGAGCCTCAATTCAACTTGAAAATTTTAACTCTATAATATGCTCACTGTAAACATTAGTAACGTTTTTAACCTAGTTTTGTTAATCATCAAAACATGAAGAAATGAGATTTTGTTAATGCATTAAAAATGTTAATCTCACAATCCAAGATTTATATGCATTTAAGGCGTAACAATCTCCTCCTCTTTGTTGATCACAATACTTGGTTAAAAAATAGGAGATATAAAATATACGGTAAACTTAAACAATTAAATTGCATATAAAAGCTCCCCCTGAAATGAGCAACAAAAGTTTAACAAATAAACAAATTTTATCCCATTAGTTAAAGTATTTAATAAATTTATTATTACCCCCTTATGAATAATTAATATTTTAACCAATTAATTCTCCCCCTTTTTGTGATAAGAAAAAAGTAATAAGACAGAAAATTAAAATACGCAATAATTTTATTACAATAGTCTTTAATACAAAGAATAAGAAAAGTACAACTTAAATGCAAAATAAAATCTAAGAGTCATCGTCATGCTGCGGAGGAGGATAGCGAGCGACGAAATCATCAAATCGAGTCTCCAAAGAGGCAACTCTAGCAGTCAGCTCGGAAAAATGAGTGTGCATACTCGTCTCCATGCGATGAAGATTCTCGAAGAGTCGGTCGCTAGGGAATCGGTTTACTGGAGTAGGAGGAACTTCAGGAGGCTGGAAAGGGATTTCATCAAGGTTGGCCGCAAAGGCCTCGAAATTGGAAAAGGATGGAATGTCTGTGATAGAAGGACCAGTCGGAAAACCTTTGGTTTGGATAGAATGGGGAAGAGAGGAATATTCTATATGAAAATCAGAAATAGGAGAATATTTAGAAAATACTCTTCCTGGGTCTTCAACCCATCGAGAGTAGACAGGATTCCAGGATAAATCCATCCTGGTGATAGACTGATGGTTAATGATATGACTTGTTTGGATTTAAATAGGAAGTATCCCCTCAAAGTCAATATCAAAACGACTCAAAATCCGATTAATAAACCGGGCAAAAGGAAAGGAAACCTTTTTAGCCGTCTTTGCCGTCTGATGCATAGTCTGCATAACAAAGCGCAGAAAGGTAAAGGTCGAGAAGACACAATATGAAATAGGATGAACAAATATAGATATTTTCAAGTGGAGAGGTCTCCACTGCGAGGAACGATAGATGTGGTGATGAGTTTTTGAATGATTTGGAAATCGGGACAAAGACTCTTGAGAAGGATACGATCGTCAGAAGCAGTAGCTGGACGACCAAGGATGGTAGAAAGGAATAACTCGCGATCAAAGTTAGGATCATTTTGAGGCCAGGATTGCGAGAAGTATTCAACGGGTCCATTCCTGGGAAGATCAAACCAGGAGAACAAATCAGCAGAATAAAAACGAATATGCCTTCCTTGAACAATCGTGGCAATGGTGATATCAACATGGCCTAATTCGAGTTTAAGATTGGCATAGAACTCGTGAATGAGAGGAGCAAAAATGGAATCAAGGACGGATGGCTGAAAGACGGATCCTCACTATTGAGCATTGATCAAGTTCAATAGGAGGAGATGAGCCTAGGCCAAATAGGCAGTATCTAAGATACGACCCGGATGAATAGTACAACCCAAATAGTCGTCAGGAATGGGCCTAGAGATAACAAGCTAGGTAGGATCATGGCTTGTACTGGCTTGAGTACGACTACGTTTGGGAGCCATTTAGAAGTTTTTTTCGGAAATAGGAGAGAAAAGAAGGATTTTGGGGTGTGAAAAAACGGAATGAGCGATCTGATATTTATAGGTGAAGTAGATCGGAAGCTCCGATCTTAGATCGGAAGTTTCGATCGAGCGGTCCTCTAAGATTAGGACACGTGTCGATCAGAAGCTCCGAACGTGTTTCGGACATTCTGATCCCGAGGCGGAAATAAATATTTAAGGCGGTGAAAGGGATTTTGAAATACGGATCAGATGCGGATCGGAAGCTCCGATCCTGATCGGAGGTTTCGATCTGCGTCTTGGAGGAAAAAATTACCGCACAGAATAATAAAAGGCGGGACACGGATCGGAGGTTCCGATTCACCTGAGGTAGAAAAACAATTTGAATTTGACTCTTAAATTTAAAAAATTGCAATTAAATCCTTAAACAAATAATACACATAAAATGTAAGCTTTATATTTTTTGAATAAATACAATTAATTTGTATTATCAAAAATTAAGTTGCTCGAATTTATTATTAGGCTCCCCCTTAATATGAAATTAAATTTATTTTATGTCTAATTATGATTACAACTCAATCATATCAAGTTCACCACGCAAACGAATAAAAGTGTTTTCATCTAGTGGTTTTGTAAAAATATCTTCAATTTGATTTTTAGTGTCAACATATTGAAGTTCAACTTCATTTTGTTCGATGTGGTCACAAATAAAATGATGACGAATATCAATATGTTTAGTGCGAGAGTATTGAATCGGATTATTTGTTAGACATATGGCACTAGTATTATCACAAAAAATAGGGATTTTTGAAAAAGAGACGCTATAGTCGAGCAATTAATGCTTCATCCAAAGAATTTGCACACAACAACTATCGGCAACCATATATTTGGCTTCGGTCGTTGACAACGCAACACAATTTTGCTTTTTGAAAAACCAAGAAACCAAACAATTTTTTAAAAACAAACAGGTTCCACTAGTGCTTTTTCTATCCACCTTATATCCACCAAAGTTGGCATTGCAATAAGCTTTTAAATCAAAGAAAGAATTTTTCGAATACCACAAGCCGATTTGGAGTATTTGAAAGATATTAGAAAATGTGTTTTAAGGCGAACAAATGTGATTCCTTTGGACATGATTGAAATCGTGCACACAAGAAAACACTAAACATAATGTCTAGCCTACTAGTAGTAGCATACAGTAAGGAGCCAATCATACTACGAAAGGAAGATTGATCTACAGATTTACCATTTTCATCCTTGTCGAGTCTGATTGCTGTGCTCATCGGTGTGGATGATGATTTTGTGTTCTTCATGCCAAATTTCCTTAGAATCTCCTTGATGTACTTGCTTTGGTTCACAAAAAACCCATCCTTGCACTGTTTGATTCGAAATCCGAGGAAATAGTTAAGTTTCCCCATCATGCTCATCTCAAAGTAATCCTGCATAAGCTTTGAAAATTATTGACAAAGAGATTCGTTAGTTGAACCAAAAATTATGTCATCAACATAAATTTGCACAATTAATAAATCATCATTGACATTTTTAATAAATAAAGTAATGTCAATATTTCCTCTAGAAAAACCATTTGACAGAAGGAAAGTAGACAGTTTTTCATACCAAGCTCTAGGAGCTTGTTTCAAACCATACAAAGCTTTGTTTAGTCTATACACATGATCATGCAATAAAGCATCAACAAAGCCATCGGGTTGTTCAATATAAACTTTCTCTTTTAAATCACCATTTAAAAAGGCGCTTTTAACATCTATTTGAAATAATTTAAAATTTCTAGAACAAGCAAAAACAAGTAGCATGCGAATAGATTCTAGTCTAGCAACAGGCGCATAAGTCTCATCATAATCTATGTCTTTCTCTTGACTATATCCTTTTTCTACAAGCCTAGCTTTATTTCTAGTGATAGTATCATGCTCGTCAAGTTTATTCCTAAACACCCATTTAGTTTCAATAATAGATCTATCATGCGGCCTAGGAACAAGACACTAAACAACATTGCGTTTGAATTCATTTAATTCATCTTGCATGTCAATTATCCAAGAATCATCTAATAAAATATCATCAATACACTGAGGTTCAACATGGGAAACAAAAGCAAGATTATTGCAAATATTATTAAGAGAAGATCGAGTGGTTACTCCCTTCGAAGAACTTTCGATGATAAGATCCATAGGGTGATCTTTGTGATGCGTCCATTCCTTTGAAAGTGGTGTTCCTCAACAGAAACATCTATATCATTTAAGCTTGAGGAAGCCATATCTTCTTCAAGTAATTCTACATCATTATTAGTATTACGGGAAACTACAGACAAGGATTCATCAAATACAACATGCATAGATTTTTCAACTAATAAATTACGTTTATTAAATACTATAAAAGCCTTACTAGAGGTAGAATATCCAAGAAAGATGCCTTTGTCAGACTTGGAATCAGACTTACCGAGATTATCCTTACCATTATTATCCAAAAGCCCGAAAATATGAAATGTTAGGCTTTCTCCCTCTCCATAATTCATATGGAGTTTTCTTGAGATTGAGCCTTATTGATACACGATTAATGATATAACAGGCAGTGTTCATTGATTCAGCCCAAAAATATTTTGGTAGAGAATGCTCACATATCATGGTCCTTGCAATCTCCACAAGTGTTCTATTTTTCCTCTTAACGACATCATTTTCTTGAGGAGTCCTAGGGCAAGAAAAATTATGACTGATGCCTTTCTCTTCACAAAAATTTGTAAAACTCTCATTTTGAAATTCAGTTCCGTGGTCACTACGGATCTGTTTTATTGATAGATTTTTCTCATTCTCAACACGTTTGACAAAACTTTTAAAATAATCAAAGGCATCATTTTTTGTGGGCTAAAAACAATGTCCACGTGAAACGTGATAAATCATCCACAATGACAAATGCATAAAGCTTTCCTTCAAGTCTAGCGTTCCTTGAGGGACCACATAGATCTAGGTGGAGAAGTTCAAGGGGCATAGAAGTAGATACAAATTTTTTGCTTTTAAAAGATTCTTTTGTGTGTTTGCCAAGCTGACATGCATCACAAATAGAATTTAATTTTAAATTGAGTTTTGGCATACCAACTACTAGATCAAGTTTTAAAAAAATTTCAATGGTACTAGGACCAACATGACCTAATCGTCTATGCCAAATAATGTTATCATCAACATTCAAGGATATAAGACTTTTAATATTTGTCAAAGATAAATTATTTAAAGAAACCTTGTAAATATTTTCACTTCTATATCCTTTGAAATTTATGGATTTTTCAGATGTGAGTGATATTGTGCAGTGTTGGGGAGTGAATTTGACTTCATAACCTCTATCGCACAATTGACTTATGCTTAGTAGATTATGCTTAAGTCCTTTCACTAGGAGTACATCATCAATCAAGCATGATTTAGATATACCTATTGAGCCGATTCCTTCAATTACTCCTTTGTTGTTGTCTCCAAAGGTGACAGTTTTCTTCTCCTTTGATTTGACTAATTAGAGTAGCTCCTTGTTCCCCATCATATGTCTAAAACATCCACTGTCTAGATACCATATGCTAGGGAGAACATTTTTCCTATTTTCCTGCAAGAATTGATTTTGGTACCCTTTAGTTCTTTTGGGTCCACAGTGTTAGAAAATAGAGATATAAAATAGATTTCTAAGAGTTTAGTCTCTCATAGCGACATCGTCGACACTTTCCAAGAGTGCTCCCAGTAGTAGGTAGGGCTATGGCCTCTTTAAAAACCTATTTTCTTGGATAGAGCAGCGTTCATCAGAAAGACTAGTCGCAAGGCAAGGCAGTTTAAACCGATCTATGATGAACTCCCTTAGATCATATTCTCATAATGCCGACTGATGAGTTGTAAAGTACTCTTAGGCCTCCATTTCATATAGCTCTTTTTATCATATCGATATTTCAAAGATCTACATTTATGTCTAGCATGTCCCATTTTACAACAGTAAGAGCATGTAGGGGGTGATCTCATTTTAGCTTTAGCAATAAGGCTAGTAAAGTCTATAGATTTATTACCCTATGCTATTCCACCTTTATCAAGGCTACATTTTTGCATGCTTAGTAAATTATTCAATTTATTACTACTAACATTGAATTTATCAAATGATTTTTCTAAGTGAGCTATGTCATCCTTTAATATTAGGTTTTCATGCTCCTTAGATTCTAATTCATTTTTGAGATTTCTATTTTTGTTTCTAAGAGATTTAGTAATGTCAAACATAAGCTTATAAGCATGTATTAATTCATCGTAGGAAAGTACCTCATCATCGTCATCGAAGACGATGTCATCACTCCTAGCCATGAGGCAGATGTTAGCTCCTCCTCGTCATCATCGATGTCGCTCCAAGTTGCTATTAGGGCTTTCTTCTTGCCTTTGTCAACTTTTTTCTTGAGGGGGCACTCATTTGAATAGTGACCTTGTTGTTGACAGTTGTAGCATGTTACTTCCTTGTCCGACTTTTTCTCTTTATTGAATTTGTTTCATCGCATGAATCGTTTGAACTTTCTTGCGAAGAGTGCCATATCATCATCATCTTCTTCTTCGACTTGGGTGGATAAGGCAATCCCCTTTTCCTTGATCTTCTCATCCTCCTTCTTTGATTCTTTCCTTGTGGATACTTCCAACTCATGGGTTTTTAGGGTCCCATGGAGCTGATCAAGATCATAGGAAGCGGTGTCTACTTTGTTGAACTCAATGATGGTCGTTCTCTTGGCATCTCACTCCTTGGGTAGGGTGCGTAGAGCTCTCCTCCATACTTGCTTGGTTGGATATTGTTCTCCAAGTTGGGCTAGCTCATTGATGATTTGAGAGAGCCTCCGGAACATTGTATCTACGTCTTCATTGGCTTCCATTTAGAAGGTCTCATATTTGAGTTTTAGGAGGTCAATCTTGGTTTCTTTGACTTGGTTGGTTCCCTCGTGGCATATCTCCAAAATTTGGCATAGATCGGAACTTTCGTTCCATGCATCGGAGCTTCCGAAATTTGAATTCTAAGATCACGCGGGTGTATAGGATCAGAAATTCCGATCCCTCATCGGAGCTTCTGATCGGCGCATTAAATATGTTGTCGGTCAAAAGTCTTCTGGACAGGATCATCTGATCGTCGTTGCAGATCGGACCTTCCGATCCAAGATCGTTGCTTCCGATCGCACCACTTCATTGCTTCCGTTCTGCTTCCGATCAATAAAAAATTGGTTGATAAATATTCGGAGGTTCCGATCATCCCTTGGCTTTCGAAGATGCTTGTGATCCTGATCGGAGGTTCCGATCTCCCATCGGAGCTTCCGATCTCCCATCGAAGCTTCCGATCCCGTAGCAGTATAATTCTTCGAAATTTGTTTTTGAACTTGAATACAACTTGTTTGCAATATGATCTTTGATAGATTGAGCCTCAATTCAACTTGAAAATTTTAACTCTGTAATATGCTCACTGTAAACATTAGTAATATTTTTAACCTAGTTTTGTTAATAATCAAAATATAAAGAAATGAGACTTTGTTAATGCATTAAAAACATTAATCTCACAATCCGAGATTTATATGCGTTTAAGGCGTAAGAGATTTGATGTCTTTTCAATTACTTTCTTGAAAATGCAATCAATTAATATGGTGAGAGATACAATTTTAAATTAAATATAACAAGGATAAATCTAAATGGAATGCAATCAATTAATGTGGTGAGAGATACAATTTTAAATTTAAATATAATAATAAATTGAAAGTTTATAATTGTCACATAAAATATGATATTACATTAACACCCTTAATAATTAGCCTCAAAATTACCAAAAACTCTATTCTGGTTTGCCAGATTCTAGCCATTTAGCACTGTCCATATAATAATAGGTGGAAGTGTTATAATTGTCACAAAAATATGATATTACATGGACACCCTTAGTAATGAACCTCAAAATTATCAAAAACTTCATTCTAGCTAGCCAGATTCTAGTCATTTAGCATTGTCCTTTCATAAATACTAATATTTCACCCGAGCGATGCACGAATTATATCTCGCGTGTAGTATGATTAAATTGGTGGATGATGTGAAAAATCTTGAGTCTTAAATTAAAATATAAACAAATTTAATTTTACAATGATTAATAAGAAAAACGTAAAACAAAATTTAAAAACTATAAAATACAATCTTTAAATAAAACAGATGTCATGTGTGTTGTACGTGATGTTATTTTATAAAATTAATGATAAAAAATAGTAAATATTAACATTAGAACAAATAGTTGAAATTCAAATTAGCTAAATGGATTATATATCATACAATTAGAAAACAAACAAATTATCTTATAAATTTTGGGATAAAAAATAGTAAATATGAACATTAGAACAAATAGTTGAAATTAAAATTAGCTAAATGGATGATATATCATACAATTAGAAAACAAAAAAATTATCTTATAAATTTTGGTAAACTTCCTTAAAAACAAATTTTGTTGTTGAATTTTTCTGGTTGGTCTTGTCATCACATATCAAGATTTTGAGACCCTTAGGATTGATAACTTTAGATACAGCGACATACAACTGACCATGACTAAACACGGGATTTCTCAAAAAAAGTCATGCATGAGACAATGATTGACCCTGATTTTTGTTGATTGTTATTGCATATGATACAATCAAAGGATATTGTCTTCTTTGAAATTTAAAAGGAAATCTTGGATTAGAAGGTGTCAAAGACATTTTTGGAATAAGCACTTTGTGACCCACATTACTTTCAGTCAGAATTTGTCCTTCCAAAACATAGTTTCCGAACCTCGTCAATATCAATCTAGTGTTATTGCATAAACCAAGAGAATGATCTGTGTTCCGCAGCAACATAACCGGAGTTCCAACCTCCAAGTTAAAACAAGAGAATGATCTATGTATATTCGCTGGTACAAATCTGCTTCGTTGTTCTGAAATAAAATATTTAAATTTTCGATGACTAAATATTCTTAAAGATTCATGATATAAAATCTATTTCATCTCGGATTAGAATTTTTTGGTATTTTGAAACAAATTCAATGTTTCCACCGATGAATACATATTCTCTGAACATATTTCATAGATCATTTCGTATGATCAATATTTACGTTGTTATTTATACAGTCTTCCAAACGAAAAAAATATTTTGTTATTGGAAGATTATCATCATTTTTTAATATTCTGAAACAAAAATAAATTTCACTCTTAAAGTTTTCCGTAAAATAAATAATTCCCTATTAATAATTCCTAATGTTTATTTAAATCCTGATCTGTATGTTAAATCCAGATAAATAACGTATAAACACTTTGAGAAATATAAATGATTTTGGGTAATTATTATGTGGATGTAGTAATAGATGAATTCGATATATGCATGTACTTAAAATCATATGTTGTTTTAAATATCCTTCTACGTTGAAATTTAAATTAGATAAGTTAATATCATAATCTACACAAGTATAATAGTTATTCAACAATGTTTTGTTTATTTGCATATTATCAATATAGTATGAAGTACTAATAACATCTTCTCAAAGTTAAGTTGTATATAGTAGATAATGCATTTTTATTTGAAATTTATTGATAACCATCGAAATATCATCTTAAGAAAAAATTTATATATCTATATCAATTTCAGATGCATAGCACCGAAAGAGGTTAAATTACAGAATTACAGGTAAATAAAAATGGTAAAAACAATTTTCAAATCATGTATTTCAAAGATACATTATAAGGTATGCATAGCTACCAACTCAATCACAAAAGTTAAATCAAAAGTATAAGTAGAAGAATTACCTTTTGTTTGAATGATATTTTCTACCTTTTGGGGCCTATAACTGTAGATTTTTTCAGTCATTTTCTTGTTGTTTGGTGCATTCGAAATTCTGCAGTATTTCTTATGTTAGAATACTTGTTCTTTCACTATTGCAGCATTGAGGCTGATCTTGAAATTTAATTTCTTTTATGTGAGTACGTGGTAATTGATTTTGAAAATATGTGTTTGGATTTGAGATAGGGTTGTCAATTCCTTGGCTATGAGATTGGGTTTGTGAATTTTTTCTGGCAGATGGAGGAATGGTTTGATTTAATATGCTCCATGTTTTAGGAATTTTATTGATTGATTTATTGAATCTTTAATTGATACCGTATATTAAAAAAGCAAATATATTCAAAAAGTTGATTGATTGATTTTAATATATTAAAATTTTAGTACGAATGTTCAAATTACATGTTTATTTAATATATTATGGAATGTGTTATCTTTATTTGCCCGTATCTGAATTTGAGAGGAGTGGTTTAATTTAATATTCTCTATATTTTAGGAATTATATTGATTGATTTGTTGAGTTTTTAATTGATATGAAATTTTTAATTGCTTCAAAACATATTTCAAATTACGTGTTTCTTTAATCTAATTGTAGAATATGTCAGATTTGTCGGTATTTGATTTTGATTGAAACTAAAATGTGATTAAACGTTGAATTTCAAATTAAATAAAAAATTTAGGTAGATTGATTTTTGAAATCTTTATTGATGGGTTTTAATTTAGAAAACAAAGGTTATGTTAAATTTTTTGTCAAATTGTTTTGCATATTACCACGTATAATTTTTTTAACATTTATATGGTGTTTTCAATATTATTTTTTATTAATATTTTTCTTGCCAAAAATAATTTTTTTTACATTTATATGGAGTTTTCAATATTATTAATTAATATTTTTAATTTTAGTCATGGATGAAAATGTTATATGCTTGTAAAGTTTTAGAATTTATAATCTCTTACGTGCACTTTCATAATAAAATAAAATAAAATGTATTGTCAAAAAAATAATATTAGATAAATATATATATGAGAGTTGATATTTACTCTCCATTTTTTGTTATTTACACTCCATTTGTGGATAAATTTGACATATATTTTACACATAAATTGGAGTACAAATAACAAAAAATGGAGTGTAAATATCAATTTCATAAATATATATATATATATATATGTATAGCAATGTACCAATATCATCAATTTTAAATTTATTCATATCACAAAAGCAATGTACCAATATCATATTTGTGATATGAATAAATTTAAAATTGATGATATTGGTACATTGCTATACATATATATATATATACATATATATATATATATGGACGAATTGTTTTATATAATATTTTCAAATGTATATGGACTTTAACAATTAATTATAATTTAATAAAGTGATTATAAACAATCAAATTTTGAACTAAAAATTGATATATTATTATATATATGTGAAATTAGTTATTATCTATTTTTATCAGCATACATTTAAAGAAATTATGAAAATCTTATTCAATAACGTTTCAAAATTTGAAATTTTTTTAGTGTACAAATTACATGTGTTATGTATATATAGTAAATTAAAAATTATATATGTTTAGTATACTTTTAATCAAATTATGTAAATAGAAATTATTCCTATTTTTAACTTAAGTTTTTTGGCGAAATTTTACTATATATAGTAAAAACTTCATTTTTATATATAATATAGATATAGATATAGATATAGATTACAAGAACAAAATATTATTTTCTGTTTTGTGTAATAAAATCATATAATGAATGTGGAAATTCATCACACAACATCTTTGCATTGAATCTTCACAAAAACTGAAAACGACATGCATTAATTGTGGTATAGACTATTTTCCATTGGAATGTGAAATCCTTCCATCCATCAATCTATTTACTAATGTTTTTGGTTTATTTATTTATTTATATTTATATTATACTTTTAAATAGGAACGACAGTTGAAGCAACTAATCTCAATAAATGGGCTTGGACCTTGGGCCACATTGACACAAACGCGTAAGATGGCTGGCTAAGATATATTATTATAGTCAACCATGGGTCAAAATGTAAAATCAAAAGGTCGAATCGTTGACTTTGGTCTACATCACAAAACCCAACTCTTTGAAAACTATCATGCTCGAAATTATGGCAACCAATTCGTGCAGATTTCCAAGAAACTGAAAATTTATCAACCATATTCCATTAATTCAATGGTCATATGATTAAAAAAATTATAATATGGAATGCTTGCTGAAATAATCACAATTACGATGTTTGTCGAATCCATTTTCTTCCAATTATCACTATGCCTCACTGTGGCTCTAGCAATCACGGATTCAAGATCCATCAAAGAAGGTGCAACGATGATCACCAAGCCTAATTGCGAAATAAGCTGCGGGAACTTAACGGTTCCGTACCCTTTCGGTGTCGGGATCGGCACGGGGTGTTCTCTGAGCCCCTTGTTTGATGTTAACTGCAACACTTCATATGATCCTCCAAGACCCTTTATTTCAACAAGCAATCTGGAGATTGTAGACATCACGGATGGCACGTTGAGCATCAAGAACTGGGTCGGCCGGGCCTGCTACGTCCCGACAGGACTTGCGGATTACAGCAGCATGTCCATCGATCTTACGGAGACTCCTTTCAGCTTCTCTGATTCAAATAAGCTCACAGTTGTGGGGTGTGATGATTTTTCAACCATGCAGGGATTGTATCCGTGGAATTTCAGCAGCGGATGTCTCGCGTTGTGCTCTAGTACTAATGACCTGATCGAAGGGGAATGTACTGGAATTGGATGCTGCCAGACTGCGATTCCGCGGGGTTTGCAGAGCTTTGATACGAGATTGATTACTCTCCACAGTCATGTCAACGTTTCGTCGTTCAATCCTTGCGGATACACCTTTCTTGGGGATCCCGACAGGTTTAAATTCAGTGAGACGAACCTCAACGACACAGGTTTCTTGGACAAAGTCGTGAACGAAGTGCCCGTGATTCTTGATTGGGGAATTGGGTCTCAAACTTGCAATGAAGCTCAAAGATCTAACGATTACGCCTGCCAGCAGAATAGCTATTGTGTTGCTTCCGATACGGGTCTTGGAGGATATAGATGCAACTGTTCCGAAGGATTCGAGGGGAATCCGTATCTAAGTCCAGGCTGCACAGGTAAATATATATATTCTCTGTTTCTGCTATATTAGCATACTTGTTATAAAAAGAAAACATTTATAGAGTAATGAGTTGGATGCAATTTTCTTTGGCAGATATCGATGAATGCGAAAGCAATCCGTGCGATGCTCATGCCATTTGTATCAACACTCCTGGAGGTTATAACTGCTCTTGCACGAAAGGATACATTAGCGATGGAAGAGGAGATGGGCACAAATGCATTGCTAAGAACTCACATTTTCCAGTTCTTAAGTTTGCGTTAGGTACTCTTTTGAGTCCACATATTATTTCCAATTCGAATTTTATCTGTAAGCAACATTGGTTTATCTTTATTGATTTGAATCCAGGCATGAGTTTTGGCTTCTTGGGCTTAATAATGGTTGCGACTTGGCTATACGTGGGTGTCAAGTCCAGGAAGCTTATGAAACAAAGGGAGAAATTCTTCCATCAGAATGGCGGGTTGCTACTGAAACAACACCTCTCTTCCAAGGAGGTTTCCATGAAATCAACCAAGATCTTTACTGCAGAAGAACTCGAAAAGGCGACCAACAATTATGCAGAGGACCGAATCCTAGGCAGGGGTGGCTATGGCACAGTTTACAAAGGGATCTTGACTTATTCCCAGCAAATCGTGGCAATCAAAAAGTCTCGAGTAATGGATCAGAACCAGATCGAACAATTCATAAACGAGGTGATTATCTTGACCCAAGTCAACCATCGGAACGTGGTGAAACTTTTGGGTTGTTGTTTGGAGACCGAGGTCCCTTTATTGGTATACGAATATGTTTCACACGGGACATTGTTTCATCACATACATCACAGTGGTGGGATGCCTTGGCTCTCCTGGGATAATCGCCTCAGAATCGCAATTGAATCTGCTGGTGCATTGTCTTATCTTCATTCTTCAGCAGCAATGCCGGTCATCCACAGAGACGTAAAGTCGCCAAACATACTTCTAGACGAATACTACAACGCGAAAATATCAGATTTTGGGGCTTCTAGACTAGTCCCCATTGATCAAACACAAGTGAGCACTCTAGTCCAAGGGACCTTAGGATACCTAGACCCGGAATACTTCCACACAAACCAGTTAACCGAGAAAAGCGACGTCTACAGCTTCGGGGTTGTTCTTGCAGAGCTAATGACAGGGAGAAGGCCACTCTCCACCGCGAAAATAAACCACGAAAAGAGCCTCTCCACATTTTTCTTGATGTCATTAAAGTCCAACCGCCTGTTCCAAATCTTGGATCCCCGAGTACGTAGAGAAGGGAGTTTAGAGCAACTCGACGCCGTCGCTGAGCTCATAAAGAGATGCCTTAAACTACACGGCGAGGAGAGGCCGACGATGAAAGAAGTGGCGATGGAACTTGAAGGTCTACGGAGGTTTTCGAGTTATCCATGGATTCAGCAAGAGGTTCAATGCGAAGCCGCAGGATGGACGAGTGCTGTAGAAGAAACAGATTTGTATCCTGTGATTATTAGTCCTGAACATAGCACCGGGGCATACACAAGGCAACATATTCAGGGGACTGCCCCTTTGCTCCAAGCAATAAACCTTCCCCGCTGATTTTTTTTTTTTATAAATGTTGTTTTAAATTTTTTATGCTTTATATATTGATAGAGAACTCAAACTGCTAAATTAAATTTATTAAATAGGAGAATAAATTTTGTACAGCTTCCTATAGGGTATAGAGCCCGTTTGGTTTTCGTATATTTTTTTAAAAAAATTGCTTTTTTAAGTTAGCTTTTAAAAGTGTTTTTTTAGTAAAAGTTGTGTTGATTTCATGTTTGGATATATTGATAAAAAATACTTTTTTAATTAATGAAAATCTAAAAAAAGTTCTAAATTTGGGCTTCTCAAAAAGCATTTTATAGTTACCGTCTATGGAGCAAGCTCTCACTTGATTTTTTTTTTTTAAAAAATATTGAAGGTCGAAAAAATATAAGCAATAGCCGAAAAAAATGTGTACTAATGATGCACGAATTAAATTAGGGAATAATTAGTAAAAATAAATTTTTATCCTTTTGAACATGTAACAGTATTTTACAATTCAGCAATTTGTTTACATACGCTCTATGTTTTTATGAATATTTTTAATTTTTGTTACACTACACACAAAAAATGTTAGAGTTAGCCATGGTTTTTCAAACCGTGACTAAAATCACCGTCATTACTCATTAGTCTAGCCACGGTTTTAAAAACAATGGCTATATTAAAACACGATTTTGTAAAAAAACGATTGCTAAATTAGCCATGAAAAATATTTATCCATTGTTAAAATAGCAACATTTTATGAAATTTCGTTACTATTTTAGCAACTGATTTACGTAAATCCGTTACTAATTTTGCAACGGATTGGCTTAAAAACTGTTGCTAAATATAACCACGGTTTTTGTAAAACCGTTGCAATACTTAGCCAGGTTTTTGTTAAACTCTTGCAATACTTTGATTGGGGTGTTGCAAATAACTTATTGTTGGAGAATGGCGATCAGATCAATCAAGATTGATACCCGGTGCAGCGGAAGTTTAAAAATTTTTATATATGGAACGATTCCATAATGGGTATCAAACCTTTACGATTAAATTGTGTGTGTGTAAAAATTAAATAACAATTATAAATTTTTACCTCCAATCTCGAATCGAGATTTATGGACACCAACAGATTGCTCTGCTCTTGTTGTATATCCCTCGAACTGATGGACGAACTGTTCTTCAATCAGGTCCACGAACGGATAATTAATCCCTCTGATAGATTGCACTAGAAAATCTATCAGAAGTTTCTACGAAGAGAATTAACGAATTTGATCCTTTAAACCAGACTGTAATTCAAAATTCACAGACTGGATTTTACCGAGCAGAGGGGAAAAGGGGGCGGCCACTTCAGAGGAAAAATACTAGGGTTTTTCGAAAATTTTGTGACCTGTTGTGTGTAATTTCTGTACTGCAATAACTTATTTATAATGTAGGCCACTAACAGCTTAGGGCTCATTAGTCATAAGTTCAAGCCCGACAAGCAAAGCCCGCATGTTCAGAAATTAATATAAAATTCATCGTGACTCCGATTGATAAACCGATTTCACCAATGTGCACAGAAACCATTTCTGCACCTTTTAAAGTCAAGATAAATTTTTCTGAATCCGAATTCAGTGATTTCCAAAAATGGCCATCCCTATGTCATTTTAGGAAATCTTACTCCTCTTGTGACGCCTAAAATCCAATATACTAAATCGCATTAATTAATTTAATAAATATTAGGATTATTATTATTTTTAGTTTAATTGATTTAAATTCTTTATGTGAATTATGTGTTAATAAATATTTTTATTATTTATTCAAATGATTCTATTTTACTAGCTATTTAATTAATATTTTTAATTGTTTAGGTTTATCTGTCCAAATGATTTTATTGTGCAATTTAAATTGCTTAAATATTTTAAAGGCTTAAGCTTGAATATTTAAATGATTTTTAATTGTTTAGTTTACTCATTAAAATTATTTTAAATGTTTAGCTTATTTATTTAAATACTTTTGATTGCCCAATTTATTTATTTTAAATGACTTAAATTTAGTGGTTAGTTATTTTAAATTATTTTATTGCTTAGTTTATTTTATTTAAAAGATTTTATATGTCCAAATCATTTTAAGGTTTTTATTTCTGCTCGTGTATTTATTTAAGTTACTTTTAAACGTTAGTCTAGTTTGTTTAAATTATTTTAAATCGCTTTGTTTGACATTTAAATATTTTACTCGTTGCCGTGAAATCGAAATATTTAAAGTGCTTAAATTCTTGGATTTTTAAGCTTGCATTTTAATTAGTGAAATTTAAATTTCCTAAATCCTAGTTCCTAAGTTTAGATAGTATTTTTAGAGGTGTGTAGTATTTTCCTTTTATTTATTAAACCCTCTCACACACACCAATTAAAATACTACATATTATTATATATTATTATACACTTGTTTTTTTAAAAAATAAAATTTCCAACACAAGAAATCCCCAATTTATACCCTAAAATTCACACTCAAATCTCATTTCCCTCACACACCCCTTCACGACATTTCTCATATCCTCTCAAAGCTGCAACCCGTCGGCTTCAGCTCCTTTAACCATTTCTCGCCGCCTCAGCCGTCTCTTCTTCTTCTTCTCCGGCGGAGCATCTTCCCCAGCAGCTGGTCGGAGTCTCGAGCGTGAGTTAGCTCCATTTCCAGCCCCCTTCCAGCTCACTCTCCTCTTTGCATTTCGAATTTTGTGGGTATTAAAGGTTGAAGGCAAGTGTAGGCTTTTCTTGGGCTCTCATTCAAGCTAGTTATGCTCTTGTTCATATTCCCTTTAATATTTTCGAAATGCTTGTTAATGTATGCATATAGGGTTCGAAATTTTGACAATTTTCAGCAGGGTTCTTGGGGGATTTTCGAAATTTGGAAGTGCCATAGGTTTTAAGGAGTTGCATTATGTATTGTGATGGAAAGAATGGGGTGTTTTGCTTTCTAATATGATTTTTGAAATTTTCAAAAGTATGCCCCATTTATATTTCGAAACTTGCATTGTATTAGGGCTGTTTTGAATGTATGATTATTGCATTATGTTGTTTGCTATTGGTTGCATTGATTTAACAAGTCAAGGCACGCTTGGTTGCTTTATCTTGATGATTTTGATATGTGGTGTCGAAGTGAAGAAGTGGGCTGCCCAAGTGTTTGATGTAAGTCCTAAGAGATGGTTTTAAGTGTGTTTGATGGATTGGAGTGGTCTTAGAAGCAAGGGTGCATGATTGGTGAAGGTTTCACAAACTAGTAGGGCATTTGAGGTGTCTAGTTTGGACAGGGCAGTCTGAATTCGGGGCAGGGCAGTTTCCTGGTCGAGGTCTGTGTCGATTCTGTTTTGTCCTAAGTTTAGTTCATGACGTTGCGGTCGTGTCAGTATAAAATAGGCTTAATTCGGATAAGTATTCAATAAGTTATGAATTTTTGAAGTTTAAGTGTCGGTGCAGAAATTTATAGTCAAAAGTGGGCTGTCCGGGATGGGTTGTTTGGCATTTTGTATAAGAGGTCAAATGAAGTTGAAACCTGGTCATATGGTTAATTTTAAGAGTTAGGAAAGTGTCGGTTCAAGCGGGACGGGTTTTGGTTAAGGCATGAGTGAGAAAAAGGGTTTTTCAGTTTTCTTGCTCGGTCTAAGTTGAAAAGTGAGGACTTTGTCAAAAGAGTAAAGTCTTGAGGGTTAGGGGCAGCCACTCGCTCATCGTTTTCACATGCAATGGAGTCGAGTCTCATTCTTGAAATTGCACGTTCGTGTGTGTGAGTCTCATTCTTGATGCCAAAGAAAAATTTAAAGAAAGTCTCTTTGAGTCTTGCATGCCAAAGTATAATTGAGTTGAGTCTCATGTCTTAAAGGTTGCCTATTCGTGTGCATATGACATGTTCTTGAGTTTCATAAAGTGAAAGGAAGTTTTCTTGTTTTGCATGCTATAAAGAGGTGTGAGTCGAGTCTTAATGAATGAAAAGGAAAAGAAAGTAAATGTTTTTGAATGAAGTGATTTGTTTGTGACAAAGAGGGGTGTTGCTAGGCCGGGGGATGCCTCGGTCTACTCACCAAGAGGTTATAGAGGTTTAGGTAGGGAGCAAGAGACATCTTATTTATCCTTGCCACAGAGGGCAATGTGGGATCGGGAGTAATCTCGGTCTCCTTGCCACAGAGGGGCAATGTGGGATCGGGAGTTATCTTGGTCTCCTTGCCACAGAGGGGTTAAGTTCGTCGGGAGAAATCTCGTCGTCTTGCCGGCATAGTGCACTGCAGCCATGATCATGATCGAAACAGAGGGTCACAAATCAATGATCTGATTTCTAGAGGAAAAAGTAAAAGAAAAGAAAAGTTAAAGTTTCAAGTTTCAGTTGACTCGTCTTACGTTTATGTCAGTCAGTCAGTAATGCATGAAGTTCAGTTAGATGTTATGAAAAATTGAAAGTTATGTAAGTTGAATGTTATGAAAGTTGAAGGTCTCCCATAGCGTGAGTTCATCAATGCATGTTACTATACTTTCTAGTTTCATGCATATTTACAGTTAAAGTTCAAAGTATACTATGTATCATAGTTTGAGTACATCATCATGTATTTTAAACCTTGTTATCAACTGTTTATGCTTGTTGAGTCTTTAGACTCACTACGCTTGTTTGATTGCAGGTGATGAGTTATATGTTGAGGTGATTGAGGGGCAGGATCCACTGGGTTGAGGCCACTGGTAGTGCGAAGCCCAATGACCGTCGCTGTTGAATGTTTAAATTTTCCGCGTATTAACTCTGATGTGTAGAATGATTATGAGAATGGTAGTTTATAGCCAGGATGTGTTTTCCCTGTGCTTGTTGAAGTTTATTCCTTAGCGCACTTTATTTTGTAACCGGGAGGTGGTTACTTGTCTTTGCATGTTTATGATTAACGCACTTTATTTTGTAACCGGGAGGTGGTTACTTGTCTTTGCATGTTTATGATTAGCGCACTTTATTTTGTAACCGGGAGGTGGTTACTTGTCTTTGCATGTTTATGATTAGCGCACTTTATTTTGTAACCGGGAGGTGGTTACTTGTCTTTGCACGTTTATGATTTTTTGCATTTGAGACTTTCAGTCATCGTTTCTTTCCTTTATTTGAAATGCTGACTGGGTCAAGGTGGCTTGTTTACTTTTCAAACAAGTCATGGCAAATTTTTTTTAAATCAGTATTTTCTTTATTATTTAATTTTAAGCTTAGAGGTTAGGGTCGCTTCACCTCTACTCTTAAATAAGAAGTCCAACTTCTTTGTTCATTAAATTTAGCTCTTTAAATTTAACTATCTCAACGGAGATTAAAAATCCATTACTCTGTGTGACCCTCAATGGTTCAGGGATACAGCTAGCCGTGGGCTCACAACTCCTTGTGACTCGGAACAACGATTTCCGACTTGCCCATCGAATCATGGTAAGAGCGCCTAGCAACATCACCCCATGATTCCCTAGGTATCACTGATAGTGCCTGCAAGAACCAATAGATTTTGGTTAGCGTACAGTACGGTCCCTTCATCCATATATCCCGATCGAATCAACAACCATTGGTAAATCGAGAGTCATTCGAGATTCGATAACTATGCAATACATCTTGAAGATCAAATAGTGACATCGCATGTGTTACTAAGAAACCATTTCTTAAAACACATCATGTACTCTGGCCAGAGATTCGTCACACTAATATCTCCTCAGATCGCATAGGATATCCACACTCGCAAGTATGTGGTGAATCCTTGACAACAAAGCATCGACTCCTATATGTGTTGTAACTGTACCCAATCCCGACACCTGATGACCCCAATAGAGTCGGTAAACGAGTCAAAGCACAGTACTAGCATATAGAGTCTCAATGATGTTTCAAGTAGTAAGGACTAATGGTGTACAACCAAAACCGCGGACTTTATCCACTCGATAAGTGATAACCACTTGGAAAGTCCGGATAGGGTAGTTCGATCATTCATCATATGAATATCCATTTGCATGCTTCGAACATCTCTATGTTCCTTACAAATGAAACGTGGTACTCTGCATCGCAAATGCTAGTCTCAAACTCGAGCGATCCTTATCCTTATTATCGGACGGCTCAATCGACTAGGAACAGTTTAGAATATACAGTGACTATAAGATGTGTTTCATGATAGACATCTCCATGTTCTACCACATCTTACATACACTAGTATATTCAAGGTCTTTATCAAAACAACAATAGTATATCACAATATAACAATATGAAGAAAGATAAAGTCATTGCCATTAATAAAAGTGTAAATTATATTAAACAAAAGATTGTTTATACAAAGAGTCATCAAAGCCCTTAGCCACAAGTTGGCTCACCGGGCACCCACTCTTTCAATCTCCCACTTGCCCTAAAGCCAACTAGTCATACTACGTAGACCCATTGCTTCGCGATGTTTGTCAAATAATGGTCCTGGCAAGGGCTTAGTAAGTGGATCAGCGATATTGTCTGCAGAGGCCACTCTTTCGACAGTGATGTCTCCTCTTTCCACAATCTCCCGGATGATGTGGTACTTCCTCAGTACGTGTTTGGATCTCTGATGAGACCTTGGTTCCTTTGCCTGAGCAACGGCACCCGTGTTGTCACAGTACACCGGGACTGGACCAACAACTTCAAGAATGACGCCCAACTCTTGGACGAAATTCCTCATCCAAACGGCCTCTTTAGCAGCAGCTGATGCTGCAATGTATTCTGCCTCAGTGGTGGAATCCGCTGTGGTGTCCTGCTTGGAACTCTTCCAAGAGACAGCACCGCCATTGAGCATGAACACAAATCCAGAGGTTGACTTCGAGTCATCCACGTCACTTTGGAAGCTAGAGTCGGTATAGCCTTCCAATTTCAGTTATCTTCCTCCATATACCATGAACATATTCTTAGTCCTTCGTAAGTACTTAAGAATGTCCTTCACGGCTTTCCAATGCATTTGACCGGGATTAGCTTGATATCTGCTCGTGACACTCAGAGCAAATGCTACATCCGGTCTGGTAGATATCATCCCATACATGATACTACCTATGGCTGACGCATATGGTACATGTGTCATTTTCTCTATCTCTTCATCCGTCTTGGGACACATAGACTTGGATAGAGAAACTCCATGACACATGGGTAGATGTCCTCTCTTGGACCCATCCATTGAAAACCATTTCAATATGGTGTCGATGTAGGTTGATTGAGTGAGTCCTATCATTCTCTTAGATCTATCTCTATAGATCTGTATCCCTAGAATATAGGATGCCTCATTCAAATCCTTCATCGAGAATCTACCTGATAACCATATCTTTGTTGACTGCAACATCCCTACGTCATTCCCAATGAGTAGGATGTCATCAACATAAAGTACTAAGAATGTCACAGCATCCTTAACTACTTTCTTGTACACGCATGGTTCCTCCGGGTTCTTGATGAAACCAAAATCCTTTATTGTTTAATCAAATTTCTGGTTCCAACTTCTTGATGCTTGTTTTAGACCATAAATTGATCTCTGAAGCTTGCATACCTTATGCTCGCTTCCCATGGATGTGTACCCCTCAGGCTGCTTCATATAGATTTCTTCCTTAATGTCTCCATTAAGAAAAGCAGTCTTCACATCCATTTGCCATATCTCATAGTCATACCAAGCAGCTATGGCAATAAGGATTCTTATGGACTTGAACATTGCAACTGGTGAAAAGGTTTCATCATAGTCAACTCCTTGTCTTTGAGTATAACCTTTCGCCACCAATCGCGCCTTGTAGGTCAATACCTTACCATCAGGCCCAAGCTTTCTCTTGTAGATCCATTTACACCCTATTGGAACAATTCCACCGGGAGGATCTACTAAAGACCAAAATTGGTTTGTATGCATCGAATCTATTTCCGACTGCATAGCTTCTAGCCATAAATTTGAATCCGCATCAGAAATTGCTTCCTTGAAGAGTTTCTTGGATCACATCCAACATCGGGTTCATCTTGATCCCCTTCAAGAAGAAGACATATCGAATAGGAGGTCTAGAAGTCCTCTCGGATCTTCTAGGTACAGGCGTGTCTATCAATGGTTCCTGAGGTGTATGATCGTTATTTTGTATTTCAGGTTCTTTTCGAATTTCTTCGAGTTCCATCATCTCGCCTTTCTTATCCAATAAGAACTCCTTCTCCAAGAAGGTGGCATTCCTTGAAACAAACACCTTTGTTTCAGCAGGATAATAGAAATAATATCCGATTGAATTCTTCGGATACCCTACAAAATAACATAAGGTGGATCGACTATCCAACTTATCTCTCACTGTCTGCTTCACGTAAGCAGGACATCCCCAAATCCTCAAGTACGAATACTTAGGAGCTTTGCCATTCCATAACTCGTATGGTGTTTTGTCCACTGCTTTAGTGTGGACGTTGTTCAACAACAATACCGCCGTTTCAAGCGCATAGCTCCAAAACGAAGGTGGAAGCTCAGTGAAGCTCATCATGGATCGAACCATGTCCAACAAAGTTCGATTACGACGCTCCGATACACCATTCAGCTGTGGTGTCATAGGAGGAGTCCACTGAGAGAGAATCCCATTCTCTTTCAGATAGTCCAAAAACTCGGTACTTAAGTATTCTCCACCTCGATCCGATTGAAGTGCTTTAATACTTTTACCTAGCTTGTTTTCTACTTCAGCCTTGAATTCTTTGAACTTTTCAAATGCTTCAGACTTATATTTCATTAAATATAAATACCCATACCTAAAATAATCATCAGTAAAGATAATGAAGTAGGTGTGGCCATATTGAGTACCAACTCTAAATGGACCACAAACATCTGTATGGATCAAATCCAACAGATTTTGACTACGCTCAGGTTTCCCCTTAAAAGGAGATTTAGTCATTTTTCCTTTTAGGCAGGATTCAAAAGTAGGTAGAGAGTTAATATCAGACATATCAAACATGCCCTCTCCCACTAGATTGTTCATCCTCCTTGAGGAAATATGACCTAGCCTAGCGTGCCAAAGGTTTGCCGGGTTTTGACTATCGATTTTCCTTTTGTTTGTTGTTGCCGGTTTATCAACATAATTTATTGGAACGTCTTTTAGTTTTAAGTTATATAGATCGTTTTCAAGTTGTCCATTTCCAATCAAACATTCATTCTTGTAAATATTGCAAATCCCATTCACAAAATTGCAAGAATAACCATCTCTATCAAGCATAGAAACAGAAATAATGTTTTTAATCAAATCCGGAACAAATAAAACATCTCTCAAAAGTAACTTAAAACCGTTCTGCAAAATTAAATAAATATCTCCAACAGCTTTAGCTTCAACTCTGGAACCATTTCCGAGCCTCAGCTGGGTCTCACCCATTCTAAGCCTGCGACTTCTTGTCATCACCTGCAAATCATTGCAAATGTAAGATCCACATCCGGTATCCAATACCCAAGAATTAGTATTAAGTGAAACATTTATTTCAATATAGAACATACCCTTCGCAGTTCGCAACTGCTCTAGATATTCCTTGCAGTTACGCTTCCAATGACCGGGTTTCTTGCAGTAATGGCAAACATCCTTGGATTTTTCCATGTTTGAAGCCTTTGTCTTGTACTTCTTCTCGGGTTCGACTTTCTTGGGTGGGGCAGAACGTTTCTTACCCTTTGTACTTGGCCCTTTCTTAGCAGAAGAAGAGGAGCCCACCAAGAAAGCCGGTTTATCCTTCTTTAAAGTGGATTCATATGTCACAAGCATATTGACCATCTCTTCAAGGGAGGCCTCTATCTTGTTCATATTGAAATTCACCACAAATTCGTCAAACGAAGAAGGAAGAGATAGAAGTAGTAAGTCCACGTTGAGTTCATGCTCCAACACCAAATCAAGGGTTACCAACTTCTGTATGAGCCAAATCACTCGTACCCCATGATCACGGACCGAAGTCCCTTCACGCATGCGACACGTCATTAGCTCCTTTACAGTAGCGAACCTTTCAGCCCTCGATTGAGCCCCAAAAAGTTCCTTGAGTTGTACGTGAATGTCAGCAGCATTCACGGTATCCTCAAATCGCCTCTGGAGTTCATCAGACATCGAGGCTTGCATATAACATTTGGTCTTGATATCATGGTCCCACCATGTATCAAGTTTGGCCAACTCTTCTGGACTTATATTAGCTGGTGCTTCCTTCGGAGGAGATTTTCTAACACGTAGAGCATCTTCTCCGAAGTCAAGACAATCTTCAACTTACGGAACCATTCCGTATAGTTTGCGCCAGTCAATTTATTTTGTTCGAGGATCGAGAAAAGTGGATTACGCGAATTCATCTTTATGAAATACTGAAAAGAAACAGACAAATATCAGTGATTGTTTAAGTAATTTACTAAGACATAAAATAGGCGAAATTTATTTTATGAATCTCACTCCCACTATTTTAACGATTTCACTACCCTCTAGTGAAAACGGGAAACTATTTTCCTTAGTGAGAACATGGAGTCCAATTGACAAACTATGGTCACGAATAATATCAGCCAACCATAATTTTCAAAAGGTAGAGCCCAATTGCTTCCAAAGCAACCTCCACGTTTTTACCTCATGTCCAATAAGGGCCCAATAATATGACGCCGTTTATTGTGACATGTCAAGATGACCCATCAATATTAAGTTGTGATGGACGGTCGCCATGTGGATCCCCCAATAATATGAGCCAATCCCATGGGAGTTTCACCCAACTTACAACATGTGTCGATCCAATGTACAGCTTTCCGACGAACGGGCCCCCCCAATAATATGAGCCGGACCGTATCCGCGGGTAGCATCTCATACATTGATCGTTGATGGAAGGTAGGAACATTTGAACAATTTTAAATTTCCTTTATTTATCTTGATATCAATTTTAAATCATATTTAAAATGAGAGATTTTAATTTTGAAAATTTGTCTCATCATTTTTAAAATTTTGTATGCTTGCCGGATTCACACAATTTTGTCTAAAACATGCATACAAACAATAATATCATATATTATATAGGATGATCGATTCCATTTCTAATTGACCCGTGGTTGCCAATCACGAGTCTTAGTCCAATCCTAGGTAATATGCAGTATGCAATGCAATCCTATTACATTAGCTTCCAATTTACATTTCTTCTGTCTTTATTGTCTGCTGGGCCCACCTCCATCTTCAAATCTTCATCTCCCACTAAATCTAATGTATTTACAATAAATAACAATGACAAGTAGGGGATACATTTTTTTAAGGGGTGGGAACGGGCCATAAACCAAGCCCACTTTTATTACATATGACAATTCATATTGGGCCATAAACCAGGCCCATTAATAAATCCAACAACAATAAAAACAAATGTAAATTCCTAACATACACCTACAAAATTGGTCATGGCAATCGATCATCCTTATCCAATAACATTTAATTCAAAATTAATTTATTGGATAACATGCAATGGCAATTTAAATTTAAAAGGATAAAATCATATTTCATATATAAAATCTTATTTTACATACAAAATCATATTTTATCTTTTTATCAAATAAAATCATATTTTATCTATAAAATCCAATTTTATACATAAAATCATATTTTACTCAATATATCCATAAGATCATATCTTATCATCAATTGTACCAAAAATAATTAATTTCAAAATTCAATTTAACGGATAAAATATTTAAATTTTCCAAAAATTCAAATTTATCCAAAAATCAATTTTAAAATTTTCGGACTCGAACAATTCGATCAGACGCCTCGTGGACCAATCAAAAACAATTTTCGATCGGACCAAAAATAGAATTTTAACATATTAAAATTTAATTTAAAATTAAAAAATTAATTTTTCTGCGGGCCGCCCGGGACACTCCCGGGCAGCCCGCGCCCCAAAGGGCTCGGGCCGGGCAGCCCGGCTGCCCCTAGGGCAGCGACGATCGCTGCCCTGGGCAGCGCCGTACGCTGCGCTGGGCAGCGCCGTACGCTGCCCGGGTTTTTGCCCGAAAAAAAAAATTTTATTTTAAAATATTTATTTTGTTTCAAAAACCAAGGCTTAAAAAATTTTTGTACAATCGATTAATTTAATCGCTTGATCTGAGCAACCTGACTTTGATACCACTGTTGGAGAACGGCGATCAGATCAATCAAGATTGATACCCGGTGCAGCGGAAGTTTTAAAATTTTTATATATGGAACGATTCCATAATGGGTATCAAACCTTTACGATTAAATTGTGTGTGTGTAAAAATTAAATAACAATTATAAATTTTTACCTCCAATCTCGAATCGAGATTTATGGACACCAACAGATTGCTCTGCTCTTGTTGTATATCCCTGGAACTGAGGGACGAACTGTTCTTCAATCAGGTCCACGAACGGATAATTAATCCCTCTGATAGATTGCACTAGAAAATCTATCAGAAGTTTCTACGAAGAGAATTAACGAATTTGATCCGTTAAACCAGACTGTAATTCAAAATTCACAGATTGGATTTTACCGAGCAGAGGGGAAAAGGGGGCGGCCACTTCAGAGGAAAAATACTAGGGTTTTTCGAAAATTTTGTGACCTGTTGTGTGTAATTTCTATACTGCAATAACTTATTTATAATGTAGGCCACTAACAGCTTAGGGCCCATTAGTCATAAGTTCAAGCCCGACAAGCAAAGCCCGCATGTTCAGAAATTAATATAAAATTCATCGTGACTCCGATTGATAAACCGATTTCACCAATGTGCACAGAAACCATTTCTGCACCTTTTAAAGTCAAGATAAATTTTTCTGAATCAGAATTCAGTGATTTCCAAAAATGGCCATCCCTATGTCATTTTAGGAAATCTTACTCCTCTACTCTTAAATAAGAAGTCCAACTTCTTTGTTCATTAAATTTAACTCTTTAAATTTAACTATCTCTACGGGGATTAAAAATCCATTACTCTGTGTGACCCTCAATGGTTCAGGGATACAGCTAGCCGTGGGCTCACAACTCCTTGTGACTCGGAACAACGATTTCCGACTTGCCCATCGAATCATGGTAAGAGCGCTTAGCAACATCGCCCCATGATTCCCTAGGTATCACTGATAGTGCCTGCAAGAACCAATAGATTTTGGTTAGCGTACAGTACGGTCCCTTCATTTATATATCCCGATCGAATCAACAACCATTGGTAAATCGAGAGTCGTTCGAGATTCGATAACTATGCAATACATCTTGAAGATCAAATAGTGACATCGCATGTGTTACTAAGAAACCATTTCTTAAAACACATCATGTACTCTGGCCAGAGATTCGTCACACTAATATCTCCTCAGATCGCATAGGATATCCACACTCGCAAGTATGTGGTGAATCCTTGACAACAAAGCATCGACTCCTATATGTGTTGTAACTGTACCCAATCCCGACACCTGATGACCCCAATAGAGTCGGTAAACAAGTCAAAGCACAGTACTAGCATATAGAGTCTCAATGATGTTTCAAGTAGTAAGGACTAATGGTGTACAACCAAAACCGCGGACTTTATCCACTCGATAAGTGATAACCACTTGGAAAGTCCGGATAGGGTAGTTCGATCATTCATCATATGAATATCCATTTGCATGCTTCGAACATCTCTATGTTCCTTACCAATGAAATGTGGTACTCTGCATCGCAAATGCTAGTCTCAAACTCGAGCGATCCTTATCCTTATTATCGGACGGCTCAATCGACTAGGAACAGTTTAGAATATACAGTGACTATAAGATGTGTTTCATGATAGACATCTCCATGTTCTACCACATCTTACATACACTATAGTATATTCAAGGTCTTTATCAAAACAACAATAGTATATCACAATATAACAATATGAAGAAAGATAAAGTCATTGCCATTAATAAAAGTGTAAATTATATTAAACAAAAGATTATTTATACAAAGAGTCATCAAAGCCCTTAGCCACAAGTTGGCTCACCGGGCACCCACTCTTTCACTTATATCACACAAAATTTTCTAGTGGATCCTTCCTACCTAGGAAGAAGGAGTGATGTAGGAGCAGTTGAGTTTCCGAACATCTATAAACAAATTTTTGAGTTCTTACATTTCAGTCGACCACTACCACACCAAATTAGTCATTTTGATACATTGTTCTAATCTATCAGTTGACCTTATTCCGTACACTTATATACTATATTTTTGATCATTTGATATGGACAGTCAAGAATGGAGCAGTTCAACTCAAACTAACAATTGTTGGTGGTCAACTGCTCCAGTGTTTTGAAACCACCACACAAATCGATCCCATCAGGCCCTTTGAGTAGCTGCTCATGCCTCCTCCCGTGATTCACGTGCCTACTCATGTAAAGCATATAAATATTGTCCAACGCCGGAAGACCCTCGCGGATGTGGAGCCATGGCCTCTAGATATATCGTAGAGGCTATCTTTAACAAGTCATAGAACTTCCCTTTCTCAGACCACCGATGATGATCATAAACTTCTTATTAATCTCATGGGATAAAGGTGCATCTGGTATAGTCTCATTCTCAAAACGGAGTCATAGCCTCATCAAAATAAGCTTAAATTTGTTCCTGCAAAAAATAATATAAAAATACAGTAATTGTACTTTTTATATATGTACCTCTTTTTAAAAAAAGATTTACCTAATTACTTTGTCAAACTTAAACATGAATCAGTATTGAGAGCTCATCCACAAATGTGACATCTGCTCTCCTATGTGTGTGCAAAAATATCTCCCAGCTTATCTACTCCTTCAATTGCTTACACTATAAGAATACATGAACATATAATGACAAGTACCGACCAAATTCATACCACTAGTTCACATGCATCAGTGTCAGAGATTGGATTTTGAAATTCATACTTTAAATGCAAAAAATATATGCTGGAATCGTTTAAAGCATAATATCATATTTTAAAATAGTAAGCCCACTTACCGTAGATTGCTAAAAGAATTTCAGTTGTTCTTGACAAAACAATATTTAAAAATTTTAAAAAATATACCAGTGTTAGCTCCTAATTTTTTAACCTCGATACATGTGATTGAAGAATCTATTTTGGCCTCTTAGGATGAATTATATTATTTAAAAACATTAGTTTCTCTTTTTGTAAATTAAGATATGAAATTATTTTATAAATACCAAATTACTATTTATGATCAAGGTCTAAAAAATACTTTAAAAATAACAGTGTTATTATTATCAAATATTTATTTAACAGTATGAAACAACATCAAACATATAAATAAAAATTGTAAGTATTAATAGTAATAGTAATCTAAGATTAATAATGATACTGTTCAAAACAGTATTATTGAAAAATATGATATTCCAGATAATTTGGATTTATTGAATAAATGGACTATTCCTAAAGTAGAACCTAAATTGGCTTATAAATTAGGAACTTTTGAAAGATTATGTTTAAAACAAGTAGTAAAAACTATTGAAAAATCTATTCCTCTCCATAGAAATGAGATGGTAATTGGTTTGTTAAATAAAAAGGATATTTTACCTTTTCAAAAAACTCATAAGTTTTTACATATTGGTTTAGTGCAAATTGCTTTTAAACCTCTTACTTTAGAAGGCCTACCAGAAAGCTTTTTAGCAGCTTTACGAAATGGTAGAAATTTATATTGAAAACAATCCCTTATGAGAATTATTCAGTCTAGTCTGGCTCATGGATCAGTTTACTTTGATGTTTATCCAAATTTTTCTTTATCTTTATCAGATATAAATATTCTTGATGCTTTAACATTAAATGTTAAAACCCATAGTTATAATTATATTCCTGGAACAGAAGTTATATGTATTTGTTACAGAATATATTTTAAACCTTTATTTACCTTGAATCCTATGTGTAAAAGGGTAGATAAAGATTTAAATGAAACAATTCTTATAGAGACCAATTTCAGTAGATCTAAAATCACTACTCGTAGATCTATAAAATGGAAAGAAATTATATTTCCTGAAAATTGGATAATTGAACAGACTGTTCATAGAAATCCTATAATAAATAGTGATTTACAAAATATTGTTCAGAATAATGAAGGATTTGTAGAAATACAATTTCATAACGAACAAAGAAGATTATTGCCATCTTCTGCTAGATCTCTTGCTAGATCTAGATCTATGTACTATCATATTTCTCCTGTTGATTATATGATTGATATACCTCAATCATCCAGAGCATCCACTTCTCAAATAAGAGAAGACAGTGAATCTCAGTCCTCTAAAAAGGATGTAGTTGATGAATTGATTATCAACAAGAATAATATTGTTCATGATATTCATAATGTTCAAAACATTAAAGAAACTGATACGATATCAGAAATGAACTTTATATGATTTTAATGGATAGTACGCCCAAAATTGACTTTGCTAAAGGATCTTTTGCTAGGCAAAGGATTAATTATGAATTTTATCTTCCAAAATGAAATCTTTTCAGAAAATGGTATTTTCAAAGTTTTTCTGAAAAAGAGTATGATATAATAAGATATGAATTTTATTCTTTTTGTGAAAAGCATAATAAATTGATTCTTTTTGTTCCGTGGTTTATTAGAACTTATGTGATTGATTATATCAATGTTATTGAAAGAACATATAAACTTTCTTCTGTTTCTATACAAAAATCTTTGTATCCCCCTCAGCAATCTTTTCAAATTGAAAATAATAATAAAATCTTAAGTTTTGCTTCTTTCTCTAAATTGCTTGAGAATGAAATGTTACAAATTATTGTTAAACATATTAACCAAATTTTGGAAAAAAAAATTACACTAATTTATATTTGACTATTTTAGGAGAAAAAATTACTTCTTTACATAATAGAGTCGAAATAATTATTTCTGCTATAAATAAGAATAAACCAGATGTTCATATACAACAGAAAGAAGAGACTAATATTGTCTCCATAGATTCTTCTTCTATTCAGTCACCTCCTGAAATCGAAGATTTTAAATTAAAATCTTATATGTCTGAATTAGAAAAATTCATAGAAGAAAAATTAAAAAATTTTAATGTTTCTACTTTAGATAAAAAAAAATAGAAAATGATTCTTTTATATCTGATGATGAGGTTAATAATTTGAAATGGGCTGATAGACCTACTCATAATAAATATTATTATAGTAGACCTACTCCTATGAATGTTCTTAATGAAGAACAAGAATATATTATTTCTAATAATTACAATGGTAAAAGGATTTATGAATGGAATATTGATGGTTTTGCAGATAAGCATATTTATAATATTGCTCATCATATGCTTATGTATAGTATTGTTTGTAAGAATAATGGTAATACTGACAAGAATATTGCTAAAATTCTTACAGCTGGTTTTACTGGCCAACTTAAAGGTTGGTGGGATAATTATTTATCTCAAGTTCAAAGAGATGAAATTTTAGGAACTATTAAAATTGAGAATAATATTCCAACTGAGCATGCAGTTTATACTTTAATCATGAGTATGATTGAGCATTTTACAGAAAGATTTACTGATAATAGTGAGAATATTTGTATTTTGCTTAGTAATTTACGTTGCAAAACTCTCACTGATTTTAGATAGTATAAGGATACTTTTTTATCTAGAATTTATGAATTACCTGACTGTAATACTAGTCAATGGAAAGCCAAATTTATTGATGTTCTTCCAGGTTTATTTGCTGAAAAAATTAGAAAAATTCTAAGAAAAGATAATTTGTCTATTCCTTATGATAGTTTGTTGGAGATCAAACTCTAGAGTTTCGGTGATAACAAAGTCAAAACAAAACCAAGTAAATAAACTAATCGAACTCGTCAAAGATTAAAGGTTAAAGATTTCAATATACGAAGGTTACCAGATCAAAGTACCGTGATGAAATCAAGATACGGATCAAACTCCACAAACATATATCTTATTACACCGGATCGATTGAAACAAGGTCAGATAGTCATCAACCAGATCGAAGCCTCACCCTGAAGTAACCGTTGCTGAGATTGTTGGAGAAAACGAAAAAATCATTTAATAAGATTTTGAACGTTGATCGGCCTACGTTTGAAGTCAAGATTTGTGAGCTATTTATGAGATATGCTGGCGGCCCAATATCAGAACTTGTTGGCGGCTCACTGACTACTTTTGAAGACTATAAATACTCAAGCATTTCGAAGATTCAAAATACGAGACCAAGAGTGAAAAATTACAAGTAATCAAAATCAAAGTCGAAAAAACCTTCACTCAACACACTAACTCAGATACCCACTTCATCAGATCAAAGTCTCGATACTCTGAGTTAGAACACACTACAGATCTATCAAGCTCAAAGAAACACTTCAAATCGATCCAGATCAAAGCTACAGCTTTCCAGATCAAACCACCGAAGCATACTTTGTTTCTTCACTTTGTAAACTCTAAGTAGAAAAGTTGTTCTGCTTCGAGTAAGAGTATTGCTAGGAGTTCCTATCAAAGGATTGATAGGATTGGATTTGTACAAAGGGATTATATAAGTCAAAATCTTCTAGTGGAATCCTTCTGGAAACAGAAGAAGGGGTGACGTAGGGGAATTCATCTCCGAACATCCAGAAACAACCCTATCTCTTTACTGCACTTATTTCATTTCATCTGCATTAGTATTATTAAGTATTCAATCTGTGAGGGAGATTACTTCCGCCTGACTTGTTCAGATCTTTCAAGCAGATCAGAAGTTTTAAGCAACAAAACTTCTGTCTGATTCTTACAAATCAGATCGAAGAACCCGCAAACTTTTTAATTGTGTATTCACCCCCCCTCTACACATATTTCGATCCTAACAAGTGGTATCAGAGAGGTTCTTTCTCATCACCTGAATCATCTCTTCTCTATGGCATCCCTAGCTATGACATCGTTCAGTAAAATCCCTATGTTTTCAAAAGAAGATTATGATGACTGGAAAATTCGTATGCAGGCACATCTATCAGCACTGGATGATGATATGTGGTTCGTTGTAACAGATGGACCAATGAAGATTATGAAAGTCAACACTGCTGTTGCTATTACTGAAGGTGCTCCTCAGATGATAGAAAAGCCTTGAGCTGAATGGACTTCTGAAGATAAAAGGAAATCCAATCTTGACAATGTAGCCAGAGACATTCTATACAAAACTCTGGACAAAAACATGTTTAGCAAGATCAAAAGCTGCACTACTGCCAAAGAAATATGGGAAAATCTCACTCAATTATGTGAAGGAAATGATCAAACAAAGGAAAACAAACTCATGGTGGCCATTCAAAAGTTTGACAATATCAAGATGAAACCAGGAGAAACGATGAATGAATTTGACGAAAGATTCAGTAGTATCATGATCGAGCTGAATGCACTTGGAAAGAGTTAAAGAAATCGTGAAGTAGCACTCAAAGTCATGAGAGCTCTACCACGAGAATGGGATGTAAAGACAGTCTCTATGAGGGAATCCAAAGATCTCAATAAGATCGAACTACATGATCTATTTGCAGATCTTAAAGCTTATGAATTCGAGCTGGGAGTTCGAACTGAGGAAGACACATCAGCATCACAAGTTACCAAAGTTCTCACTGCAGAAGATGAAACTCCTGTAACCAAGACTGCAGAACAAATCAGTAGCGATGCAATGTCACTATTTGTCAAAATGTTTGGAAGATTCATGAGGAAGAATCACAATAACTTCCAAAGAGCAAACAGATCAAGCTTCAAATCAAAAGAACCAGCTGAAGAAAATCGAGCTTGTTACAACTATGGAAAAGAAGGACACTTTATAGCCGATTGTACCAAACCTAATAAGGATGAAAAGAGAACATTATACAAAAAGAACTCAAGGGAAGAAAAAAAGAGATTTAGCTGAAAGAAAGAACAAAAAGCTCTGTTAGCAGATGAAAGCAATAGCAAATGGGCAGAATCAGACTCCACTTCATCTGCCTTAGAGACATCGTCAAGTGAAAGTGAAGAAGAAACTGTCAAATGCCTTATGGCTAATAACTCTGACATTCCAGACGATGGAGAGGTACTTGACTTTACTTCTAATGAATTTAGTAAGGAAGATCTTATTAATGCATTAAATGAGATGGTTATTGAATATCGCAAACTATCTCACAAGTTCGATGAAGTCAAAACAAATGGAAAGGGCACAACAGATAGGTCAGATCAAAGTAACTCAAATGAGTATACTGGATCAGACAGTCTAAAGGCTCAAATAAATTTGTTAATGAGTGAGAACAATGATATGAGAAGTAAGCTGCAAGAAACTTTATCTGAAAATTAGAGATTAATAGATCTAGTAAACTCTTGGAATAAAGCATCGATATCCTTAGATAAACTTACAGAAATGCAAAAGCAAGCTGGTGATAAATCCGGTTTAGGCTACAGAACAAATGAAGGAAGTTCATCTACTTCAACCATCAATCGTGTCTGGAAAATAACAGCTCCAAGTATCTGAAGTTTGTGAGATCCAGCACGATATATGAACCAGAGATTCCTATGACATATTCAATACCTCATCAGAGCAAACTCTTACACAGAGGGCTGGGATATGTTGAGCCAGACAGATCTAAGTCAAGATGGACTAGACCTAGATCAAATTGGTCTAGAAATGGTTCTGAAAGACAAAGAACTTCACCAACTCAACATAAACCACATTCTAACAGCTCTTATAGAAAGTATTGGAAGTCAAATAGGAATAATCGATCTGATCACAACACTTGGCACACACAGCACAATGCACAAAAATCATCAGATAAATTTATAATTCCTAAAGGTCAACATCATGGAAAGACTATGAGGATAATCCAAGTATGGATTCCAAAGGGATTAATCCAGCGTGGACCCAAGTAGGAATGGGGACCAAAGTTATTTTATTTACTTTTGTAGGAAAACAATGGAAAATTGATCAAGAAAACAATCTGGTACCTGGATAGTGGATGCTCAAGGCATATGATAGGAGACAGAAGAATGCTATCTGAATATACACCAGGACCAAGACCTAAGATTACATTTGGAGATAATTCTAAAGGTACAACCATGGGTAAGGGTAAGCTTATTCATGGAAATATCCACATTAAAGATGTATTACTTGTAGAGAATTTAAAGTATAATCTGATTAGTATTAGTCAATTGTGTGACTATGATTATTGTGTGGAATTTCAAAAGCACACCTGCAATGTAAAAGATCAATCTGGACTAATAATTATGACAGGAGAAAGAAATGGAAACACTTATAAAGTTAATTGGTTGGATCAACCAATCACTTCAGTCTGCCTGATAGCATCAAAGATGAACCAACATTGGTTATGACACAAGAGACTAAATCACTTGAACTTCAAAGCTTTAGCCAATCTGAGTAAACATGAATTGGTTACAGGTCTGCCTAAAATTGAGTTTTCAAAAGATAAAATTTGTTATGCCTGCCAACTAGGTAAGCAGATCAGATCAACTTTTAAAAACAAAGGATGTAAATCATCTTCCAAAAGCTTAGAACTATTGCACATGGATATTTTTAGTCCTATTCCAGTAATGAGCTTAGAAGGAATGAAATACACCCTGGTTATTGTTGATGATTTCTCAAGATTTACTTGGGTGATTTTTTTAAAATCTAAAGATCAAACTGCCACCCAATTGATTAAACTTCTTTTAAGACTTCAAAATGAGAAATCACAAACGATTGATAAAATTAGAAGTGACAGAGGAATCGAGTTTACAAATCAAACTCTGTCTACTTATCTTGAAAATCATGGAATCAAGCATGAGTAATCTGCAGCTAGAACGCCACAACAAAATGGTGTTGCAGAAAGGAGAAATAGAACTCTAAAGGAAGCTTCCAGAACAATGATTGTTGATTCAGGTATTTCACAAAAGTTTTGGGCAAAAGCTGTAAATACAGCTTGTCATACTCAGAACAGATCAATGATTAATAAGAAAGTCGTAAAAACACCTTATGAGATCTGGTATGGTAAAGTTCCAGTGATATCATACTTCAAGGTATTTGGTTGCAAATGTTTCATTCACAACAATGGTAAGACTCATCTGACTGCACTCGATGTCAGATCAGATGCTGGTTTGTTTCTTGGATACTCATCTGTTAGTAAAGATTATAGAGTATTTAATATTAAATATCTAATAGTTGAAGAATCAGTACACGTTGTTTTTTATGAAGCATCTTTTACTAATGAATTTTCAAGCCTAAATGATCTCAGTAACAGAATAGAAGATGCAAAGCTTGACTCAGAAGATGAAGAAGAGATTTAGATCATAATTCCTTTTGAACCAGTTCAAATTGAGGAACAGATACCAGAAGAACCACCAATTAACAATGAGATTCCAACAAACACAGAACATCACTATGATCAAGATCAACAAGGGAACACAGATCAACTTGGTCCAAATTACAGATGGTCCAAGACTCATCCACCAAACTTGGTAATAGGTAATCCATCTGCACCTTTGAGAACCAGAGGTCAGATGATTAATGAGTTAATGCTTGCTGCTTTTATTTCTCATATAGAACCTAAGAAAGTAGAAGAAGCTCTTCTTGACAGTAATTGGATAGAAGCCATGCAAGATGAATTGAATCAATTCGAAAAAAATTATGTCTGGCATTTAGTTCCTAGACATTCAGATAAATCTATAATAAGAACTAGATGGGTATTTAAAAATAAACTCAATGAAAGTGGTAATGTAGTAAGAAATAAGGCTCGATTAGTAGCACAGGGTTACAGACAAGAAGAGGGAATTGATTTTGATGAAACCTTTGCTCCTGTAGCTAGACTTGAAGCTATTCGAATTTTTCTTGCTTATGCTGCTTTCAAGGATTTTAAGGTATTCCAGATGAATGTTAAAAGTGCATTTCAAAATGGTCTTCTCCAAGAAGAAGTGTTTGTAGAACAACCCCTAGGATTCGAAAGTCAAACTTATCCAGATCATGTATTTAAACTGGATAATGCTCTTTATGGGTTAAAACAAGCTCCACGAGCTTGGTATGATACTCTTTCACTTTTTCTTAATGATCATGGTTTTAGTATTGGCTCTGTAGATAAAACTCTTTTTAAGTTTGTCAAAGGCGATCATACTTTATTAGTACAAATATATGTTGATGATACCATATTTGGGTCATCTAACCCCAAATTATGCAAAAATATTTCTAAGATGATGCAGGACAAATTCGAGATGAGTATGATGGGAGAACTAACATTCTTTCTGGGATTGCAAGTCAGACAGATGGAAAAGAGAATATTCATTAACCAGGTCAAATACACAAAAGAACTTATGAAGAAATTTGGAATGGAGAATTGCTCTGCTGCTAGTACCCCAATGAGTGCTTCAATCAAACTGGACAAAGATGAAGCCGAGCCTTCAGTAGATCAAACTCTATTAAGAGGACTTATAGGATCTTTGCTTTATCTGACAGCAAGCAGACCAGATATAATGTTCTCAGTCGGTCTATGTGCAAGATTTCAATCTGATCCGAAGCAATCTCACTATATTGCCGCAAAGAGAATCCTAAAATATCTTAAGGGAACTCAGAATGTTGGATTATGGTATCCAAAAGATTCTAGTTTTAATCTAATTGGTTACTCAGATGCAGATTATGCAGGTTGCAGAATTGATCGTAAGATCACAAGTGGGACTTGCCAATTTCTTGGTGACAGGCTTATTTTTTGGTTCAGTAAGAAACAAACATTTATTGCTACATCTACAGCAGAATCAGAATACTTATCCGCTGGAAGTTGTTGTGCACAATTGCTCTGGATTCAACAGCAACTCAGAGATTACGGTGTTGATTCATCTGAATCACCAATCTTCTGTGATAATACAAGTGCAATTGCTATCACATACAATCCGGTTCTACATTCCAGAACAAAGCACATTGATATACGTCACCATTTCATCCGAGATCATGTTCAAAATAAAGATGTTTGTTTGGAACATGTTTCAACTGATTTGCAAGTTGCCGATATTTTCACCAAAACATTACCCGACGCTAAGTTTTCTTATTTTCGAAATGTTCTTGGTTTAATTGGTATTGATTAAATTAAGCACATGTTTAGGGGGAGTATCTGCTTAATTCTTATATCTGCTCTTTCCAGTACTTTTAACAGATGAAAAACATAAAACTTATTGCATTTCACTCATTTGCCTCATAAGCTACTCGAGCAGGATTTATTCTACTACGCATCTCTCGACTCCAGTTGATCATCCAAGCACTTAGGGAGTCTTGACCATTGCAGACATCATCCTCAAAGCAAATGTTCTGCATTTCATCTCTCTTTGTGAAGAGAATGACAAGCCGAACTCCATAAGATTTCAAGACATCTCTAGTATTTTGAGTACCTAGCATGAATTTACACCACTGCATCCTAGCACAATTTCGACGACGCATTGTAGGAGTCAACAGAGGAATATTGGGACGACGAGGAGAGCGAAGGGAATCAAGGAAATGCCACATTCTCATTCCTCGCTCAAACACCCTCCTCCTGTATAAATACTTCCGGATCTCATACTGTTGTTCAACAGATGGAACAACGGTGTTATTATTCTCACTTGCCATTTACTCTTACTGTTTTAAACTATATGTTGTTAGTGCCTTGTAACTTTGCTTCTTATAGGGACAGATCAATAGATGACAGGACATCAGCCGCTTCAGCTTCTTTAAACGTCCAATCAACTTCTACTCATTTATTACGGGAAATTCAATTTGATCTGTCTAGATCGTGATAATCCTTCTTGAAATTCTCACACCTATTGACTTTATTTAAATGCCTTTAATTCTTCTATGCAAGAAAATGAACAGTCATTCTTTTCATTTCAAACACATTATGTCCAATCACTGTTTGTCATAATATTCTATGCATATTTGCTTTCAGATAAAATCCTGTTTGAATCATTACTTTCTGACCATGCTTTAAAAATCTTGATTTTATTATTCTTCGGAAATAATCTTTCATCCGACTAAAGATGAAACACTTATCTAAACTTTCATCTGGATAGTTTGTTTTTGTTTTTAAGTTCGATACTGGTTACAATTCCTTAAGTATTGTGTTTACTTTAACAAGTTTCAATTGCACACACAAAACACAAAAATAGGAGATAATCATAATACTTCATTGCAGAATACAAAGGTATTACATTACATTCATCATACTAACTTAATCTCCTAGATTTTTCCTCATTGGCCCCCAGTCCCTCTTTCTCACATCAGCATCTAGACGCCACACGTTCAACCACTCCAGCATGACTGGATCAAAGCGCCTCCCATTAAACTCACCTGAATTGATCAGATGAGTGAGGACCTTTACTTCCTTCATGTACATCAGAAAGGAAACACCCTGATTCGTGAGGATCTCCACAACGCTTATGACACCCAGAAACTCCATGTACTTGTCCTTGCGATCCTTAAGCTCGCAAACATCCTCATGCTTGAGTTGAGGAAACAACGCCTGCTGATACATCCGGATTTCTTCCACTTTGAACCAGAGAAGCATCACCCACTTCAGGATGAATTCCTGAAGTTCTTCCTTGAACTCCTCGACAAACAGATGAGAACTCATTTTCTTTATCTGATCTTATGGTTTGTTTATGAAACAGGATACTCGGGAAGTTACATCCGAGTGGTCTTTTTATAAGGGATTTCTGTCGTTTAGGATTCTTGATAAATTATTAAAATATTATTATTTTTTTTACCGCGTGCATAAAAATCTCCACCGCATTTCTTTTTGAATTTGAATTAATGATTACGTCATCTGACACGTGCTTAGTTTCTTAAAACTTATCGAAAAAGTTGCCTCTTCAAACACTTCGCATTCTGAGCCCTAACCTACTTCTTCTTCGCAAAGAACAAATTACTCGCATTTATTCTTCGATTTTGCAGGAACAAGATGACGCCCATTACCCAAAATGTTCTTCTCATTGATTTTCACACCATATTCGATCTAACAGATCAAGGAATGATGGATATGTTCAGAACAATTGAAGCATCTGGGCTACGGAAATTTCTCGAAGGCGGGAAATTGCTTTACAAGAAAGCCCTACCCAAGTTCTTCCAAATGGCCAAATTTGAAGAGGACTCCATCTCTGCAACTCTTGGTGGAGAATCTGTCCGCATTACATCTACCCTCTTCACTTCTTCATTCGATTTGCCAAAACTGGGAATCACTGATTTTTCAACAATCTCTGCTGAAACAAAGAAGAAGATGAAGAGAATGTACTCCTTGACAAACAAACCAGTCTGCATTCCTTGCAAGAAGAAGGAATTGAAGATGGAATTCAGGATTCTGCACGATATTGTGGCCAAATCTCTTCTGGCCAAAGCAGGTTCTTTCGATGCAATTACTTCTGAAAAATTTGATGTTATGGTTGCTATCTCTGCTGGTATTACCGTAAATTGGTCAGTTGTTCTGTTCAATGTTCTATCTGCTATGATAACTGCACCTACAGAACAATCTCAAGGATTTGCAGTTCAGATCGGAGATATCGTGAATGATCTGAATGTCCATCTGGGACCCTCGTCTGCACTTCATCCGCACAAGACTTTAAATGAAAGAGCCATAGATGTATACAAAGCTAAGCAGCTGATTATTTTCAAGCGTGGTTCATCTCACTCGGATAAGATTGAAGATTTAACGCTCCAGGATGAATCTAAGTCCTTGGCCATCAAATCAACAAAGGAAGCTACGCCTCGTAGGAGAACAGTTCCCAAAAGAAAGACTACAACAAAGAGAAAAGATTTGATCTATTCATCCGAGTCCGAAACTTCTGAATCGGATCAAGTTACTCCTGCTGTTATTATCACACCTCATCCGCAGAAAAAGAAGAAGAATAGTCAGGCTTCCTCCTCGGATTCCACTGCCTATTCCACCTGCACCAGTTCCAGCTATTCCCCCTCCTTGGTGGAAAGTGTTGTTCCGCCGGTGACTCAGCTTAACATTTCTATACTTCAGTCCGGATTCTTCAAACAGCCTAATGATGTACCAAATCTACTGTCAAACATTCAAATGATTATTGATCTGACTGCTGAACACATTATCAAAAATGTGGATATAAAAATGAAGTTGTTTGACAAATGGGTCTTTCATCGGACTGAGGATCATTTCTCCAACATCAAGGAATTGAATACACTGGACAGAATTGCAGCACTTGAAAATAAAATCCTTGAATGGGCTGAAACTAAATTTGTGTCTCGAACCTTGAACAGAAGAGAGCTTGTTCAACTTAGGCTACGGGAAAGCACTCTTCGAAACCACATTCGAACACAGAGAGCCAAGTTCAATCCAACCAGTCTGGATATCTTTTATAAGACCGCCGCATTTAACCAACTGGAGAACGATGCTAATCTGATGACAGCAAATGCTCAACTTATGAGACAAGAATTTCCATCAGAAGCACCAGTCAGAGTTCAACCTTCATCTTCGGCTCCTCCGTCTGATACAAATGAACAATCCCTGATAGATGAACTTATTCTCTCTGCAGAACCAATCAATCCAAACATTTCATCAGCTAAGGATACTTCTGTTCCAGAAGAATCAATGATCATTGAAGTTGTCCCTGCAGAACAATCAGATGTGGTCCTCTTTTCTCAAGAGCCATTAACCACATCTCACATTAAAGATTCTTCAGGAGATCAGCTCTTGGATGCACAACAGACTGAGCAATCTAGCTCTCAGACACCTCTTTCTCATGAAGATGAAATGGAGATACTGCGACATGCATCCGTTCCTCTTGATGTACAACTTGTTGAGAATCTGATTTCATCCACCGAACATGCTCCACAGGAACCACCGCTCAAGACCTCTGCTCCAGATAAATCTCTTACTGAAGAGGTATCGATAACTGAAGATGTTCCCTTTGACACTCACGAACAGTCAGCAATTTCTGACCTTGCTCTGGATACAGCTCTTGTTCCATTTGTTCCTAGAAAGGAACATTGTCTTGACTTGTCTGTCATCTCTGAGAAGGATAGCTCATCTGAACATTTGGTCATGGATTTGCCACCTATCTTTGAGATAGTTCGGACTGATCTTATTCACAGTATCTTCAGACCAATTACCATTATGTTCCAGGACAAGTTGAATCTTCCATCTACTACTCTCTCCGAAATATCTATCTCACTACAAGATAAGTCATCTGCCTCAATGAAAGATGTTGTTGTTAAGCCTGCTGCTGCTCCTGCCTCACTGCTTCAAATTTGTGATTCTACTTCTTCTGATGCCACCGAGCCTTCTTCCTCTCATCCGATTGATGTCCGACCAGATCAACACTTGACTAATTCACTTACTCAGCTCTCTACTATAGTCGGTGAATTGCAAGCTAATCAGATGCAAACTTCTACTGAACTTCGTGATTTCAAGTCACATGTGCTGACAATGGTGAATAACATCAGTGAATCTGTCTTGAACATTCGAAAGCAACACATTAACAAATATATCAATATTCTTGGGAAGCTTGAAAACCTTACTGCCTCCACTGAAGCTCACAACAAGCAGATTCATGACACCTTTGGTACCCAACTCACGATTATTCTCGACCTTTTATCTGAGGGTGGTGATGCCAAAAAGGGGGAAAAGGTTACCTCGTCAAGAGCCAAAGGCAAGGGAAAGAAGTAAAAATTTTCAGATCAGAAGAAAAGCAAAGTCAAGCAGATCAAGTCAAGGAATCCTCTGAGCAATTAATTTTCGACATTTATTTTGTCTAAAATTATTTGATCTATGACAGAAACTTTTGGAAAAGATTTTCGATCTATCGTCTTCATCATATTTTTGATCCAAATATTAACTTGGTTTTGACATCACCAAAAAGGGGGAAATTGTTGGAGATCAAACTCTAGAGTTTTGGTGATAACAAAGTCAAAACAAAACCAAGTAAATAAACTAATCGAACTCGTCAAAGTTAAAGGTTAAATATTTCAATATACGAAGGTTACCATATCAAAGTACCGTGATGAAATCAAGATACGGATCAAACTCCACATACATATATCTTATTACACCGGATCGATTGAAACAAGGTCAGATAGTCATCAACCAGATCGAAGCCTCACCCTAAAGTTGAAAGAGTGGGTGCCCGATGAGCCAACTTGTGGCTAAGGGCTTTGATGACTCTTTGTATAAACAATCTTTTGTTTAATATAATTTACACTTTTATTAATGGCAATGACTTTATCTTTCTTCATATTGTTATATTGTGATATACTATTGTTGTTTTGATAAAGACCTTGAATATACTATAGTGTATGTAAGATGTGGTAGTACATGGGGATGTCTATCATGAAACACATCTTATAGTCACTGTATATTCTAAATCTTTCCTAGTCGATTGAGCCGTCCGATAATAAGGATAAGGATCGCTCGAGTTAGAGACTAGCATTTGCGATGCAGAGTACCACGTTTCATTGGTAAGGAACATAGAGATGTTCGAAGCATGCAAATGGATATTCATACGATGAATGATCGAACTACCCTATCCGGACTTTCCAAGTGGTTATCACTTATCGAGTGGATAAAGTCCGCGGTTTTGGTTGTACACCATTAGTCCTTACTACTTGAAACATCATTGAGACTCTATATGCTAGTACTGTGCTTTGACTCGTTTACCGACTCTATTGGGGTCATCAGGTGTCGGGATTGGGTACAGTTACAACATATATAGGAGTCGATGCTTTGTTGTCAAGGATTCACCACATACTTGCGAGTATGGATATCCTATGCGATCTGAGGAGATATTAGTGTGACGAATCTCTGGCCAGAGTACATGATGTGTTTTAAGAAATGGTTTCTTAGTAGCACATGCGATATCACTATTTGATCTTCAAGATGTATTGCATAGTTATCGAATCTCGAACGACTCTCGATTTACCAATGGTTGTTGATTCGATCGGGATATATGGATGAAGGGACCGTACTGTACGCTAACCAAAATCTATTGGTTCTTTCAGGCACTATCAGTGATACCTAGGGAATCATGGGGCGATGTTGCTAGGCGCTCTTACCATGATTCGATGGGAAAGTCGGAAATTGTTGTTCCGAGTCACAAGGAGTTGTGAGCCCACGGCTAGCTGTATCCCTGAACCATTGAGGGTCACACAGAGTAATGGATTTTTAATCCCCGTTGAGATAGTTAAATTTAAAGAGTTAAATTTAATGAACAAAGAAGTGGGACTTCTTATTTAAGAGTAGAGGAGTAAGATTTCCTAAAATGACATAGGGATGGGCATTTTTGGAAACCACTGAATTCGGATTCAAAAAATTTATCTTGACTTTAAAAGATGCAGAAATGGTTTCTGTGAACATTGGTGAAATTGGTTTATCAATATGAGTCACGATGAATTTTATATTAATTTCTGAACATGCGGGCTTTGCTTGTCAAGCTTGAACTTATGACTAATGGGCCCTAAGCTGTTAGCGGCCTACATTATAAATAAGTTATTGCAGTACAGAAATTAGAGAACACAGGTCACAATTTTCGAAAAACCCTAGTTTTCTCTCTAAAAGTGGTCGCCCCCTCCCCTCTGCTCGGGAAAAATCCAGTCTGTGAATTTTGAATTATAGTCTGGTTTAACGGATCAAATTCGTTAATTCTCTTCATAGAAACTTCTGATAGATTTTCTAGTGCAATCTATCAGAGGGATTAAATCTCTGTTCGTGGACCTGATTGAAGAACAGTTCGTCCATCAGTTCCTGGGAGATACAACAAGAGCAGAGTAATCTGTTGGTGTCCATAATCTCGATTCGAGATTGGAGGTAAAAATTTATAATTGTTATTTAATTTTTACACACACAATTTAATCGTAAAAGTTTTGATACCCATTATGGAATCGTTCCATATAAAATTTTTTAAACTTCCGCTGCACCGGGTATCAATTCTTGATTGATCTGATCGCCGTTCTCCAACAGTGGTATCAGAGAAAGGTTGCTCAGATCAAGCGATTAAATTAATCGATTGTACAAAATTTTTTTAAGCCTCGGTTTTTGAAACAAAATAAAATTTTTTTAAATTAAAAATTTTTTTCGGGCAAAAACACGGGCAGCGATTGGATCGCTGCCCGGGGGGCAGCGAGAGTCGCTGCCCCGGGCAGCGCACGGCGCTGCCCAGTGCAGCGCCAGGCGCTGCGCAGGGCGGCGCACGGCGCTTCCCAGGTCAGCGACGATCGTCGCTGCCCTAGGGGCAGCCGGGCTGCCCGGCCCGAGCCCTTTTGGGGCGCGGGTAGCCCGGGAGCGTCCCGGGCGGCCCGCGAAAAATTAATTTTTTAATTTTAAAATTAAAATTTTAATATGTTAAAATTCTATTTTGGTCCGATCGAAAATTGTTTTTGATTGGTCCACGAGGCGTCAGATCGAATTGTTCGAGTCCGAAAATTTTAAAATTGATTTTTGGATAAATTTGAATTTTTGGAAAATTTATATATTTTATCCGTTAAATCATATTTTATTAAATTAATTATTTTTGGTACAATTGATGATAAGATATGATCTTATGGAAATATTGAGTAAAATATGATTTTATGTATAAAATTGGATTTTCTATGTAAAATATGATTTTATTTGATAAAAAGATAAAATATGATTTTGTATGTAAAATAAGATTTTATATTTGGAATATGATTTTATCCTTTTAATTTAAATTGCCATTGCATGTTATCCAATAAATTAATTTTGAATTAAATATTATTGGATAAGGATGATCGATTGCCATGACCAATTTTGTAGGTGTATGTTAGGAATTTACATTTGTTTTTATTGTTGTTGGATTTATTATTGGGCCTGGTTTATGGCCCAATATGAATTGTCATATGTAATAAAAGTGGGCCTGGTTTATGGCCCGTTCCCACCCCTTGAAATGTATCCCCTACTTGTCATGGTTATTTATTGTAAATACATTAGACTTAGTGGGAGATGAAGATTTGAAGATGGAGGTGGGCCCAGCAGACAATAAAGACAGAAGAAATGTAAATTGGAAGCTCAATGTAATAGGATTGCATTGCATACTGCATATTACATAGGATTGGACTAAGACTCGTGATTGGCAACCACGGGTCGATTAGAAATGGAATCGATCATCCTATATAATATATGATATTATCATTGTATGCATGTTTTAGACAAAATTGTATGAATCCCGCAAGCATACAAATTTATAAAATGATGAGACACATTTTCAAAATTAAAATCCCTCATTTTAAATATGATTTAAAATTGATATCAAGATAAATAAAGGAAATTTAAAATTGTTTAAATGTTTCTACCTTCCATCAACGATCAATGTATGAGATGCTACCCGCGGATACGGTCCGGCTCATATTATTGGGGGGGCCCGTTCGTCGAAAAGTTGTACATTGGATCGACACATGTTGTAAGTTGGGTGGAACTCCCATGGGATCGGCTCATATTATTGGGGGATCCACATGGCGACCGTCCATCACAACTTAATATTGATGGGTCATCTTGACATGTCACAATAATCGGCGTCATATTATTGGGTCCTTATTGGACATGAGGTAAAAACGTGGAGGTTGCTTTGGAAGCAATTGGGCTCTACCTTTTGAAAATTATGGTTGGCTGATATTATTCGGGACCATAGTTTGTCAATTGGACTCCATGTTCCCACTAAGGAAAATAGTTTCCCGTTTTCACTAGAGGGTAGTGAAATCGTTAAAATAGTAGGAGTGAGATTCATAAAATAAATTTCGCCTATTTTATGTCTTAGTAAATTAATTAAACAATCACTGATAATTGTCTGTTTCTTTTCAGTATTTCATAAAGATGAATTCGCGTAATCCACTTTTCTCTATCCTCGAACAAAATAAACTGACTGGCGCAAACTATACGGAATGGTTCCGTAAGTTGAAGATTGTCTTGACTTCGGAGAAGATGCTCTACGTGTTAGAAAAATCTCCTCCGAAGGAAGCACCAGCTGATGTAAGTCCGGAAGAGTTGGCCAAACTTGATACATGGTGGGACCATGATATCAAGGCCAAATGCTATATGCAAGCCTCGATGTCTGATGAACTCCAGAGGCGATTTGAGGATACCGTGAATGCTGCTGACATTCACGTACAACTCAAGGAACTTTTTGGAGCTCAGTCGAGAGCTGAAAGGTTCGCTACTGTAAAAGAGCTAATGACGTGTCGCATGCGTGAAGGGACTTCGGTCCGTGATCATGAGGTACGAGTGATTTGGCTCATACAGAAGTTGGTAACGCTTGATTTGGTGTTGGAGCATGAACTCAACGTGGACTTATTACTTCTATCTCTTCCTTCTTCGTTTGACGGATTTGTGGTGAATTTCAATATGAACAAGATAGAGGCCTCCCTTGAAGAGATGGTCAATATGCTTGTAACATATGAATCCACTTTAAAGAAGGATAAACCGGTTTTCTTGGTGGGCTCCTCTTCTTCTGCTAAGAAGGGGCCAAGTACAAAGGGTAAGAAACGTTCTGCCCCACCCAAGAAAACCGAACCCGAGAAGAAGTACAAGACAAAGGCTTCAAACATGGAAAAGTCCAAGGATGTTTGCCATTACTGCAAGAAGCCCGGTCATTGAAAACGTAACTGCAAGGAATATCTAGAGCAGTTGCGAACTGCGAAGGGTATGTTCTATATTGACATAAATGTTTCACTTAATACTACTTCTTGGGTATTGGATACCGGATGTGGATCTCACATTTGTAATGATTTGCAGGTGATGACAAGAAGTCGCAAGCTTAGAATGGGTGAGACCCAGCTGAGGCTCGGAAATGGTTCTAGAGTTGAAGCTAAAGCTATAGGAGACGTTTATTTAATTTTGCAGAACGATTTTAAGTTACTTTTGAGAGACGTTTTATTTGTTCCAGATTTGATTAAAAACATTATTTCTATTTCTATGCTTGATAGAGATGGTTTTTCTTGCAATTTTGTGAATGAGATTTGCAATATTTACAAGAATGATTGTTTGATTGGAAATGGACAACTTGAAAACGATCTATATAACTTAAAATTAAAAGACGTTCCAATTAATTATGTTGATAAACCGGTAACAACAAACAAAAGGAAAATCGATAGTCAAAACCCGGCAAACCTTTGGCATGCTAGGCTAGGTCATATTTCCTCAAGGAGGATGAACAAGCTAGTGGGAGAGGGCATGTTTGATATGTCTGATATTAACTCTCTACCTACTTGTGAATCCTGCCTGAAAGGAAAAATGACTAAATCTCCTTTTAAGGGGAAACCTGGGCGTAGTCAAAATCTGTTGGATTTGATCCATACAGATGTTTGTGGTCCATTTAGAATTGGTACTCAATATGGCCACACCTACTTCATTACCTTTACTGATGATTATTCTAGGTATGGGTATTTATATTTAATGAAATATAAGTCTGAAGCATTTGAAAAGTTCAAAGAATTCAAGGCTGAAGTAGAAAACAAGCTAGGTAAAAGTATTAAAGCACTTCGATCGGATCGAGGTGGAGAATACTTAAGTACCGAGTTTTTGGACTATCTAAAAGAGAATGAGATTCTCTCTCAGTGGACTCCTCCTATGACACCTCAGCTGAATGGTGTATCGGAGCGTCGTAATCGAACATTGTTGGACATGGTTCGATCTATGATGAGCTTTACTGAGCTTCCACCTTCGTTTTGGGGCTACGCGCTTGAAACGGCGGTATTGTTGTTGAAAAACGTCCACACTAAAGCAGTAGACAAAACACCATACGAGTTATGGAATGGCAAAGCTCCTAAGTATTCGTACTTGAGGATTTGGGGATGTCCTGCTTACGTGAAGCAGACAGTGGGAGATAAGTTGGATAGTCAATCCACCTTATGTTATTTTGTAGGGTATCCGAAGAATTCAATCGGATATTATTTCTATCATCCTGCTGAAACAAAGGTATTTGTTTCAAGGAATGCCACCTTCTTGGAGAAGGAGTTCTTATTGGATAAGAAAGGCGAGATGATGGAACTCGAAGAAATTCAAGAAGAACCCGAAATACAAAATAATGATCCTACACCTCAGGAACCATTGATGGACACGCCTATACCTAGAAGATCCGAGAGGACTTCTAGAGCTCCTATTCGATATGGTCTTCTTCTTGAAGGGGATCAAGATGAACCCGATGTTGGATGTGATCCAAGAAACTTCAAAGAAGCAATTTCTGATGCGGATTCAAATTTATGGCTTGAAGCTATGCAGTCGGAAATAGATTCGATGCATACAAACCAAGTTTGGTCTTTAGTAGATCCTCCCGATGGAATTGTTCCAATAGGGTATAAATGGATCTACAAGAGAAAGCTTGGGCCTGATGGTAAGGTATTGACCTACAAGGCGCGATTGGTGGCAAAAGGTTATACTCAAAGACAAGGAGTTGACTATGATGAAACCTTTTCACCAGTTGCAATGTTCAAGTCCATAAGAATCCTTATTGCCATAGCTGCTTGGTATGACTATGAGATATGGCAAATGGATGTGAAGACTGCATTTCTTAATGGAAACATTAAGGAAGAGATCTATATGACGCAGCCTGAGAGATACACATCCATGGGAAGCGAGCATAAGGTATGCAAGCTTCAGAGATCAATCTATGGTCTAAAACAAGCATCAAGAAGTTGGAACCAGAAATTTGATGAAACAATAAAGGATTTTGGTTTCATCAAGAACCCGAAGGAACCATGCGTGTACAAGAAAGTAGTTAAGGATGCTGTGACATTCTTAGTACTTTATGTTGATGACATCCTACTCATTGGGAATGATGTAGGGATGTTGCAATCAATAAAGATATGGTTATCAGGTAGATTCTCGATGAAGGATTTGGGTGAGGCATCCTATATTCTAGGGATACAGATCTATAGAGATAGATCTAAGAGAATGATAGGACTCACTCAAGAAACCTACATCGACACCATATTGAAACGATTTTCAATGGATGGGTCCAAGAGAGGACATCTACCTATGTGTCATGGAGTTTCTCTATCCAAGTCTATGTGTCCCAAGACTGATGAAGAGATAGAGAAAATGACACATGTACCATATGCGTCAGCCATAGGTAGTATCATGTATGGGATGATATCTATCAGACCGGATGTAGCATTTGCTCTGAGTGTCACGAGCAGATATCAAGCTAATCTCGGTCAAATGCATTGGAAAGCCGTGAAGGACATTCTTAAGTACTTACGAAGGACTAAGAATATGTTCATGGTATATGGAGGAAGAGAACTAAAATTGGAAGGCTATACCGACTCTAGCTTCCAAAGTGACGTGGATGACTCGAAGTCAACCTCTGGATTTGTGTTCATGCTCAATGGCGGTGCTGTCTCTTGGAAGAGTTCCAAGCAGGACACCACAGCGGATTCCACCACTGAGGTAGAATACATTGCAGCATCAGCTGCTGCTAAAGAGGCCGTTTGGATGAGGAATTTCGTCCAAGAGTTGGGCGTTATTCCGGAAGTTGTTGGTCCAGTCCCGGTGTACTGTGACAACACGGGTGCCATTGCTCAGGCAAAGGAACCAAGGTCTCATCAAAGATCCAAACACGTACTGAGGAAATACCACATCATCCGAGAGATTGTGGAAAGAGGAGACATCACTGTCGAAAGAGTGGCCTCTGCAGACAATATCGCTGATCCACTTACTAAGCCCTTGCCAGGACCATTATTTGACAAACATCGCGAAGCAATGGGTCTACGTAGTATGACTAGTTGGCTTTAGGTCAAGTGGGAGATTGAAAGAGTGGGTGCCCGGTGAGCCAACTTGTGGCTAAGGGCTTTGATGACTCTTTGTATAAACAATCTTTTGTTTAATATAATTTACACTTTTATTAATGGCAATGACTTTATCTTTCTTCATATTGTTATATTGTGATATACTATTGTTGTTTTGATAAAGACCTTGAATATACTATAGTGTATGTAAGATGTGGTAGTACATGGGGATGTCTATCATGAAACACATCTTATAGTCACTGTATATTCTAAATCGTTCCTAGTCGATTGAGCCGTCCGATAATAAGGATAAGGATCGCTCGAGTTAGATACTAGCATTTGTGATGCAAAGTACCACGTTTCATTGGTAAGGAACATAGAGATGTTCGAAGCATGCAAATGGATATTCATACGATGAATGATCGAACTACCCTATCCGGACTTTCCAAGTGGTTATCACTTATCGAGTGGATAAAGTCCGCGGTTTTGGTTGTACACCATTAGTCCTTACTACTTGAAACATCATTGAGACTCTATATGCTAGTACTGTGCTTTGACTCGTTTACCGACTCTATTGGGGTCATCAGGTGTCGGGATTGGGTACAGTTACAACACATATAGGAGTCGATGCTTTGTTGTCAAGGATTCACCACATACTTGCGAGTGTGGATATCCTATGCGATCTGAGGAGATATTAGTGTGACGAATCTCTGGCCAGAGTACATGATGTGTTTTAAGAAATGGTTTCTTAGTAGCACATGCGATGTCACTATTTGATCTTCAAGATGTATTGCATAGTTATCGAATCTCGAACGACTCTCGATTTACCAATGGTTGTTGATTCGATCGGGATATATGGATGAAGGGACCGTACTGTACGCTAACCAAAATCTATTGGTTCTTGCAGGCACTATCAGTGATACCTAGGGAATCATGGGGCGATGTTGCTAGGCGCTCTTATCATGATTCGATGGGCAAGTCGGAAATTGTTGTTCCGAGTCACAAGGAGTTGTGAGCCCACGGCTAGCTGTATCCCTGAACCATTGAGGGTCACACAGAGTAATGGATTTTTAATCCCCGTTGAGATAGTTAAATTTAAAGAGTTAAATTTAATGAATAAAGAAGTGAGACTTCTTATTTAAGAGTAGAGGAGTAAGATTTCCTAAAATGACATAGGGATGGACATTTTTGGAAACCACTGAATTCGGATTCAGAAAATTTATCTTGACTTTCTAAGATGCAGAAATGGTTTCTGTGAACATTGGTGAAATTGGTTTATCAATATGAGTCACGATGAATTTTATATTAATTTCTGAACATGCGGGCTTTGCTTGTCAGTCTTGAACTTATGACTAATAGGCCCTAAGCTGTTAGCGGCCTACATTATAAATAAGTTATTGCAGTACAGAAATTAGAGAACACAGGTCACAATTTTCGAAAAACCCTAGTTTTCTCTCTAAAAGTGGCCGCCCCCCTCCTCTCTGCTCGGGAAAAATCCAGTCTGTGAATTTTGAATTACAGTCTGGTTTAACGGATCAAATTCGTTAATTCTCTTCGTAGAAACTTCTAATAGATTTTCTAGTGCAATCTATCAGAGGGATTAAATCTCTGTTCGTGGACCTGATTGAAGAACAGTTCGTCCATCAGTTCCTGGGAGATACAACAAGAGCAGAGTAATCTGTTGGTGTCCATAATCTCGATTCGAGATTGGAGGTAAAAATTTATAATTGTTATTTAATTTTTACACACACAATTTAATCGTAAAAGTTTTGATACCCATTATGGAATCGTTCCATATAAAATTTTTTAAACTTCCGCTGCACCGGGTATCAATTCTTGATTGATGTGATCGCCGTTCTCCAACAAAAGTAACCGTTGCTGAGATTGTTGGAGAAAACGACAAAATCATTTAATAAGATTTTGAACGTTGATCGGCCTACATTTTAAGTCAAGATTTGTGAGCTATTTATGAGATATGTTGGCGGCCCAATATCAGAACTTGTTGGCGGCTCACTGACTACTTTTGAAGACTATAAATACTCAAGCATTTCGAAGATTCAAAATACGAGACCAAGAGTGAAAAATTACAAGCAATCAAAATCAAAGTCGAAAAAACCTTCACTCAACACACTAACTCAGATACCCACTTCATCAGATCAAAGTCTCGATACTCTGAGTTAGAACATACTACAGATTGATCAAGCTCAAAGAAACACTTCAAATCGATCCAGATCAAAGCTACAGCTTTCCAGATCAAACCACCGAAGCATACTTTGTTTCTTCACTTTGTAAACTCTAAGTAGAAAAGTTGTTCTGCTTAGAGTAAGAGTATTCCTAGGAGTTCCTATCAAAGGATTGATAGGATTGGATTTGTACAAAGGGATTGTATAAGTCAAAATCTTCTAGTGGAATTCTTCTGGAAACAGAAGAAGGGGTGACGTAGGGGAATTCATCTCCGAACATCCAGAAACAACCTTATCTCTTAACTGCACTTATTTCATTTCATCTGAATTAGTATTATTAAGTCTTCAATCTGTGAGGAAGATTACTTCCGCCTGACTTGTTCAGATTTTTCAAGCAGATCAGAAGTTTTAAGCAACAAAACTTCTGTCTGATTCTTACAAATCAGATTGAAGAACCCGCAAACTTTTTAATTGTGTATTCACCCACCCCCCCCCTCTACACATATTTCGATCCTAACATAGTTATACCTATGGAAAACTTATTAATACTTGTGTCCAAGAAGTTCTAGCTCTTTGTAATGAATTAAAGCTAGATTAACAAATAAAAAGACAAAATTTGTTAGAAAAAAGACAACTTGGTAAATTTTGTGACCAATTTGGTATTTATATGCCTAAAGATAAGAAAAAATTACCTGATGTAGGTAGATCTAATAGATCTAACAGATTTTATAGAAAACGTCGTCCCTTATCTGAAAAACAAAAAGATAAGAAAGGAAAAAGAAAAGAGTTGCGTAGGCAGAAAAGGACATAACCTAAGAAAAAATATAAAGTTATTTGTCATAAATGTTGTAAAGAAGGTAATTATGCTAATAAGTGTTGGACCAAAGAAAAGATTAAAAATCTTGACATAGATGATAGTATTAGAGAAAAATTATTTAATATCTTTCTAAATTCTGATTCTAATAATAGTTCGAAACAAAAATTTTATAGTTCTGAGGATATTAATGCCTTAGAAAATGATTCGATTATCTCAGATTCTGATACTTAGGATTGTGATGCTTGTATTCAAGGACAAGTATTGTGGGGACCTCGGGTGCTAATCTCATCTTAAGGGGCAATTAATGAATAAGCATCATTAATTAGAAAATAATAATTCAAGACTGAATAAAATTAACCAGAACATTTGGCGACGCAAAACTATACATTTGGCGACGCAAAATCACGTCGCAAAAAGAACCAACTTTTTTTTTTCAGAACCCCATGCGCGCCCGCGCCCCTCTTCAGGTGCGCCCGCGCATGGGTTTCGGGAAGAATCTGGAAATATGCTAAACATAACAGTTGTAGATATTTGTCTTAACTTTCCAATGCTGCCGACCGCACCCTAATCGTAGTTTTCAGTAAAACGTTATGCTTATTCTACCAAGAAGGGTCGGTGCAGAAATTTACAAAAATTACCAAAGGCTACAACAAAGATAAAAGTTTCTAGGGCTATTTCAAATCTGAAAAATTGCATACATAATCTCAACATGTCCCAAACATAAACACATGCATATCTAGACATAACAATAATCGCATACATGTTTCTAAGGTGCAATACAATAAACTCAATTCTAAGTTTTCAAAGCTCAAACTAAACAACCACCTTCTAACATGCATTTGACAGCAATCTATTCTTAGCCCTAAGTCACCACATGCTAATCTTTCTCAATCTCGAGCTATCCAAGCCACATCTGACTCGCTCATGCCCCAAACCTGATGCAATGCACACATACAAACAAAGCAACAACCGAATAACTCCGCTGAGAATAAATCCCAGTATGAAAGACATGCATATACATCATATAAGCATATTGAATCTATATGCTATAAGAATTCTAAATCATCAAAACATGTAACAACATGTAATCATAGAAATATACTCCATTCTTAAATCCTTAAAACATATCTATTCATCTAAAACAATATCATTTCAAGCATATCACTACATTCATATATAGCATGGCATATCACAACATTCTAGCATTTACCATAAAAATCTCTAAGTTAATGCATAAATGCAATGCATGTTTCAAGGAATAGGCTATCAAATATGATACCAATAAATCTTAGTTCTTGGGATCCCGGGGAAATAAAATCTTTAACCGACCACCAACTTACCCAATCGAGGTGGCATTAAATATCTCAATTCCCCTGACTTTGGTGCAACTATAGTGACTCTTCTAGCTCTGGAAGTAAATCTACATTCTGTGCCACTCAACTACAGCCCTCCAAACGTCATATGCACTCTAGGCCAATCAGCTCTCTGTGCTTTTCAAGGTAGGGTTCAAGATGAATGCAACATAATCTTGATGCATTAAGTCATACAAATACTGATAAACATCTTGAACACACAATTCAATAATCATTCATAGCAACAATAACAAGTAAATCACATAAGAGCACCTAAACAGATATGTATGTGATTTTAGGAAAACTCGAAAACCACCACGTTCTCGAGTTGTTCTATCTAGCGAGGATAATGTCGATCCATACCTTTTAATAGTAGTGTTGACATATTCAAGCTTGCTAGCATCAAATCAAATGGCATATCTAAACTTCTATTCATTCCACACTTGTTCATTGACGTTGATAGGTGATCAAATTCTTGATTCAACTTTAATTGTTCAAACGGCTCGAACTCGTCGATTCGACTTCGATGATCTTTCACTTCAATTCTTAAATGAAATTATAACATATCTTAACATCAGCTTCCATTCCCATTTCAATCTCATCACATATGAACCAACTACAAGACTTGATTGTTCAATCGAAATCAAAACCGGCGGCATAACGGTTCGAAACCGAAATTCCAAACACATTAACATCAATATCATCACTACCTTAACACTATAACCTCCTCAAATATGCAGCACATACACGTACATATCAATCAAGAAAATTAAGAATTCTCACAATTCTTTCAAAATTCGAAAACATGTCCAAACGACGATCTTTTCTCAATCCGTCTTAGATATGCTATCGTCGTATATGCTAGAACACATTTATACAATCAAATCTTAATTCTAACAACTTCTTAAAATTAAAACATGGTAGAACTTCATAAAACTTACGTCAAAACGAAGCACTCGGAGCTGTGATCGCAAATATATGATCAATCAAAAATTCTACCGGGCGGATCGATTTTTATCGGAGCTTGAAAGGTTCAAAAATGGCTTAACCCTTCTATTTTATTTTCTCTCGGTTTCTTGCTGGGTTTTGGGCCAAAAATCTGATTCATTTCATCCATGACACACGTATAAATGTCAAGTTTCAAGGATAATTGCACTTTGGTCCCTGAACTTTGACATATTTGCAAATCAGTCCTCGGACAAGCAATTTAATTCAATTTCAATCTTAAATAATTTAAGAATATTAGAATTTAAGTCTAAACTCTAAATATTCTCAAATTAAATCTTATCGGATTAAAATTAAATCATTTCGGACCTTATCGCATTTTAGTCCTTGAACTTCTCAATATTTGCAAATGGGTCCTTGCTCGGATTTAATCCTCAAATTAAATCCTTGATATTTCTAATCTTGGAATGCACATATTAAATTTCATAAATATCAATACAAATATTTTTAATCTTTTAATTTAAGAATTCCGGATATTAAAATCTTAAAATCCGAAAAATCCTCAAATTACATATTTTTGACTCGAAATTGAAATCTCTAATTTCCATAAATTCTTAAATTCATATTTTCTCTTATTCGGAATTTAAATCTTAAATCCCGACATTAATAACTTAATATTTTTGGGCCTTACATTTCCTCCCCTCTAAGGACTAATTTCGTCCTCGAAATCGCATTCGATCTTACTGCTGATTCTCGTAAGCTGTATAGCTAAATGAAGTAATACTTACTTAAATTCTGTGAGCTTTAGATATCTATTCTGATATTTTTTTTTCTTCGATCGTATCTTAATCTTCTTTCTGATAGGTTCTGTAATCATATGTATTCTCATTAACATATAATCACTGAGTCAACTTATATAGAAGTTTCTCCTTCTCGTGATCTAACTCTGCATCGGTTAGTCTACTTCTCTTAAAATCTTATCGGTTTTTGCTTTATCTGAATTGAATGCACATACATATTCTAGCTGCTATTCTTCAGCTAAATCATATGGATAACAATTCATCTATCTGACAATTCGAGATTGAGTATTAATCCATAAGCTAGATTAAATACTTACAGGGATCAAATATTATTTCACGTCTGAAATCTCTTTCTGAACCTAATGATGCTCGGAAAAGAACTTCTTTACTGATCATTCTGTTCAGGCTTCCTGCTCTGTTCTTATGCTGTTCAAATCAATCTTCACATTCTCTATCTTTTCTTGACTCATATCTGGTCTGATAGCTGATACTTCTGACATATCATTTCAATATAAAGACAATTCTGCTTTTCTTATCATCTAAACGCAAAAGACTGTCTCTATATCTATCAGATAGCTGTCACAGGAATTATAGTAATCAAGTGGAAAATAATCAATCAACTAGTACCGAATCTAGTACTATAGTTCTGAGCATATCCTCGAAAATCTGGATAATCACATCTGATAGTCCACTAATCGGAGGATGGTATAATGAAATCTCATATAACCAAACACTTGGAACATCTGACAATCAGTGCCACAATCTAGAAAACAAATCTAAAGTCTCTATCTCGACAATAGATTTCAATAATTCCTGTAATCTGATCATATTGCTAACTTTGTAACAGGTATCTCTTTATGTCTGTATCATATCTAATACAACATATTCTTGAATCTGTCGAAATCTATTACATCTGAATCGCAAAATCATGACGATTTCAATAATTTCGAACTAAAATTCTTCGATCAGTTGATCTTATTTCGGATTTTAAGTAATTAATCTGTTACAGAAACCATTTGGTTTATTCTTTTCTGCTTCTTTTACTGGACGTTTAGGATTGGTAATGCTCATTCTGTCGTATCTGCTTTCATTTCTATCACCAATACTAATTTCCAAGTAATGACTACATGTATGTCATACATGTATAGACAATTGAATGTATATTAAATCTGTTGTCATATGTCTCTTTCAAAACCTGATATTCCCTATCTAGAATATCTGGCATCCTCAAACGATATTCACCGCAAAATTCATCTGTTCTGATCTGCTGTCTTGTCTCATATCTTAATATAGCGTTCTCAATCTAATTTTCATTGCTTGATCTAATATCAATGTTGCTTTAATCTTTCCAAACTAATCTAGCTTAGCATGGATTGCAACAATTCTGATTGTGTGAGTATCTGTCTAGAAACTCAAGTACAAAAAGTACAAAAATTACAGATCTGTACTCAATCGATCAAGCAAGTAGCTAATTTCTTCTTTCTATTTCCCAATTATAGGCAACTTATGCAATCAACCCATAAATCTTGCTGGTACTCTGAATCTGAATTTCTATCAGTTACGAGCTAAATACTTCAAGATACACTGAATAAACACATCAAATAATCAATAATTCTCAAATTTCAAATCAAAGGAACTAGCTAAAGGAAATGTCAGTCAAAATCAAATATTCTGAATGACAGCGAGTGAATCAAAGCAGACTCTAGCAAAACAATAAGAGTCAATCAAAATCGATCGAGGTCAAATAACACAACCTCAGAATCGATATCAAGAAATTCAAGAATCATGATTTCTATGATGTAATAGCTTCAGCAACATTGAAGAAAAAGCTCGACTGTAACTGATTTTTCTTATTCTCTATTGACATGAGTTTAGCTATTAATTCCCTTTTGACAATAATCGAATATTATCTTTTCGACTTAACTTGTTGTCATAGAATTAATAATCACTTCGGTACTAGAATAATTCTTTGCTAATCAATATTCTGCTGTTTTTGGAGTTCTTCAGTTCAATAGTGCTTTTCTGTACGAGTTGTCATAAGATTTTCGTACTAGACACCACTCTATATAGAACTGCATTCATATCGTAGAAAGGTCGGAATATGTCATTGAACTATTTCTGTACATTCTAACCACTGACATATCTGTCAATTCTAGGTTAATTCTATACTAGTTCAGTATATCGACTAGAATTCTTCCGACATTCTTCCACTTTAATCTTTATATAACCAGTACCGAAATAAGAAAAATCTAATTTCTGAAACTCACATCTTAACTATTGCTTAATCAGTGCACGGATTCAATCAGCTGTTAACTGGTACTCAGTTATTGCATTAATATCTATAATGCATGCTAGCTTAATACCCAAGTCATATATTATCACATCCAATCTTATTTCCTCAAATCTGCATTTCATCTTCTCAAAGACAAAGACTCAGCAAATATAATTAATAAAGGCTCAACAGATACTTATTATAGCATAACAAATCACGGATCTATGACTGTATGCCATATCACCATATATAAGCAGGTTAACTAAAATTACTTCAATTACCTGCAGTTTTATTATCAGGTGCAATTTGAGCCAAATAATATGTAATTGCTTATTGTCAATGGGATTATTCTATCTTTGGATTTCTTCTTAATCTGCTTAAGCTAGGTAGGGTATTATTCTCTTTCTTAAAATACTGACTCTTAAACATGATCATTCTTTGTTGCTGTTGTCACTATATTTTGCTTCATAGAGATACTGCTATGACATCTGTAGTGGAGGTGATGATCATAGTTTTTCACAATTACAGAGGCGTGAATAAAATTTCAACTCTGCCTCGTACTACCGGTTCGTGATTTCGTTATTCTATTACTGGCTTTAAATAAACTCATTAAAGTTGTTATTCTTCTATTCTGCAAAGTCTGCTTTCCTATCTTTTTTTATCATATACGGAAAGAAACAATTCTGTTTACTTACCTGCCAAACATTTCAATACTTCTGCTCTTCCATAAGTTCTTCTGGAAACTTCACCAACTTCTTGCTAAGTCCTGGAGTTGATATAAAATCAGGCTGGTTCTATGTTCATTTGAATATTCTTCTCTTGAACAACTGATCCAGCTCTTCAAATCAACCCCTTTCTAGACATAGCATATTCTATATCTTTCTGAGTTGATGATTAATAGCTTTGGAGTTGTTCAACTAACATACTCCTCAATGCAATCATCATATCGATCGGCTCAAAAACTTACCTCAACACTATTCTGTTCTGTATGCGGTTCTGTTCTGTCTGAGGTTCTCAAGCTATCTGCACAATCTGTCTTATTCGATAACAGAAGCAATATATGTTGCAGAGATTATAAAATACAATTTCAGTATAAATACATATAATATCATGCTTCTGAATAGAACACATACTTGCAAATTCTTATGCTTTTCAAATAATACATGCTTGCAACGAATTCACTTATTCTAATGAATTCAATACATCAGGCATATATATCAGCATATAAGCATGTAATTCTCATCTCAGTAAAGCAATCCGTGGTCAATAAGCAATCATATGCGCATACAATTCTTTAAAGCAAGTAAAGCATAATCATGCAATACTATAAATGCATGCGACTAAATCTACCCCGCTCAACTTCTATCTTAATCCAAGACTTTAGGCTCTGATACCACCTGTTGTGGGGACCTCGGGTGCTAATCTCATCTTAAGGGGCAATTAATGAATAAGCATCATTAATTAGACAATAATAATTCAAGACTGAATAAAATTAACCAGAACATTTGGCAACGCAAAACTATACATTTGGCGACGCAAAATCACGTCGCAAAAAGAACCAAATTTTTTTTTTCAGAACCCCATGCGCGCCCGCGCCCCTCTTCAGGCGCACCAGCGCATGGGTTTCGGACAGAATCTGGAAAAATTCTAAACATAACTGTTGTAGATCTCTATCTTAGCTTTCCAATTCCGCCAACCGCACCCTAATCAGAGTTTTCAGTAAATATTTATGCTCATTCTACCAAGAAGGGTCGGTGAGACATTTACAAAAATTACCAAAGGCTACAACAAATATCAAAGTTGCTAGGGCTATTTCAAATCTGAAAAATTGCATACATAATCTAAACATGTCCCAAACATAAACACATGCATATCTAGAAATCACAATAATCGCATACATGTCTCTAAGTTGCAATACAATAAACTCAATTCTAAGTTTTCAAAGATCAAACTAAACCAACACCTTCTAACATGCATTTGACAGCAATCTATTCTTAGCCCGAAGTCACCACATGCTAATCTTTCTCAATCTCGAGCTATCCAAGCCACATCTGACTCGCTCATGCCCCAAACCTGATGCAATGCACACATACAAACAAAGCAACAGCCGGATAAATCCGGTGAGAATAAATCCCAGTATGAAAGACATGCATATACACCATATAAGCATATTGAATCTATATGCTATAAGAATTCTAAATCATCAAAACATGTAACAACATGTAATCATAGAAATATACTCCATTCTTAAATCCTTAAAGCATAGCTATTCATCTAAAGCAATATCATTTCAAGCATATCAATACATTCATATCTAGCATGACATATCACAACATTCTAGCATTTATAATTGCATATTATAAACCATAGAAATCTCTAGGTTAATGCATAAATGCAATACATGTTTCAAGGAATAGGCTATCAAATCTGATACCAATAAATCTTAGTTCTTGGGATCCCGGGGAAATAAAATCTTTAACCGACCACCAACTTACCCAATTGAGGCGGCGTTAAATATCTCAATTCCCCTGACTTTGGTGCAACTATAGTGAGTCTTCTAGCTCTGGAAGTAAATCTACATTCTGTGTCACTCAACTACAGCCCTCCAACCGTCATATGCACTCTAGGCCAATCCGCTCTCTGTGCTTTTCAAGGTAGGGTTCAAGATGAATGCAACATAATATTGATGCATTAAATCATACAAATACTGATAAACATCTTGAACACACAATTCAATAATCATTCATAGCAACAATAGCAAGTAAATCACATAAGAGCACCTAAATAGATATTTATGTGATTTTAGGAAAACTCAAAAACAACCACGTTCTCGAGTTGTTCTATCTGGCGAGGATAATGTCGACTCATATCTTTCAATAGTAGTGTTGGCATATTCAAGCTTGCTAGCTTCAAATCAGATGGCATATCTAAACTTCTATTCATTCGACACTTGTTCATCGACGTTGATAGGTTTTCAAATTCTTGATTCAACTTTAATTGTTCAAACGGCTCGAACTCGTCGATTCGACTTCGATAATCTTTCACTTCAATTCTGAAATGAATTTATAGCATAGCTTAACATCAGCTTCCATTCCCATTTCAATCCCCATTTCAATCTCAAAACATCTGAAACAACTGCAAGACTTGATTGTTCAATCGAAATCAAAACCAGCGGCGTAACGGTTCGAAACCGAAATTCCAAACACATTAACATCAGTATCATCACTACCTTAACACTATAACCTGCTCAAATATGCAGCACATACACGTACATATCAATCAAGAAAATTCAGATTTCTCACAATTCTTTCAAAATTCGAAAACATGTCCAAACGACGATCTTCTCTCAATCCGTCTTAGATATGCTATCGTCGTATATGCTAGAACACATTTATACAATCAAATCTTAATTCTAACAACAACTTAAAATTCCAACATGGTAGAACTTCATAAAACTTACGTCAAAACGAAGCACTCGGAGGTGTGATCGCAAATATATGATCAATCGAAAATTCTACTGGGCGGATCGATTTTTATCGGAGCTTGAAAGGTTCAAAAATGGCTTAACCCTTCTATTTTCTTTGCTCTCGGTTTCTATCTGGGTTTTGGGCCAAAAATCTGATTCATTTCATCCATGACACACGTATAAATGTCAAGTTTCAAGGAGAATTGCACTTTGGTCCCTGAACTTTGACATATTTGCAAATCAGTCCCCGGACAAGCAATTTAATTAAATTTCAATCTTAAATAATTTAAAAATATTAGAATTTAAGTCTAAACTCTAAATATTCTCAAATTAAATCTTATTGGATTAAAATTAAATCATTTCGGACCTTATCGCATTTTAGTCCTTGAACTTCTCAATATTTGCAAATGGGTCCTTGCTCGGATTTCATCCTCAGATTAAATCCTTGATATTTCTAATATTGGAATTCACATATTAAATTCCATAAATATCAATACAAATATTTTTAATCTTTTAATTTTAAGAATTTCGGATATTAAAATCTTAAAATCCGAAAAATCCTCAAATTACATATTTTTGACCCGAAATTGAAATCTCTAATTTCCATAAATTCTTAAATTCATATTTTCTCTTATTCAAAATTTAAATCTTAAATTCCATCATTAAGAACTTAATATTTTCGGGCCTTACAAGTATGCACTAAGAAAGATGATAATAATGATGAGTTTTATAAGTTGATGTCTCAATTTGAGGATATTAATATTAATGTTTTTGATAATAATAACATTTTAGAATTTCTTAAGATGATTAAGGATCATAGTTTAATTTCTAGTATCATTGATAAAATGGATAGTAATCCATCTACTAGTAATAAGACAGAGAGTATTATTAATCCTATTTATACTATGACAGAAGTCAAAAAACTTCTTAAACAAAAGTATGAAAACCAAAATCCTGTGATTATTCAGGATTTAGTACATGAGATTAATAATCTAAAAAAAAAGGTAAAAATTTTACAAAATGACAATTTAGTTCTTCATAAAAGAATAAATAAAATTGAGAAAGGAAAAGAAAAAGTGTATAATCAAGGAAATTTTCAGGATACTGAAAATGATTATGATCAAGAAGATTATTTAAAAAAATTATCTTTCTTTGAGGATAATCACCTTTTTGTGTTAAGTATGATTATATATCAAAAATGGTATACTAATATTACTCTTTTGATTGATAATTCTTATAAGAAAAATTTTATTGCTATGATTGATAGTGGTGAAGATTTAAATGTTATACAAGAAGGTCTCATACCCACAAAATATTTTCATAAGACTACTCATTCTTTATCTCATGCAGGTGGAGAACCTCTTGATATAAATTATAAATTACCTAAATCTCATATTTTCAAGGATAAAAATTGTATTGCTACAATTTTTTTACTTGCTAAAAATATTTCTAGCCAACTTATATTTGATCTTCCTTTTATTTATAAAATTTATCCTTTAACTCATATAGATGAAAAAGGAATTACAGGTACTTTTGAAGGGAAACCTATTTCTTTTCAGTTTATTACAAAACCTAATAATAGGGTTTTAAATGAATTACAGGATAAAATTGATAGAAAGTTTTTTCATATAAATTCTTTAAAAGAAGAAGTTAATTCCTTAACTATTGAAGAAAAGTTGAAGAATCCTAAATTACAGGAAAAAATTCAATTTGTTCAGAACAAATTTTCTTTAGAAATCTGTAATGATCATCCAAATTCTTTTTGGGATAGAAAGAAACATATTATTTCTCTTCCTTATGAGGAAACTTTTGATGAAAAAAGTATTCTTACCAAGGCTCGTCCTTGTCAAATGAACTCTGAATATTTAAAATTATGTAAGAATGAGATAAAATCTTTATTAGATAAAAAATTGATAACACCCTCTCAGTCTCCTTGGTCTTGTACTGCTTTCTATGTTAATAAGCATTCAGAGAAGGAAAGAGGAGTTCCCAGGTTAGTAATAAATTACAAACCTCTTAATAGGTTTTGAAATGGATTAGGCATCTTATTCCTAACAAAAAATATTTATTAGATAGACTTTTTAATGCTTTAATATTTTCAAATTTTGATTTAAAATCAGGATATTGGCCGATTCAAATATTAGAATCTGATAGATATAGAACTGCTTTTAATATTTCAATAGGACATTATGAATGGACAATTATGCCATTTGGATTGAAGAATGACCCTTCAGAATTTCAACAAATTATGAATGATATTTTTTATCCTTTTAGTAATTTTATCATTGTTTATATTGATGATATTTTAGTCTTTTCTAAAGATATTGAATTCATTTTAAACACTTGGAAATATTTAGAAAAGTGGTTATTCAAAATGGTCTTGTTATATCAAAACCAAAAATGTTTTTATTTCAGACCAATATCAGATTTCTTGGTCATATGATAGAAAAAGGTAAAATTATTCCTATACAAAAAAGTATAGAATTTGGTTCTAAATTTCCTGATGAAATAACTGATAAAACTCAGACAAAGATTTTTAGGAAGTCTTAATTATATATCGTCCTATATTAAAAATATTACTAATGATTCTGCTATTTTATATGATAGACTCAAGAAGAATCCCTCTCCTTGGACTATAGAACATACTGAGGCTGTTAGAAAAATTAAAGAAAAGGTTAAAAATATTCCTTGTCTTATGCTGGCTAATCCCCAATGGGAAAAAATTATTGAAACAGATGCTTCAGATATAGGTTTCGAAGGAATTCTTAAACAGGTTAATCCTGATACAAAATAAGAATATCTTGTTAGATTTTATTCTGGAAAATGAAATAATGCCCAGAAAAATTATGCTACTATAGCTAAAGAAATTCTTGCTATTGTTAGATGTGTATTAAAATTTCAAGATGATTTATACAATCAAAAATTTATAATCAAAACGGATTGTAGATCTGCTAAGTTTATGTTTCAAAAATATTTTAAGCATGATGTTTCTAAGCAAATGTTTGCTAGATGGCAAGCTCATTTAGCGCCTTTTGATTTTGAAATTATATATAAAAAAGGTGAAGATAATAATCTGCCTTATTTCTTAACTCGAGAATACTTGTCATGTTTACAGGTATGAGTAATCCTGGTAGGGGAAACCATTCCTCTTATAGAGGAAGAGGTGGAAGAGGAGCATTTCCTCAAATTATTGCTCAACATGGAAATAAAAAGCTTATAGCTCAGAATATTGCTAGTTCATCGGGGAGTCATACTCCAGAAAAAAAAATGATCCATTATATAGTGAGTTTCAAGAATTCTTGAAACAAAAAAAAAAAGAAAAAGAAGGCAATATACCTGAATCATCGGCATCATATGCCAATATTATAAAAGAAAATGATAGTGATTCTCAATATATTGAGAGTGAATATCAAGATTTGATTCTTCTTATAGAAGAGAAAGACATCCAATGGATGGAAACTCCGTGGACTATTATGGAAAGATATTTATCTAACACATCATATGTGAATGGATCTCATAAGCAAAGAGGATTTTATGAAAATCTCCTTTTATCCACTAATACAGTGGAAATTACTCATTTTTCTGGTAATACCCAACAGCAAGGAGTTTATAACTTCTCTAAATTCATTGTCAAAAAGATTATATCTATTGAAGAATGGGGAATATCTCCACTAGTTGAAAAAGAATTTTCTTACAATAAAATGAATTTTATCTTCAATTATTGGGATTATGTATAATGTTTTAATAAAACCTTATTTTATGAAAATCAAAAAAGAAAACATTCGTGGTTTTTAAAAGTCTGCGAAAATGTTTTTCATCATCCAGTTCCTAACTGGTTTTTAGACTGGTGGAAGATATTTGGTCCTTCGGCAAAAATTTTGCCTAAAATCCTTAAAGGATTAATGGAAGAATGGATTGGCTGTTCTCCAAAAATTCAAGAATCATCTTCTCAAACTATTGAAGGCAAGACATCTTGCATGTACTTTATGGAATTTGGTATTCCATGGATTTGGAAATGGAAGCCCCAAGCGGGTTTATACAGACAGAGGAATCCCTTGCCTGTGGAGAAAAAGTTTAACAAAATTCTGGAAAAAAATGATGAGAGAAGACCCAGAAACAGGAAAAGTCTATGGGGATGAAACCATTAAAAATATTGATGAAAAAATTTAAGCTTATAAGCATGATTTGGAGAATAAAAAAGAGAAAGAGACTCCTAGTCCCTTTAAAATTATTACTCAAAAATATTCAGAGATTTATTCGAAAGAAAAAATGTTAGAGTTATATCTCGAAGAAATGAAGAAATATTTATGCAGGAATCTTTCCTATTCAGATTCAAAATCAGATACATCTATGTCCTAGGAATCAAGTGATACTAAGTTCCATCGTCAACTATTTCAGGATGCGCAAGATCCTGAGGAAGATTTGGGAGACTTTTCCATTGACAAAGTCTTTGATTATTTAAAAGAGTCATTAAAAGAGAATATTAAAAAGAGTGGTTTATAATGGATGAACACAAAGATATTTGTCCCAGATGTTTATGCTACATACAGTGGAAAAAGAATTTTGATCAAATCATTATTGAAGACCATAATAAGAGGCATAAGAGTATTGAAGAAAACTACTCTTATCCACAAAAGAAAAGGATTCTCAAAGACACCAAGAAATCAATCAAATATCATAATGCTAAATTTTAGTATTGTATGAGGAAATATCCGGAAACTCCAGAATGCATTCATCAACAACTACCAAGAGACATGATGTGATGAAATGATGTGATTGCCATAATAATGGCTTGCGTAAAACATCCGGATGGTTATGATAGCAACCAAGGACCACTCAAAGTGGTGAGGACCACAAAGAAATTGGTGCACTACCTTAATAAAGTAGTTTGGAGTTATTTACTTTTATAAAGTAAAGTTGTATTATTGGTTATACTGTTTTTATTTAGAATTGGAATCCGGGGTTTCATGTCCGGCTCTTCCCTCTATTTATAGGATAGTTTTTAGTCTTTTTAGTACGCTGCATTTTAGAATACTACTCTCTCTTAGAAACTCTCTTGTAATTAATCTCTTGGAGCTTTCAGAAATAAAACTTCTACTGGTTATATTGTAAGTTTCCTTGTTCTTTTTATAATTTTATTTTGTTATTTAATTTTTTAATTCTTGTGTATTTATCCTGAATGACAGGCTAAACTATTTTGTACTAAATCATGAGCTGACAATATAATTATTTATAACTTGGTTCTTATGTTGTTTATGGATTCATAAAACATAAATATAGTTATTATGGGTTAAATCAGTAGGTTAAATCACAGGTTCAAATCTTTGATTAAAAGTTCTCTTTCAGCTCTTTAGCCGTTTTAGCCGTGTATAGACGTTTAGGCGTTTCCGAGCTATTTTTTTTAGAACTGATAATCAAATTATTTGGTAATATCCTATGTATGATTTTGTAATATCCTACACTGATTTGTAATAAATATCCTATGATAATGTGATCTCTATGTTTTCCTGGTTACCAGAGTGAGTACATGCATTGCATAACACTTCGATCCTGCTATATGCTTCATCGTGTCTGTCCCTAGTCCAACAGGCTTGGCGTTCTTATTTTTCTTGTATTTGGATGCCTTGTTGATAGGATCGAAAACCTGTGTAGGGGGGGGGGGGTGAATGCAAACTTTTAAAATATTTTGAAATACAATAGATTGTTCTTGAAATTTTTATTAGTCAACCGAGCACAAAGAAATTATATCAAATTCGGTTTCAAACCGAGCGGAAGACAGTAAAAATAATCCCTCTAAAAATGATTTAAACATTTAGAAATCATTTGAAAATGATGCAAGTTGAAATTATAAAACCAGTTTGGTTGAAGCATTTTATCAAACACACTTTGTATGCAATATTTATCTATTTTATCAAACATATAAAATGCTTCAACAATACATCTCAAAACAACAACAAGTAAATGCAATAAAGTAAAAAGACATGAATTTGTTTATGAAAGTTCTAAGGATCCTTCTACATCTCCCCTTCTTCTATTTTCGGAAAGATTCCACTAGCAGACTTTGAGTATTATAACTTCTTGTAACTACCCCACTCCAATCTTAGTATTTACCCACTTCCTAAATCGGAACTCCTAGTCTATCACTCTAAAATGGACAACGCGTTCAGAACTCATTACAAAGTTTACAAAGATTTACACATTGTTTAACGCCTTTATGCAAAGACTCTCACTCAACTAATATATAAACACATCTCTCATATATGTATTCGAGTGAGTTGGAGTGTGAAGAACTTGACTGTGAAAGATCAAGAATTCTGTTTTGTTCTTCACACCAAGGGCAAGCTCTCAATTAGCTGATAAATCTGTTTAGACGCCTTTCTTCTCGTATAATCTTCCCATGATTTTGATCCTCTTCAAAATCTGTTGTTTGATCTTTCACATGTTGTATTTATGGCCTCCAATAATGATATGAACGTTAGATACAATAATATGACCGTTCGAAAAGATCTATAATGTTGGATCAAAACTGAAACTGTTGAGAAAAGCTGGATTAGTTGAGCAACTCAACTGGATCAATTGCGGATGAATTCAATTGCGCATTGGTTCAGTTGGGGATGAATCAGTTGCGCATTGGTTCAGTTGCGGATGAATTAGTTGAGCAACTCAACTGGATCAGTTGAGCAACCAGATCCGTTGAGCAGCTCAATCGGATCAGTTGAGGATGATTCGTTGATATTTGAGCAATATGATTAACATAAAGTTGTATCTTTTTGTCTTGGCTCTAATAATTCGATTTTGAGTTATTACGAGAGATATGCTCCGAATACTCAGTTGTGCCAGAAATTCTTCTCAACTAACTTTGATTGCAGAACTAGAAACTTCAATGGTATTTATCAGATTCTTAAGATCCGATGCAGATTTTGAATTGTGAATGTGATTTGTAGATCCTGATCTTATCTTTGAAACAAATGCTGAATCATTTCATTTGGATAAATGAGTTGAGAGATATAGCCATTATACCAGAACTGATCTGTCAAAATTGTTTGCTGCTATAATTTCGTCCAACTCTATCTTGAGGCTTCAGTTTGACCTAGATAACATCTGAACTGGTCCAACTTAGCTGATATGACTTGTTTATATTTGAGTTGGTTGTTCAAAAGTTTTGATGTCTGGTCATTTGGATCACAGAGGTGTGAGATATGCTCGAAAGATTTCAGTTCTCCGAAAATTCAGTTGACTGAATTTGAGTTCTAACTTCTCAAAACTTCAAACTTAAAAACATAATAACAAGTTTTGTTATCATTAAAATCAAGAATGTTTGTATTTTCGGACCCAACACTTGTCCTTCCAATCTGCAATATCCAGTGTTCTTCACTAATGGTCTCAAGATGCTTTCTCTTCGTGCGCCATTTGTGGATAGTTTGATGGTAAAGTTATTTTGTGTTACCGTGCCAAACTTGCCTGATCTCATTGTCATATTTTTCTTCCCATCTATAGTTCTTCTGCACAATTAAAAAAACATATATTGAGGCTAAAATATACAACATGAGATTAAAAGTTATACGGTTAGTTATGGTTCATACAATAAACTCATTCTAGAACCATCGTCGTTGATCGGGCTTGACATGTTTTCTAGATACTCCTTCGACAAATGTTTGTGTTTGAAGTTTGAAATGATAAAAGTTGATACATTGTGATTCTCTGGTGTAAACGTTAAAAATATTGTAATTATTTATTGATAACAACCAACCACATATAATTGAATTAATACGATTTAGAATAATGATTAATATATCTTAAAATAATTTATAACTTACTTTTCATATTTCAATCATATAAAGTCCATGGTTCTTCAGTTTCATAATCCTCTGTATGTGCGGTCATATTTGAATATTATCTTTAATGACAGAAATATATCTTAACCCGATCAATGTCAATCCCTACACGAACAATCCAAACATACCATCAATATAATTGTCTATTTGGATGAACGACATTATAATACTAAACGGAAAGATAGTTTAATACAACAAAGATAATTCGTCATTATACATTTTTTTATTAACAAACTAATGTCATAATATCAGCACACCTTTTTTTAATATCCCCGTTAAATTTCCACAGGAGAACACAACCTTACATTAAATATTTGCTGCTTTTAAGAAAGAAAGACATGAGAATCCATTAACATAGGGTCGGCTCCAAGAGGAGGCAGCCTAGGAGGTTGTATAAGGTATCCTTTGGTGCGAGGTCTCAATTTTTAAATTTTATTTAATTATCAATAATTTTTTATTTAGAGTATTAGATGCGTCTCTCAATATTTTTGTTAAAAACTTGAAATTGTAGTTAAATTTTTGTACTTTTTTTCTCATTTCTTTGGATAAAAAAAAACTAATTTCCTGTAAAAAAAAAAAAAAAAAAAAAACCATCTTTTTGTCTTTAAATCTCTTCATTCAGATAAATTAGATTGTTCAAAATTTTTCAACTATATGTCATTTTGTATAAATTATCTTATTTATTTGTGTATTGTGGTAGTTGTTTTATTTTTAATTTATTTGGTTTTTGGTCTTCGAGATTCTAAAATCTTGGAATTTTCTTATTCGACTATTGGGCTGATTTTTACTCAAATCAATCGTGATATTTTCTTTCACCTATTAGTATAATTAAAATTGGACAATGCTATATGTATATAGACTCTTACATAGAGGTGTACACGTCCTATTAAATTAGGAAAGAATTTCAAATTCTTTTAAAATTTCTTTTTTTTTCAACCTAAAATTTTTTGTCTTGCTCAAAAAACTTTTTAAGAAAATATTATTATTTTTTATAACTTACTTATAGAATTAATTTTACTCATTTCCACAAAAATAATTATTTTATAAAATTTTAAAATATAATTATGAAAAAATAATTATTTATTGAGTTAAAAAATAATAATTTTCTATTTTCTTATAGAAAATATATTTTAAAATTTTTAAAACTAAAATTTCAAATTTAAATCCTATATAAGCGAGATTTATTATTATATATTTAAATTTATTATGGGTTCAATTTTGACACTTTTAAAATTGCACAATAAATAATTAAATTAATAATAATAATATTTTCGTTAAGATTTTTTTTGAAAAAGATAAACAATTGTAGGTTAAAAATAAAAATATTTTAAAAAAATTTGATATATTTTTTGACCAAGCCAAAAAATTGTATGTTGAAAAAAAAGAAGAAATTAAAAAAAAGAAGAAATTTTAAAAGAATTTGAAATTCTTTTCTAATTTAATAGGATATGTACACCTCTATGTAAGAATCTATGTACATATAGCATTGTCCATTAAAATTATAGTTTTTATTTTTTTATAATAAAAATAAATTATTTATGCTTCTTTAGTTTGATGATTCTAATTCTATTTGTATTATGTATTGATACATGTATAGATATCAAAACTGGCTAGCGAAGCGAACCGGCTCACAACCCGAAACAACCCACCATTAGACGGGACGGGATGAGTCGGCCCACCTTTTAATCGGATTGGAAAAACTCCAACTCAACCCACCTATTTTAGGTAGTGGGACTGGCCAACCTGACGAGCTTGCATATAATTTAGCAGATTTTAGCAGGTAGACCCCGCAACCCGCCACAATTCACCATTATATGGGGCGAGTTGGAAAATTGTCAATCCAACCCAACTATTTTGTATGATGAAGCTGGCCAACCCGACGGACCTGACCCATTTTGACATTTCTAAATACATATCTAACTCTTGATATTAGAGATTTCATTGAATTCTTTTTTAATTTCATTTTTTTTCTCTTTTAATGTAATCGTTTATGTCAATATTTTTAGTTGGAAGTATTAGGAATTTTGGTTATTAGATAAAGTGATCGTATCAATATTTAATAAATATATATATATATATATACGACATTATCCTGAAAATTATCCCAGGCGCCTTCAATTTTCTAGAAACGACCCTGCATTAACTACATAATGAACCAACAATACCTTTGTAGCATCAAGTGTGATGAAAAAAATCAATCCAATACACGCCGTTGATTTGTATTTTTATATTTAATTTCTTATTGCATTATAGTATATGTATACAAATTGAAACTCTGTTAGGACCAAAAACGTGTGTAGGGAGGTAAATACACACTTTAAAATATTTTTGAAAACTTGTTTTTCAATCAAGACAAGTTACCGGCTTAATTGTTATAATTTTTATTAACCAAATTTGCTTGTGAGATCTGATCTGGTCAGGCGAAATAATATCAGTCACGAATTGAAATGTGTAGTTAAAGGCAGAGTGAATGTAAAAAATGCATTAAGTAAAAGTAAGGAACAAAATATTTTTATGGATGTTTGGAGATAAAACTCCTACATAACCCTTTCTACTGTTTTCAGAATGATTTTCACTAGAAGAATTTGATTTATACAGCGATTTGCACAAATCCGATCTAATCAACCTTTGAAAGAAACTCCTAAAAACACATTCTCAACTCAGAACATTCTTCTGATTGAGTTACAATGAATGTAAATGCTACAAAACACTCGTCTGATTGAACGTTTTTAAATGAGCTGGTAGTAGCAACTGTGACGACACTTTGATTTGATATACAACTGCTTAGAAGGCCAATGAACTAAGATTCTCGAAGTGTGTGCCCTCATTGATGTGCATCATCAGGGTGCAATAATTTGAATGTTGTCGAGTACGAAAAATAACATTTTCATCCCAATTTGGCTTTATCTTCATCAACTAAGATTGATTGGGCATCGTTAAATAACTTGATCTGATCTGCTTTGTTAAGTAATTTTCTCTGATGAAATTTGGGTTTCGTTCTGTTCAATATCAGGCCGAGTATCATACTTGGTTTTAATTTGATCTGTTTTAGTTGTCATCACCAAAATTAAGATATTTACTCTATAAAACTCAAACAATGATCAAACCATAATCAACCATCTTCAACACATTTAAACAAAACAAAAAGGTATATACCACAAGAACCGAATTTCTAGCTAGATGTAAGTATATAAACTCAGAAAATCACGGTCTTGGATTATTCATGCAGCTCTCTATAACAATTGAATTAATAATAATAATGATAAACTTAAACTAAAATATGTGACATAATTTAGTTAGAAGATACTTTTTATATGCACAACAAAAAAAATTAAAATCTTACAATGATATCATACGGCTGAACTGTGGAGGAAAAAGGAAGCTACATACAAATATAAAACTAAGATGTGATATTATCTAGAAAGAAACATAAAAACATGTGTTAGTATATTGTAAAATAAAATGACCATGTTAAGAAACGGGCAAAAAACGCCCATACTAGAAAGAGAAAACGACACAAACTAAAAAAAAAAGTGAAACAAATCACACAGATTTGAAGAACCGTGGGAAAATTACAATAATTTCCTAAACTTTGTGGCAATTTCGATTGGCAATGGAATTTTTCAATTTAAATTCCGTAATTTAAATAATTATAAAAAAACCATAAACAAAAATATGTGATATAATTTGAATCAAAGATATTTTAATATGCAAGACCTTGAAATTGAAATCTTACAATAATATCCTGATACGGGCGAAAAAATAAATTAAAATTCAGATCTGTGAGTATACAAGCTTGTATTAGTATATTATGAAATTCCATAATATAAGGGAATGAGGGTTGCACATAAACAGTTTGAGGTGTTGACAATACCTACAATAACACCTTCAGTAATTTGTAGCGGAATATAATTAAAGCGTAAATAAAATAAACAAACAACCAAATAAATAGAATCAAATGATTTAAGCAAGAGTATAAGATATTCTTGCAGCGCCTTAGGGCAAAACTTCACTAGAAAACTTTCAAAGAGTTTTACAAACCCTAAAACTAGTGATTATTGAAAAACTCAATTTCTCAAAACAAGTGAGAAAATAAATAGTAAAAGTTCTCCTAAAACATTCTATATGAAATAGAATAACGAAAACGAAGTAAGGAGAAAAATCTTGAAGCCAAAACACGTGAGACGAAAACACTCTTCGATCAACAATCTTCGAGTGTTCTTCACGGCTTCAAGCAATCACGACCGATACAAGCTTCACCAGCTCTTTCTCAACGTACGTATATTGAAGCTTAAGAAACTCACGATCTCTCTCTTAATCTTAGTCGGTCTCTCTCTTTCAATATATATATACTTGAATCCTCCCTTTTAGATATTTCCTTGTAGAGATAGGATTCTAGATCTTGTTCCTTTTTGATCAAGTCAAATCTACATAGTAAATGAATTAAATCATTAGAGATAAGATAATAAATATTATGATTAACTTAATCATATCTCAAATCAAGTTAAACAAGGAAGTAAATAACTTATTTAAAATTACTTCATGTCCAAGAAAGGTAAAAGATATTAAATAAAATCTTTTTCAATTAGGATGATTTTAAGGAATAAAATATTTCTTTCAATCTCTCCTTTTTTGCCTTTCTGGACAAAACACATTTAACTCACAAACAGATCAACTAAACTCCCCCTTAATCAAAACTCCCCCTGAATAGATTCTCCTCCTAAGTATAGGCAGAGGTGTTGTTACGAGATGTTGGCAACATCTAGCTACGACACCTCAAATAAGAAAACATAAGTGCAAGGAGAAACAAAAACAGGAATTCATATCAGAGCGGACATCACAAAAGAACAGTTTTGATTAAGATCAGAGCAAAAACACACAAAAAACAAAAACTAAGAAAAAATTTAAACTATACTAGCAAAACCAAAATAAACAAACTAGAATTGATTGCTCTCAGATGAGCCATCAGCTTCTTCTTCACTTCCTTCTCCCCCTTTTTGTTCAGAAGGGCCAGCTCCACTTAATAGAGACTCATAGTGAGCCTTCATCCCTTCGTAATAGGCTAGATCAGCCTTCGCTTGGGTAATCTTCTGCTCAGCATGCAGCAGTTGAGCTTGAATAAAGGTAGGATCCATTTCTTGAGCAGCAGAAGGGGGTACAAAAACAGCAGTGGCAGAGGGAGTGTTGGCAACACCTGCCACAACACCTGCGGTAACATCTGATTCAGACCAAGGAAGGTCTATTTTCCTATTTTCTTTTAGTAATGCAGGTGCGATCTTCAGCAACTCCCCAGGCTCAGTAAGTAGCTCATCATCATCCTTCTCAATCTCTTGAGACAGCAGCATAGAATAGATTAGGGATGGATAAGGCAACTTCAGGGTCGGTTGAGCATAATCTGCAAAGGCCATGACTATGTCAAACACAATTCGGCCATAGTTGAATGCGATTCCAGTACCAATAGCATACAAGACAGGGGCTTGATGCTTGGTAACCACAGTAGAATTCCAGAAAGGGGTCCAGGTCTTCACAGCAGTTTTGTGGAGAACAGAGTATAGAGAAGTGAGCTTGGCAGCCTGCAACTTCTTGGGGTGAGCTGGAAAAACAGTTATTTGTCCTCCTGTGATGACAGAGGTCATCTCATCCATGGTAGACAGTGCAGCATCATCACTGGCAGGAGTCTGGAGAAATCCATTTATAATAGCCGAACTGAAGTTAAAAATCTGCCCACGCACATAAACTTTCCCATACTTCATATACCTTGGATCCCTCACAGCTTCAGTGAGATTGCAGTAGAACTCTTGCACTAATTCTCTGCAGTAAGGACCAGCAGTAGTAACTGTAGAAAGTATGTTCCTTACCTCAAAAAATTTGATCATGTTCTGAGCTCCATAGCTCTCAACATCAATGTTGTGTTCCTCCAGGAACTCCCGATCAGCATACTTGTCCCAGCATTCAGCAATCTCCTTGGAATAAAAAATAGATGAATAAGACGAGTTTACCCGGTATTCTTCACCCAAGGTGTTGTCCAAGGTGTCGGAAACACCTTCCTCAGCACCTTCTTCTTCTTCTTCTTCTTCTTCTTCTTCATCGGAGTCATCAGAAACTGACTCTTCTTCCAACTCCTTCTCAGCATCTGAATCTTCACTCGAATCAGAGATAGAACTTTCAGAGGGTTGAGGGCGGTTATCAGCGTATTCTTGAAGCATTTTTTCATCAGGTTAATCCTCGGATTCATGAATAGGAGATGCACGAGCAGGCTTCTTGCTTGTGGATTTCTTCATCTTAGCCATGAACTGGGTATGGAAATCTCCTCGTCATCAAAGAAGACAAGAGGAGCGGCAGTAGATGTCTCCTCAACAGTAGGAACAGATGCATATTCATCTTTCTCATTAGTAACAGCAACAGATTGAGTCTCTGGCTCTGTGGATTCATCCTCAGAAGACGAATCTTTCTTTGATGGTTTTTCTTCTGATGCAAATGGAACGGGGATAGTTGGAACAGATGGTTCCATGGCACTGGCTTGACCTCTTTTTCGATGCACCAGCTTGAAATCCTCATCGAAGCTTGCATCACCAGAAGAAAATTCGGTGTCCACAAGAGAAGGTCTGGATGGTTGACCCTTCCCTCAAAATCTTTTCGATTCTGTATAATCAGGATTGTATCCAGCTTGCCTCTTGGATCGGCGAGTCAAGGGTTTCGTGGGAAACACCTTGTTTAGCACGGACATATCAGGCAAATTTTCCACATCGATATCATTGCCTGGCTCTCCTGGAGCGATGGAATCCAGGGGCACTGGTTCTTCAGCAACAGGAACTATGGCTTGCTCAACCACAGGGTGTGGTGATGTAGGTGCTGTGACACCTTCCACAGCATCTTCCGTATATCCCATCTCAGAACGAATATCGTGTGAATCAAAACCCTTTCCAGCCATTGAAATTTCTGAGTGTGAAAGATAGAAGAGAAATTTGGGACAATTGAAAAATAGAGAGACGAATAATTCACTGGTGCGAAATGAAGCAAGGAAATAATAAATTTCCTTAAACAGATAGGAACACAAATATATAACACACCAGAGTTTTTCCTATTCTAACTCGGATTCTTAGTAGGCCCCAATGGTAACTATTCGGAAAACGGTAACAAATCCGATTTAATTAGGCAATAAATCTCTTTGATTTTCTCCGATAATTTAGGCCTAAATATTTCACCAAATATTTCCAAATTTAACTCCTCATCAGAATATAACACCACTGAAACAAAATCCAATCCCATTCAAATTCAAAAATTTAGAGGATAATGTTGGAGTGCGCGGCGTTGAGATCAAACAAGATTGATACCCGGTGCAGCGGAAGTTTAAAAATTTTATTATATGGAACGATTCCATATTGGGTATCAAATCTTTACGATTAAATTGTGTGTGTAAAAATTCAAATAACGATTATATAATTTTTACCTTTAATCTCGAATCGAGATTCTGGACACCAACAGATTTCTCTGCTCTTGTTGTATCTCCCTGGAACCGATGGACGAACAGTTCTTCTATCAGGTCCACGAATAGAGATTTAATCCCTCTGATAGATTGCACTAGAAAATCTATCAGAAGTTTTCTACGAAGAGATTAACGAATTTGATCCGTTAAACCAGACTGTAATTCAAAATCACAGGCTGGAATTTTTCTCGAGTAGAGAGAGGGAGAGGGGGCGGCCACTTTAAGAAAAATAGCTTAGGGTTTTCGAAAATTTGACCTTGTTGTGTGTAATTTCTGTACTGCAATAACTTATTTATAATGTAGGCCACTAACACCTTAGGGCCCATTAGTCATAAGTTCAGGCCCGACAAGCAAAGCCCGCATGTTCAGAAATTAATATAAAATTCATCGTGACTCCGATTGATAAACCGATTTCACCAATGTGCACAGAAACCATTTCTGCACGATTTAAAGTCAAGATAAATTTTCCTGAATCCGAATTCAGTGGTTTCCAAAAATGCCCATCACTATGTCATTTTAGGAAATCCTACTCCTCTACTCTCAAATAAGAAGTCCAACTTCTTTGTTCATTAAATTTAACTCTTTAAATTTAACTATCTCAACGGGGATTAAAAATCCATTACACTGTGTGACCCTCAATGGTTCAGGGATACAGCTAGCCGTGGGCTCACAACTCCTTGTGACTCGGAACAACAATTTCCGACTTGCCCATCGAATCATGGTAGAGCGCCTAGCAACATTGCCCCATGATTCCCTAGGTATCACTGATAGTGCCTGCAAGAACCATATAGATTTTGGTTAGCGTACAGTACGGTCCCTTCATCCATATATCCCGATCGAATCAACAACCATTGGTATATCGAGAGTCGCTCGAGATTCGATAACTATGCAATACATCTTGAAGATCAAATAGTGACATCGCATGTGCTACTAAGAAACCATTTCTTAAATCACATCATGTACTCTGGCCAGAGATTCGTCACACTAATATCTCCTCAGATCGCATAGGATATCCACACTCGCAAGTATGTGGTGAATCCTTGACAACAAAGCATCGACTCCTATATGTGTTGTAACTGTACCCAATCCCGACACCTGATGACCCCAATAGAGTCGGTAAACGAGTCAAAGCACAGTACTAGCATATAGAGTCTCAATGATGTTTCAAGTAGTAAGGACTAATGGTGTACAACCAAAACCGCGGACTTTATCCACTCGATAAATGATAACCACTTGGAAAGTCCGGATAGGGTAGTTCGATCATTCATCATATGAATATCCATTTGCATGCTTCGAACATCTCTATGTTCCTTACCAATGAAACGTGGTACTCTGCATCGCAAATGCTAGTCTCACACTCGAGCGATCCTTATCCTTATTATCGGACGGCTCAATCGACTAGGAACAGTTTAGAATATACAGTGACTATAAGATGTGTTTCATGCTAGACATCCCCATGTTCTACCACATCTTACATACACTATAGTATATTCAAGGTCTTTATCAAAACAACAATATTATATCACAATATAACAATATGAAGAAAGATAAAGTCATTGCCATAAATAAAAGTGTAAATTATATTAAACAAAAGATTGTTTATACAAAAGAGTCATCAAAGCCCTTAGCCACAAGTTGGCTCACTGGGCACCCACTCTTTCAATCTCCCACTTGCCCTATAGCCAACTAGTCATACTACGTAGACCCATTGCTTCGCGATGTTTGTCAAATAATGGTCCTGGCAAGGGCTTAGTAAGTGGATCAGCGATATTGTCTGCAGAGGCCACTCTTTCGACAGTGATGTCTCCTCTTTCCACAATCTCCCGGATGATGTGGTATTTCCTCAGTACGTGTTTGGATCTTTGATGAGACCTTGGTTCCTTTGCCTGAGCAACGGCACCCGTGTTGTCACAGTACACCGGGACTGGACCAACAACTTCAGGAATGACGCCCAACTCTTGGACGAAATTCCTCATCCAAACGGCCTCTTTAGCAGCAGCTGATGCTGCAATGTATTCTGCCTCAGTGGTGGAATCCGCTGTGGTGTCCTGCTTGGAACTCTTCCAAGAGACAGCACCGCCATTGAGCATGAACACAAATCCAGAGGTTGACTTCGAGTCATCCACGTCACTTTGGAAGCTAGAGTCGGTATAGCCTTCCAATTTTAGTTCTCTTCCTCCATATACCATGAACATATTCTTAGTCCTTCGTAAGTACTTAAGAATGTCCTTCACGGCTTTCCAATGCATTTGACCGGGATTAGCTTGATATCTGCTCGTGACACTCAGAGCAAATGCTACATCCGGTCTGGTAGATATCATCCCATACATGATACTACCTATGGCTGACGCATATGGTACATGTGTCATTTTCTCTATCTCTTCATCCGTCTTGGGACACATAGACTTGGATAGAGAAACTCCATGACACATGGGTAGATGTCCTCTCTTGGACCCATCCATTGAAAACCGTTTCAATATGGTGTCGATGTAGGTTGATTGAGTGAGTCCTATCATTCTCTTAGATCTATCTCTATAGATCTGTATCCCTAGAATATAGGATGCCTCACCCAAATCCTTCATCGAGAATCTACCTGATAACCATATCTTTGTTGACTGCAACATCCCTACGTCATTCCCAATGAGTAGGATGTCATCAACATAAAGTACTAAGAATGTCACCGCATCCTTAACTACTTTCTTGTACACGCATGGTTCCTCCGGGTTCTTGATGAAACCAAAATCCTTTATTGTTTCATCAAATTTCTGGTTCCAACTTCTTGATGCTTGTTTTAGACCATAAATTGATCTCTGAAGCTTGCATACCTTATGCTCGCTTCCCATGGATGTGAACCCCTCAGGCTGCTTCATATAGATTTCTTCCTTAATGTCTCCATTAAGAAAAGCAGTCTTCACATCCATTTGCCATATCTCATAGTCATACCATGCAGTTATGGCAATAAGGATTCTTATGGACTTGAACATTGCAACTGGTGAAAAGGTTTCATCATAGTCAACTCCTTGTCTTTGAGTATAACCTAGTCACCAATCGCGCCTTGTAGGTCAATACCTTACCATCAGGCCCAAGCTTTCTCTTGTAGATCCATTTACACCCTATTTGAACAATTCCATCGGGAGGATCTACTAAAGACCAAACTTGGTTAGTATGCATCGAATCTATTTCCGACTGCATAGCTTCAAGCCATAAATTTGAATCCGCATCAGAAATTGCTTCCTTGAAGTTTCTTGGATCACATCCAACATCGGGTTCATCTTGATCCCCTTCAAGAAGAATACCATATCAAATAGGAGGTCTAGAAGTCCTCTCGGATCTTCTAGGTATAGGCGTGTCTATCAATGGTTCCTGAGGTGTAGGATCGTTATTTTGTATTTCGGGTTCTTCTCGAATTTCTTCGAGTTCCATCATCTCGCCTTTCTTATCCAATAAGAACTCCTTCTCCAAGAAGGTGGCATTCCTTGAAACAAACACCTTTGTTTCAGCAGGATAATAGAAATAATATCTGATTGAATTCTTCGGATACCCTACAAAATAACATAAGCTGGATCGACTATCCAACTTATCTCCCACTGTCCGCTTCACGTAAGCTGGACATCCCCAAATCCTCAAGTACGAATACTTAGGAGCTTTGCCATTCCATAACTCGTATGGTGTTTTGTCCACTGCTTTAGTGTGGACGTTGTTCAACAATAATACCGCCGTTTCAAGCGCATAGACCCAAAACGAAGGTGGAAGCTCAGTGAAGCTCATCATGGATCGAACCATGTCCAACAAAGTTCGATTACGACGCTCCGATACACCATTAAGCTGTGGTGTCATAGGAGGAGTCCACTGAGAGAGAATCCCATTCTCTTTTAGATAGTCCAAGAACTCGGTACTCAAGTATTCTCCACCTCGATCCGATCGAAGTGCTTTAATACTTTTACCTAGCTTGTTTTCTACTTCAGCCTTGAATTCTTTGAACTTTTCAAATGCTTCAGACTTATATTTCATTAAATATAAATACCCATACCTTGAATAATCATCGGTAAAGGTAATGAAGTAGGTGTGGCCATATTGAGTCCCAACTCTAAATGGTCCACAAACATCTGTATGGATCAAATCCAACAGATTTTGACTACGTTCAGGTTTCCCCTTAAAAGGAGATTTAGTCATTTTTCCTTTTAGGCAGGATTCACAAGTAGGTAGAGAGTTAATATCAGACATATCAAACATGCCCTCTCCCACTAGCTTGTTCATCCTCCTTGAGGAAATATGACCTAGCCTAGCGTGCCAAAGGTTTGCCGGGTTTTGGCTATCGATTTTCCTTTTGTTTGTTGTTGCCGGTTTATCAACATAATTTATTGGAACGTCTTTTAGTTTTAAGTTGTATAGATCTTTTTCAAGTTGTCCATTTCCAATCAAACATTCATTCTTGTAAATATTGCAAATCCCATTCACAAAATTGCAAGAATAACCATCTCTATCTAGCATAGAAACAGAAATAATGTTTTTAATCAAATCCGGAACAAATAAAACATCTCTTAAAAGTAACTTAAAACCGTTCTGCAAAATTAAATAAACATCTCCTACGGCTTTAGCTTCAACTCTGGAACCATTTCCGAGCCTCAGCTGGGTCTCACCCATCCTAAGCCTGCGACTTCTTGTCATCACCTGCAAATCATTGCAAATGTGAGATCCACATCCGGTATCCAATACCCAAGAAGTAGTATTAAGTGAAACATTTATTTCAATATAGAACATACCCTTCGCAGTTCGCAACTGCTCTAGATATTCCTTGCAGTTACGCTTCCAATGACCGGGCTTCTTGCAGTAATGACAAACATCCTTGGATTTTTCATTGTTTGAAGCCTTTGTCTTGTACTTCTTCTCGGGTTCGACTTTCTTGGGTGGGGCAGAACGTTTCTTGCCCTTTGTACTTGGCCCCTTCTTAGCAGAAGAAGAGGAGCCCACCAAGAAAGCCGGTTTATCCTTCTTTAATGTGGATTCATATGTCACAAGCATATTGACCATCTCTTCAAGGGTGGCCTCTATCTTGTTCATATTGAAATTCACCACAAATCCGTCAAACGAAGAAGGAAGAGACAGAAGTAGTAAATCCACGTTGAGTTCATGCTCCAACACCAAATCAAGGGTTGCCAACTTCTGTATGAGCCAAATCACTCGTACCCCATGATCACGGACCGAAGTCCCTTCACGCATGCGACACGTCATTAGCTCCTTTACAGTAGCGAACCTTTCAGCCCTCGATTGAGCCCCAAAAAGTTCCTTGAGTTGAACGTGAATGTCAGCAGCATTCACGGTGACCTCAAATCGCCTCTGGAGTTCATCAGACATCGAGGCTTGCATATAGCATTTGGTCTTGATATCATGGTCCCACCATGTATCAAGCTTGGCTAACTCCTCTGGACTTACGTCAGCTGGTGCTTCCTTCGGAGGAGATTTTTCTAACACGTAGAACATCTTCTCCGAAGTCAAGACAATCTTCAACTTGCGGAACCATTCCGTATAGTTGGCGCCAGTCAACTTGTTTTGTTCGAGGATCGAGAATAGTGGATTATGCGAATTCATTGTATGAAATACTGAAAAGAAACAGACAAATATCAGTGATTGTTTAAAAATTTACTAAGACATAAAATAGGCGATATTTATTTTATGAATCTCACTCCCACTATTTTAACGATTTCACTACCCTCTAGTGAAAACGGAAACTGTTTTCCTTAGTGAGAACATGGAGTCCAATTGACAAACTTATGATCCCGAATAATATCAGCCAACCATAATTTTCAAAAGGTAGAGCCCAATTGCTTCCAAAGCAACCTCCATGTTTTTACCTCATGTCCAATAAGGGCCCAATAATATGACGCCGTTTATTGTGACATGTCAAGATGACCCATCAATATTAAGTTGTGATGGACGGTCGCCATGTGGATCCCCCAATAATATGAGCCGATCCCATGGGAGTTCCACCCAACTTACAACATGTGTCGATCCAATGTACAGCTTTTCGACGAACGGGCCCCCCCAATAATATGAGCCGGACCGTATCCGCGGGTAGCATCTCATACATTGATCGTTGATGGAAGGTAGGAACATTTAAACAAATTTAAATTTCCTTTATTTATCTTGATATCAATTTTAAATCATATTTAAAATGAGGGATTTTTAATTATGAAAATTTGTCTCATCATTTTAAAATATTTGTATGCTTGTCGGATTCACACAATTATGTCTAAAACATGCATACAACTATAATATCACATATTATATAGGATGATCGATTCCATTTCTAATCGACCCGTGGTTGCCAATCACGAGTCTTAGTCCAATCCTAGGTAATATGCAGTATGCAATGCAATCCTATTACATTTGCTTCCAATTTACATTTCTTCTGTCTTTATTGTCTGCTGGGCCCACCTCCATCTTCAAATCTTGATCTCCCACTAAATCTAATGTATTTACAATAAATAACAATGACAAGTAGGGGATACATTTTTAAGGGGTGGGAACGGGCCATAAACCAAGCCCACTTTTATTACATATGACATTCATATTGGGCCATAAACCAGGCCCATTAATAAAACCAACAACAATAAAACAAATGTAAATTCCTAACATACACCTACAAAATTGGTCATGGCAATCGATCATCCTTATCCAATAACATTTAATTCAAAATTAATTTATTGGATAACATGCAATGGCAATTTAAATTTAAAAGGATAAAATCATATTTCATACATAAAATCTTATTTTACATACAAAATCATATTTTATCTTTTTATCAAATAAAATCATATTTTATCTATAAAATCCAATTTTATACATAAAATCATATTTTACTCAATATATCCATAAGATCATATCTTATCATCAATTGTACCAAAAATAATTAATTTCAAATTTCAATTAAAGGATAAAATATTAAAATTTTCCAAAAATTCAAATTTATCCAAAAATCAATTTTAAAATTTTCGGACTCGAACAATTCGATCCGACGCCTCGTGGACCAATCAAAAACAATTTTCGATCGGACCAAAAATAGAATTTTAACATATTAAAATTTAATTAAAAAAAATTAAAATAATTTTTCCCGCGGGCCGCCCGGGACGTTCCCGGGCCGGGCAGCCCGGCTGCCCTTAGGGCAGCGACGATCGCTGCCCCTTGCCCCGGGCAGCGATCCAATCGCTGCCCGGATTTTTGCCCGAAAAAATATTTTATTTTTTAAAAATTTATTTTTGTTTCAAAAACCGAGGCTTAAAAATTTTTGTACAATCGATTAATTTAATCGCTTGACCTGAGCAACCTGGCTCTGATACCACTGTTGGAGTGCGCGGCGTTCAGATCAAACAAGATTGATACCCGGTGCAGCGGAAGTTTAAAAATTTTATTATATGGAACGATTCCATATTGGGTATCAAATCTTTACGATTAAATTGTGTGTGTAAAAATTCAAATAACGATTATATAATTTTTACCTTTAATCTCGAATCGAGATTCTGGACACCAACAGATTTCTCTGCTCTTGTTGTATCTCCATGGAACCGATGGACGAACAGTTCTTCTATCAGGTCCACGAATAGAGATTTAATCCCTCTGATAGATTGCACTAGAAAATCTACCAGAAGTTTTCTACGAAGAGATTAACGAATTTGATCCATTAAACCAGACTGTAATTCAAAATCACAGGCTGGAATTTTTCTCGAGTAGAGAGAGGGAGAGGGGGCGGCCACTTTAAGAAAAATAGCTTAGGGTTTTCGAAAATTTGACCTTGTTGTGTGTAATTTCTATACTGCAATAACTTATTTATAATGTAGGCCACTAACAACTTAGGGCCCATTAGTCATAAGTTCAGGCCCGACAAGCAAAGCCCGCATGTTCAGAAATTAATATAAAATTCATCGTGACTCCGATTGATAAACCGATTTCACCAATGTGCACAGAAACCATTTCTGCACGATTTAAAGTCAAGATAAATTTTCCTGAATCCGAATTCAGTGGTTTCCAAAAATGCCCATCACTATGTCATTTTAGGAAATCCTACTCCTCTACTCTCAAATAAGAAGTCCAACTTCTTTGTTCATTAAATTTAACTCTTTAAATTTAACTATCTCAACGGGGATTAAAAATCCATTACACTGTGTGACCCTCAATGGTTCAGGGATACAGCTAGCCGTGGGCTCACAACTCCTTGTGACTCAGAACAACAATTTCCGACTTGCCCATCGAATCATGGTAGAGCGCCTAGCAACATCGCCCCATGATTCCCTAGGTATCACTGATAGTGCCTGCAAGAACCATATAGATTTTGGTTAGCGTACAGTACGGTCCCTTCATCCATATATCCCGATCGAATCAACAACCATTGGTATATCGAGAGTCGCTCGAGATTCGATAACTATGCAATACATCTTGAAGATCAAATAGTGACATCGCATGTGCTACTAAGAAACCATTTCTTAAATCACATCATGTACTCTGGCCAGAGATTCGTCACACTAATATCTCCTCAGATCGCATAGGATATCCACACTCGCAAGTATGTGGTGAATCCTTGACAACAAAGCATCGACTCCTATATGTGTTGTAACTGTACCCAATCCCGACACCTGATGACCCCAATAGAGTCGGTAAACGAGTCAAAGCACAGTACTAGCATATAGAGTCTCAATGATGTTTCAAGTAGTAAGGACTAATGGTGTACAACCAAAACCGCGGACTTTATCCACTCGATAAATGATAACCACTTGGAAAGTCCGGATAGGGTAGTTCGATCATTCATCATATGAATATCCATTTGCATGCTTCGAACATCTCTATGTTCCTTACCAATGAAACGTGGTACTCTGCATCGCAAATGCTAGTCTCACACTCGAGCGATCCTTATCCTTATTATCGGACGGCTCAATCGACTAGGAACAGTTTAGAATATACAGTGACTATAAGATGTGTTTCATGATAGACATCCCCATGTTCTACCACATCTTACATACACTATAGTATATTCAAGGTCTTTATCAAAACAACAATATTATATCACAATATAACAATATGAAGAAAGATAAAGTCATTGCCATAAATAAAAGTGTAAATTATATTAAACAAAAGATTGTTTATACAAAAGAGTCATCAAAGCCCTTAGCCACAAGTTGGCTCACTGGGCACCCACTCTTTCAGATAAGGCAAAAATTGAAATTTTCATTTGATTAGAATTTATAACCTTTAGGCCAAAGATATTCACAAATCAAAATATGCATGTCCTAATTATGTCTAAAACAGAATGTGACATAAAATGCAATTAAATGCGCAAATATATGTTGACAAGTAAGGTATTATCCACGATGTTGGCAACATCTCCCAGCAACACTTCAGGATTTAGAAAAACTTATTATATCCAATTCATTATTTTTGCAGAAGTGGTAGCCTGCACACTAAAGGAACGATCTTCAAATGGACCTCTTTAGGTAGCTTTTTCCATTTGCTTCTGATTATCAATCAAATTTTATTATTGATTCAATTCAAGCTTAATCATTTTGTTCTTTTGTTATTCTGATTTTTCAAAGTCACTTTTCATTTGGGACAAGATCATGGAGTACACGAACGTCTTCCCACTACTTCGTGACTTAGTCAGAACTCTTCTTAAATTAATCCAAATTAAACTGTAAAATATTTTGCTAAGAATCCTGTGTGAAAACTAGTCAATGGTTACAAAGTATCCGACACATCACAAAACAAAATGAATGCATGAATGCAGTATGCCTAAGATCCTAAAAATACACATGCATGAAAAGATGTTGTCACAGGGTGTTGGCAACACTCCTGAAAACATCTTGGTTCTGTCCGTAATTCACACATACTGAGAGACTTTCTTAGACTGAAAAATCTCTCGAAATCCAAATCTTTTGTGAATATATTAGCTAATTGGTTATTAGTTCCAACAAACTCAATTAAGATTATGCTTTTCTCGACCAAATCTCGAATGAAGTGATGTCTAATGTCAATGTGTTTGGTTCGAGAGTGTTGTACTAGATTTTTGGATATATGAATGGCACTAGAATTATCACAGTACACAATTGGAGTATCACTCTTAACACCATAATCATTTAGCATTTGATTCATCCAAAGAAGTTGTGAGCAACAACTACCAACAGCAACATACTCAGACTCAGCAGTAGACAGTGAGACACAGTTTTGTTTCTTACTGTATAATGACACTAAGTTATTCCCCAAGTAGAAACATCCTCCCGAAGTGCTCTTTCTCTCATCTAAATCCCCAGCCCAATCAGCATCACTAAACCCTACCAAATTCGAATTGGTTTCTTTTGTGTACCACAAACCCAAATTCAAAGTTCCTGACACATATTTCAGTATACGTTTCACGGCCTTTAAGTGAGTAATTTTTGGATTAGACTGGTATCTAGCACACAAACAAACACTATACATGTTATCAGGTCTAGTAGCACTTAAATACAAAAGACTACCAATCATGCTTCTGTAGAGGGTGTTGTCAACACCTTCGGAAACATCCTCCCAAGATAATTTTTCATTAGACCCCATAGGTGTGCGCACGTGTTTAGTGTTGTCATTCAGAAACTTCTTCACAAGATTTTTAGCATACTTGCTTTGATAAATGTATTTTATACACTTAATATATATATAATTTTAATTGTTAATTGTTGGTTTCGAGCAGATTTATGCGGAGTTTTGTTGTTTTTGTGCTTACAGTGAATTATTGAATTTATTCTGGAGAAGAGAAGAAAAATGATAGTTAAAGAGAAAATGGAGCTTTAAAAGAAAAGGAGAAAATAGAGAAAGTTGGAAGAGAACAAAGAAAAGAAAAGAAGAAGAAAGAAACGATCAGGGAAGAAAAGAAGAAGGAATAGTATGGGCTTTCTTATTGGGCCTAAAGTCAGCGCTTCATTTAGCGCTAAAGGAGAGGAAGGGAAGAGCTATCGCGCAAGACACATGAAGGCGTGAGAATTGAATTCCAGAGGGCCATGCGCGCCCCCCTATAGTTCTAAAGCGCCCGCGCATCGCGGAAATCTGAAGTTGGAAATTTTAATCGGGAAGGAATCTTTTCTATTTTCTTGGGCTTTACTCTTGGGCTTTTGTGCACGGTATAAAAGGGAATTCTTATCAGACTTGGAAGAGGAGCCGCCACACACTTACACACGCATATCAGAGAAATATTTGAGAAGTGATCGTGAGATTTCTGGGAAGAATCTGGAGTTTAACTTGAAGAACGAAGACGAAGTTTGATAGTCCGGACACGGCATCGACGGCGGATTTGTTTCTTATCTTTTATTTTATTCTGAATATGTTTGGATTTTTGAACATGTTTTGTTTTATTCAGAATTTTATTATGGACTAATTTTTTAGAGTCTAGAGGTCGGATGGAACCTGGTGTAGACTCTTTCATGAATTTTTGATTTTATTGAATTGAGTTTCTTCTAGATTAGTTGTTTTTTTCTAGAATTGATTGTCTTTTCAATTATCTGATCAATAATTGATTTGCTATATTTATTTAAAATCTGGCACTTGGGAGATGAGATTTTGAATAGGACCAATAGAAAATACACTGTTAATTATTTATACAGCTCGGGAGAGTGTATAATTTTAACGGAGCTTTTAAAGAGAACATTGTTTTGTGATAGATCATTGCGATAAATTCTTAATAGGGATATTGGAATTGAATTGTAGTTGATAGAAATTATTTGTTGCTCGGGAGAGGAAAATAATAAACTTAAGTGTTCCTGACTATTAATTGATTGGAATTCATGAAACTAAATTAATTAGGATTGACTGTTGTTGAAACCAGGTGAAATCTATACCTCTAGACCACTTTTCTCTGATTGATTTTTATCTGAAAGTTGTGTGCGTGCTAATCAAAACTTCATTGCTATTTTATTTTTTTCTGCAAAATTTTGAGTTATTGATTTTCTAGATAAAATTTAGACTATATTTAATTACAAGCACTGAATATTTTCATTTTACTCCCTGTGGGATCGATATATGATTTTATCACTATATTAAAACTTGACACTCGTACGCTTGCGAGAAATTTTCACAACAAGTTTTTGGCACCGTTGCCGGGGAGTAAATTTTGATTATTTTTTAGTCTTGTTACCAATTAGTCTAGATTTTAATTTAGAGTTTTTTTTATTTTATTTTTAAGTTACTAATTAATTTCTTCTTTTTTTATTGCAGTCTATGCGACGATCTCAAAGTGCGAATTCTTTACTGTTTGATCCGGAGATCGAGTGCACTGCACGTGCTTTAAGAAGAATTAGAAGGGAAGAAATTGGGAGAATGGCTGAACAAGAAGCACAACAAGCTCCCCTGGTGCCAATTAGAGATCACTTCCGGCCGATAATCCAGACTCACTATTCTGGAATCTCTCAAGGAACTATCAACGCCAATAATTTTGTGCTAAAACCTGCTTTGATCAACATGGTTCAACAGAACCAATTTAATGGGAGCGCCACTGCTGATCCTCACCTACACCTACGCACTTTCTTGGAGATAACCGATACGGTAAAAATTAATGGTGTGTATGGGGATATTATTCGTTTACACTTGTTTTCTTTTTCTCTCAGGGATCAAGCAAGGAGTTGGTTGCAATCACTGCCATTTGGAAGCATCACTACTTGGGAGGGGATGGCAGAAAAATTTCTTGCTAAATATTTTCCACCTGCCAAGTCCACCCAGTTGAAGATAGAGATCAGCACTTTCCGGCAGATGGACACTGAACAGCTATAGGCGTGGGAAAGGAACAAAGAATTACTTAGACGTTGTCCTAACCACAATTTTGCAGATTGGGAACAGATCGAGTGGTTTTACAATGGACTGAATGCGCCTACGAGGATGAGTGTGGATTCTGCGGCTGGAGGTACTATATTTGCAAAGGACCATGTACAGGCCTATGATATGCTGGAACAGATGACGATCAACAGTTTTCAATGGCCATCTTATCGTATGGGAGTAAAGAAGCCAGCTGGAGTATATGCAGTGGATCCTCTCACATCCATCACTGCTCAATTATCTGCACTGACTACACAGGTAGCTGCATTGAATAAAGTGAGTGTTACAGAACCAGCAGGTGTTTCGGGTGCAGTGGATGAATCACACTATCATGAACAAGCCAAGTACATAAATCAGAGAGGTTATGGAGGCTATCGAGGTAACCCTGTCCCAAATACTTATCATCCTAGCTTGCGTAATCATGAAAATGTTTTGTATGCTAACAATAGAAATGTGTTGAATCCTCCGGGGTTCAATGGAAACAAGGATGAGGGTAAGCAATCTTTGGAGGATGTTGTTAGTACCTTTGTGCATGAATCAGGTAAGAGGATGGCGAGAACTGAGTCTCTCCTTTGATAGCTTAGAGACGCACATGGCCAACATGGGTACTGTACTTCAATCTATGGAGACTAGCATTGGGCAGTTGGCAAACGCACTAAAGGATAATAACAGAGGCCAGTTTCCGAGCAACACTGAGGTAAATCCCAAGGAGCAGTGCAATGCCATCGAGTTGAGGAGTGGCAAAGAAGTTGGAGTTCAAGAACCTGCTGTTGAAGAGGAGAAATTTGAGAAGGAATTCGAAGAGAAGGAGCTTAAAACTGAGACAAAACCGATGTACAAGCCGCCACTCCCCTACCCGCAGAGGTTCAAGAAGAAGGCGTTGGATGAGAAGTTCTCCAAATTCTTGGAGATTTTCAAGAAAATTCACATTAACATCCCCTTTGCTGATGCTTTGGAGCAAATGCCAAATTATGCAAAGTTCATCAAGGAGATGATGTCCAAGAAAAAGAGACTGCTAGAGAACGAGGTGGTGAATCTAACTGAAGAGTGCAGTGCGGTGCTACAAAAGAAAATGCCACAAAATCTGAAAGATCCAGGGAGTTTTACTATTCCTTGTTCTATTGGTGGTTCTCATTTTACTACTGCACTATGTGATTTAGGGGCCAGTATTAATTTAATGTCGTTGTCTATTTACAGAGCCTTGAAGTTGGGAGAGATGAAATCGACTATGATTTCATTGCAATTAGCGGATAGAAGCATCACATATCCATTGGGTATTGTTGAAGATGTGCTAGTCAAGGTGGATAAATTCAAATTCGCAGCGGATTTTGTAATTTTGGACATTGATGCGGATCATGGTGCTCCACTTATATTTGGGAGACCATTCTTGGCCACAGCGGATGCCAAAATTGAAGTGAAGAAGGGGGAATTATCGATGGGTATGGAGTGCGAACGAGTGATTTTTAAATTCTTCACGAAGACACCTAGCCCACCCATCGAGGAATTGTGCTTGATTGAGCCAGTTGAGAAGAGTAAAGCGCCAAGTTCAACAAAGAAGACCACGAAAAAGAGAGTGAAATTTAAAAGGCGGTTCGTGGAATTTATTTGGCGAGTGAAAGAGAAAGGAAAGACTTAACACCGGTGAAAGTCGGACTGACGACTCTAAACCAAGCGCTTTTTGGGAGGCAACCCAAAAATTTTTGTTTTTTTTTATTTTATTTTTAATTCATGCTTTAATTTTTTATTTTTGTTCATTAGTTAATTTATGATTTTTGAATTATTTTTGGGAATTTTGATCATGTTAAAATTTTTGAATTTTTCAGGATTTTTTATGAAGTCTTGGCATAGAGTTATGCGCGCTCGCTCACGACTCTCCCGCGCCCGCGCACACTCTACGCATTGAAGCTATTACCAAAGGCGCTACATTTCGCGCTATCGCGCTCAGAAGTCATCGCGCTTGTTAACAGCGCACTCCAAAGGCGCAATACTAAGCGCTATCGCGCTTGTGAACTGCACTACACCATGCGCTATCACGCAACTTAAGGGGCCGCAGATTAATTCTGATTCAGAGATTAAAAAGCCAGTCTGCTCGTTTCCATTCCATATCTAAATTTCATACTCACACTCTCGCACGATCTTGCCTTGGTAAATCTGGGATTTTGATCTTCATTACAAGGCCATCGTAGTTCTGGGATTCTCATAATTTGCTCTTGCTACATCCACGCTCGCACAGGAGCAGGAAATATTGGAGGGTTTGGGAAGTTTTCTTGATTGAACAGTACAAAAGCTGAAATTTTCTCTATTACATTTGAGCAGTGTTAAATATTTGAGCAGTGTAAAATTTTGTGATTTGAGGCTGTTGGGTTTTTTGAATTGTGGTGTCAAGAAAGGTTGATGCGAGTGAATTTTAATATCATTGACTTCGTGCATACAAAGTGTTTGTTGAATTTCTTGGGTCAACAGTTGTGGTTGAACATTGCTGGAATTGTTTGGAGTTTAGTGCAGTATTTGAGTCATTTGATTTGAGTTGAATTATTGAGTTACAATGCCCCCGAAAACCAAAGGTAAAGGAGCGCTTTCTTCATCCTCTGCTGCCTCTGCTGCCTCATATGATCGACACAGATTTTGGAATGCCACAGCAGAGGAGTACTGCTTTGATGTAATGGAGAGAGGGATGCACAAAGAAAGGGGAATGAGCTTGAGAGAGTGTAATGCTCCGACGTTAATTGAAGCTGAGAGAAGAGGTTGGGAGACATTTGTGAGGAGTCCACCAGATGCTGTTATATCATTGATTCATGAGTTTTATGCAAATTTTATGGTCAAAGATGTGAGTCTGAAAGTTCGAGTTCGAGAAAAATTGGTGCCTTTTGATAAGAGTACAATTAACAGTCTCTATGACATGCCGGATTTGGACATTGCAGATGATGAGTATCAGGTATTCGAGAATGAGCCATTTCCAGATAATCTTGTACTTCAGACTTTGTGTCAGGATGGGGCGGAATGGAAGAGGAATGCAAAGGATGAAGCTGTTACATTTCCATCCATCTTTCTTCGAAGAGAAGCGAATAATTGGTATGAGTTTGTGGCTGCCAGAATGTTGCCATCTGGGCATACATCTGATGTGACTAAGGTTAGAGCTGGTCTTGTGTACTACATTGTGACTGGAAAATCTGTTGATGCTGGGAGGGTGATTCGGGAATCTATTATTGCTGCAGTTAGGGGTTCTTCGACTATCAGTTTACCCCACTCGTCTTTGATTACTCAAATTTGCCAGTTAGCCGGTGTTGTGTGGGATGATACGGAGCAGATTCTTCCAATTTGAGGTCCTATAAGAATTACTGGTGCACTGAGATGGGACAAGAAGAAGAAAGCGTCCAGTACTTCTGAACAGGCAGCTGAACCACCGCAGCCCTCTGAGCCACTACGACACTTTGAGCCAGCACCTTCCCATTTGGAAGGACCTATGTCACTACCGACGCATCCGGCCACTGAGTACTCTACTCGTGATGATTCTACAGCCGTGCTTGCTCAGATGAAGAAGCAGTGGAAGATGATGCGAGCACATATGACATATATGAATGACTTCACTGCTGCTCTCGCCCAGAATTAGCCTCCCACAGTTGTGCCTTATCCACCTCCTCCACAGTGGTCACCTAATGATGCTGCTGATGCTGCCCCTTCTTTTCATGGAGATGATGATGATGCCGCCGAGTCCTGATGCTCGGTGTCAAAGGTATGAGTCACTTATTCATTTTATTGTTTTTAAATCATTGGGGACAATGATTATATTAAGTTTGGGGGGATGAATCATTTTGTTTGAATTAGTTGGTTGGTTGATATTGTAGTTGAATTTTACTGTGTGCTTCATAGATAAAATTTTTTGTTTGAATTGAATTGAATTGAGTCGAGAAAGAATTGGAAGCATGGCCAATGATGAAAAAATTTTGTGCTTTAACTGAAATCCATGATTATCTGCCTATCTGACAAATATTTTTGAAAAAATAGAACCAATTGAATGAACAATTTCCTATATACTCTGTGACTAATGCTTGAATCTGATTTTTGAGACATACAGACATAGATATGATTGAGGCATTGTTTGGAATTTTGGGCCTAATTTTTATTGAATTACTTTTATCCTTAGTTTCCCATTTGAGCCTACATGTATATTAGTACTTTGAGATACGAAAAAATCTGAATTTGTTGTTGAAAATCATCGTTTACTGTTGATGATTAGTTTTTCTGCACTGATTGAATTTGTATGATTTAATTGTGGATTGAGACTTGTCTAGAACTAGTTCGAACACTCTTCGAGGCGAAATACGGGAAAAACTGTGATTAGGAATGATTTAGGCAATTTTTCTGAATTCGTTTGAGCCTTTCAAGCTACCTATTAATATTTTATCCCTAGTACATTGTTTGAGCCTTATTGAAAACCAAATGGAATGCGTGTAAACGTGTGATAAAACCCCCATTCGTCATTATTTCAAGGTACTACATTGACTACCTGAATAGCCTAAACACTCATTTCCTACCTTTAAGGATTAATTTGAATGCTAAAATGTTATATGCTCCTAGTTGATATTTGTGAAAAATGGAATGGTGTGGTGGATGAATTGAAATGAAGAAGGTAGTTGTGAATAAAAGAAAAAATAAATGGTTGAAAAAAGTTGAAAGAGAAGAAGTGAAAATTTGAAAAATCAATGAAGTGAAGAGAAAAATAGATTTGAAGAATTGTGAATGAAAAAGGAGTCGTAATTAGAGCATAAGTATAAATTACTCCTTATTTTTGAATTCTTATCCTTCATTTGTAGCCATGAACCAGGCCTTACATTAAAAGCTGATTAAGTCCTATTGACCGAGTCTCAGTTACCCAATATACTGGTGGAGAAGAGTTGCGAGAATTTAGCCTATGGACTGTTGATTGATGCTTTTAATGATTATGAATTTTGATCTAAACACGCGCACACTGTTATTCGTTGCATTTACAAATTGTGAGTGTTTTTGATTTCATATCCTTTATTTGATCCTATGCTACCTTGAAAAGTCCTCATGATCTATGAATGTTCGAATTGAATTTGGATAAGGGTGTTTTGAACGTGAGTTGCGGAGATTGTGAGTTTATGCGGTTATTTTGGTTATGATTAAAACTTTCATGTGTTAGTAGGTTGAATGGGATTGGATTTAAATTTTTGAAATTATTTTTGAGGTCATTGCTTCATAGTATTTCTTGGCTATTCTTGTTGGTTTTTGGGTGAGTATTAGTTTTTGGAATTTGGTTTTTATTTGTTTTGCTCGGGACTAGCAAAAGTCTAAGTTTGGGGGTATTTGATAAGTGTATTTTATACACTTAATATATATATGATTTTAATTGTTAATTGTTGGTTTCGGGCAGATTTATGCGGAGTTTTGTTGTTTTTGTGCTTACAGTGAATTATTGAATTTATTTTGGAGAAGAGAAGAAAAATGATAGTTAAAGAGAAAATGGAGCTTTAAAAGAAAAGAAGAAAATAGAGAAAGTTGGAAGAGAACAAAGAAAAGAAAAGAAGAAGAAAGAAACGATCAGGGAAGAAAAGAAGAAGGAATAGTATGGGCTTTCTTATTGGGCCTAAATCAGCGCTTCATTTAGCGCTAAAGGAGAGGAAGGGAAGAGCTATAGCGCAAGAGACATGAAGGCGTGAGAATTGAATTCCAGAGAGCCATGCGCGCCCGCCTATAGTTCAGAAGCGCCCGTGCGTCGCGGAAATCTGAAGTTGGAAATTTTAATTGGGAAGAAAACTTTTCTATTTTCTTGGGCTTTACTCTTGGGCTTTTGTGCACGGTATAAAAGGAAATTCTTATCAGACTTGGAAGAGGAGCCGCCACACACTTACACACGCATATCAGAGAAATATTTGAGAAGTGATCGTGAGATTTCTGGGAAGAATCTGGAGTTTAACTTGAAGAACGAAGACGAAGTTCGATAGTCCGGACATGACATCGACGACAGATTTGTTTCTTATCTTTTATTTTATTCTGAATATGTTTGGATTTTTGAACATGTTTTGTTTTATTCAGAATTTTGTTATGAACTAATTTTTTAGAGTCTAGAGGTCGGATGGAACTTGGTGTAGACGCTTTCATGAATTTTTGGTTTTATTAAATTGAGTTTTTTCTAGATTAATTGTTTTTTTCTAGAATTAATTGTCTTTTCAATTATCCGATCAATAATTGATTTGTTATATTTATTTGAAATCTGGCACTCGGGAGAGGAGATTTTGAATAGGACCAATAGAAAATACACTGTTAATTATTTATACAGTTCGGTAGAGTGTATAATTTTAACAGAGCTTTTAAACAGAACATTGTTTTGTGATAGATCACTGCGATAAATTCTTAATAGGGATATTTGAATTGAATTGTAGTTGATAGAAATTATTTGTTGCTCGGGAGAGGAAAATAATAAACTTAAGTGTTCTTGACTATTAATTGATTGGAATTCATGAAACTAAATTAATTAGGATTGACTGTTGTTGAAACCAGGTGAAATCTATACCTCTAGACCACTTTTCTCTGATTGATTTTTATCTAAAAATTGTGTGCGTGCTAATCAAAACTTCATTGATATTTTATTTTTTTCTGCAAAATTTTGAGTTATTGATTTTCTAGATAAAGTTTAGACTATTTTTAATTACAAGCACTGAATATTTTCATTTTACTCCATGTGGGATCGATATCTGATTTTATCACTATATTAAAACTTGACACTCGTACGCTTGCGAGGAATTTTCACAACATGCTTTGACACAAAAATATATCATCATGCATTTGTTTCACTTGCAAGCCTAAGAAATACGTTAACTCACCAACCATGCTCATCTCAAATGTAGAAGACATGCACTTCACAAAATCATCAACAAGTTTATCATTTGAAGCAAAAAAAATTATATCATCCACATAAATTTGGCAAATTAAGATATTACCTTGAGATTTTTGCACAAACAAAGTCTTATCAACTCCACCTCTTTTGAAGCCAATATTGAGCAAGTACTCAGTAAGTCTCCCATACCATGCATGTGGTGCTTGCTTCAATCCATACAATGCCTTTTTTAACTTATACACATAATCTAGATGATTTGGATCCTCAAACCCTTTAGGTTGTTTCACAAAAACTTCTTCATTTAGGATCCCATTCAAAAAGGCACTTTTTACATCCATTTGAAAAAGTTTCATTCCCATGTTACACGAAATTGCAAGCAAAAGTCGGACAGACTCAATACGGGCTACAGGAGCAAAGGTTTCATCAAAATCCACCCCTTCAACCTGTGTATACCCTTGAGCTACCAACCTAGCTTTATTTTTAATGATGTTTCCCGACTCATCAGTTTTATTTTTGAAAATCCATTTAGTTACTATGACATTACCATGAGCAGGACATGGTACTAAGTACCAAACATCATTCCTTAAAAATTGTTCTAACTCTTCATGCATAGCATTGACCCAAAATTCATCTGTTAAAGCCTCTTCAACCTTTTTGGGTTCAATGTTTGACACGAAATAAGAGAATCTTACCTGAGAATACGTAGAACTCATGCATAACAAACCTGCCATCTTTCGATAATCCACTTTCTCTTTCCTTCGAGTTTGCAAGTCTCCATGCACATCTCCAATGACTTGTGAGGTTGGGTGATTTTTCTGAATTCTGCTTGGAACATTCTTTCCAGCTTTGTTTACCTCACTGTTCTCATCAGTATTCTCATCAGTGGGCTTTTCAACTTTTGATTCTGGATTTTCTGTAGGAGGTGTTGTCGGAGGTGTTGGCAACACTCCTTTGACAACATCTAAATTTCCAGAATTATCCAGCAGATCATTAACTTCATCCTCAGCTGTTTTCTTCTTTAGATCTGCAAAGTCATCAAAAACAACATTTATTGACTCAAAAATAGTCCTTGTTCTTAAGTTATACATCCTATAATCTCGCCATTTGATGAATATCCCAATAATATACACTTATCACTTTTTGCATCAAATTTAGCAAGATGATCCCTATCATTCAAAACGTGACAAACACATCCAAAAACATGAAAATATTTAAGGTTTGGCCTCTTTCCCATGAGAATTTCATAGGATGTCATAGTAGTACCATTCCTCAAATAAACTCTATTTGAAATATGACATCCAGTATTCAAGGCTTCAGCCCAAAAACATTTTGAGATATTTTTCGAACTCAGCATCACTCTTGCCATTTCTTGCAAAGTCCTATTTTTCCTTTCAGCTATTCCATTTTGTTGTGGAGTTTTAGGAGCAGAAAATTCATGTGAAATACCTTTCTTATCACACAAGCTAGAAAAAGAAGAATTTTCGAACTCCTTACCATGATCAGTGCGAATACGGATTACCTTCAGATTATGTAGATTTGTAATCTTAGTGAGCAGTTTCTTGAAGGCATCAAATGTGTCCAATTTTTTTCTCAGAAAATTTACCCAAGTATATCGTGAGAAATCATCCACACACACAAAATAATATTTCTTACCTCCAAAGCTTTCAACATCCATTGGACCCATCAAGTCCATATGTAAAAGCTCAAGGCAGCGTGTTGTCATAGATGTTGGCAACACCTCGTGTGACACCCTAGTCTGCTTCCCTTTCTGACATGCTTCACAAACAAATGGAATACCAGATTTTAAGTTAGGAATACCTCTTATAGCATCTAAAGTACTTAAGTTCTTCAATGCCTTGAAATTTGCATGACCCAATTTTTGATGCCATAGATCAAACTCATTAACTTTTGTGTGTCTACAAGCCATCTTTTCTCCAAGTTGATAGCAGTTGTCGAATGACCTAGTACCTGTCATGACACAGAGATTTGAATCATCAAAAACTTTGCATAATTTCTTATCAAATTGCACATGCAAATTATCATCGCAAAGTTGGCTTATGCTTATTAGATTTGCGGTTAATCCTTCAACATGAAGCACATTGTGAAGCTTAGGCAAACCAGCAACATTCAGAGTTCCCTTTCCAATAATGTTTCCCTTAGAACCTCCACCATAGGTTACATTTCCACTTTTCTGTTCAACATAGTCAGTGAGAAACTTCTTGGAACCTGTCATATGACGTGAGCTCCCGCTATCAAAGTACCAAGCACCTAAAACATTAGTTCTCAAAACAGTATAAATCATATGACATTGAAAATCGGCTTTTGGTACTCAAACCTTCCTTACATAAGATCTGTTTCTGGAGATGTTGTGGGTAGATGTTGGCAACACCTAAGGCAACACCTTCGATGCAGATCTATACTTGTAGTCTTCCTGCAGCTTAAAACAGTATGGTTTGATGTGACCAGTTCTATGACAGTAGTGACAAATGTACTTTCGTTTCCTTCTAAACATTGAAGGAGCAACAGGCTGTGGCTTTGGTTTTAAAGGATCAATTGGTAAGGCCTTTTTGCTTGAGCTTTCTGTACTGCTACTTTCCTTGACAAACACAGGGCCTTTCGAACTTTCACCAACCTCAAATATGCTGTTTTCAAAATCTAAACCAGCCGTACCATCTATTCCCATAATGAGTAACGAATCAAACTTGGAAGTGCTTGAATTAAACTTGGCCAAAGTAGCATTTGCTTTTCCGAGTTCTTTCTTCACTTGGCTTAATTCCATGTCTTTCTTACTCAGCATGACTTCCAGTCTTGACACATCAGCCTTTAGATCAGAATTTTCCTTTGAAAGAATAGTATTCATCTTATTCCTTTAAACCCAATCAGTATGTAACTCTTCAAACATCATCCGACCTTCTTCCATGGACATTGTATCATCACCTGGATTATTATCACACATATTATCAGTAATGTAAGAATTCAAACATACCGACCTTTGGGAGATGTTGCGGCCAGGTGTGGCAACACCTAAAGGATTGACTTGAAACTTCTTTTTGCTCTCCAGTAGGGCAGAGAAGGCAGTATGGCTTTCTTCATCTTTCTGTTCTTCTTTTTCAGACTCTTCATCACTCAAAGACGTGTTCATCCCTTTCCTAAGCATGTTGGCACACTCATTTGCATAGTGTCCAAAACCTTGACAAGCATGACATTGAACAGTGCCCAACTTCTTTGACACAGACTTCTTCTTCCCTTCCAACATCAATCGAGGCTTAGGAGTATCAATAGGTTTCCTTGGTGATTGTTCTGGTCCAGTAATCCTTAAAGACTTGTTTGAGAACATTGGAGCCTTGAGTTTTTGATTCGTCTTTCTTGACTCTTTCATCTTCTTCATATAATCATTGAATTTCCTAGTCATGAGAGAGATCGAATCATCTTCTAGATCAGATTGATGAACTTCTTGATGAAATTGAACATACTCCTCGTATGAAGGTTTTGAGGCTTGAAGGGCTATTGATTTTCCTTTATCCTTCTCTTGTTCTGTATCGTTCATCTCAAAAACTTGAAGAATGCTAATCAGTTCAGTCATCTTCATCTTTGAAGTGTCTTTTATTTCTTCAAGTGCCCAAATCTTCCCATTGAATCTTTTAGGAAAGGATCGAAGAACCTTGTTCACCATAGTTTTACTAGCAATAGGTCCTCCAAGAGCATGCGCCTCTGTAGCTATCTCCCTAAGTTTCTTATCATAATCAGCAATAGTTTCATTTTCATCCATCCTGATATTCTCAAATCTTGCGTTTAAAAATCTCAATCTTGTTCTTCTCACGCTAGTTCCTTCACAATGTTCTTGAAGAGCATCCCATGCATCCTTAGCAATAGTGCAGTCAGCTATGATTCCATACATCCTCATATCCACAGTTGCAAAAATTTCATTGAGTGCTTTAGCATTGTAGCTTGAACTTTGTGTTTCCTCGGCAGTCCAAGTTTCTTCTTGCTTGATGATATAGTCTCCATCTTCATCTAGCGTCTTTGGAGGAGTCCAACCAGTCAGAATACTTTGCCAAGCACGAACATCTTGAAAGAGTAGGTGCCCGATGAGCCAACTTGTGGCTAAGGTCTTTGATGACTCTTTGTATAAACAATCTTTTGTTTAATATAATTTACACTTTTATTAATGGCAATGACTTTATCGTTCTTCATATTGTTATATTGTGATATACTATTGTTGTTTTGATAAAGACCTTGAATATACTATAGTGTATGTAAGGTGTGGTAGAACATGGGGATGTCTATCATGAAACACATCTTATAGTCACTGTATATTCTAAACTGTTCCTAGTCGATTGAGCCGTCCGATAATAAGGATAAGGATCGCTCGAGTTTGAGACTAGCATTTGCGATGCAGAGTACCACGTTTCATTGGTAAGGAACATAGAGATGTTCGAAGCATGCAAATGGATATTCATACGATGAATGATCGAACTACCCTATCCGAACTTTCCAAGTGGTTATCACTTATCGAGTGGATAAAGTCCGCGGTTTTGGTTGTACACCATTAGTCCTTACTACTTGAAACATCATTGAGACTCTATATGCTAGTACTGTGCTTTGACTTGTTTACCGACTCTATTGGGGTCATCGGGTGTCGGGATTGGGTACAGTTACAACACATATAGGAGTCGATGCTTTGTTGTCAAGGATTCACCACATACTTGCGAGTGTGGATATTCTATGCGATCTGAGGAGATATTAGTGTGACGAATCTCTGGCCAGAGTACATGATGTGATTTAAGAAATGGTTTCTTAGTAGCACATGCGATGTCACTATTTGATCTTCAAGATGTATTGCATAGTTATCGAATCTCGAGCGACTCTCGATATACCAATGGTTGTTGATTCGATCGGGATATATGGATGAAGGGACCGTACTGTACGCTAACCAAAATCTATTGGTTCTTGTAGGCACTATCAGTGATACCTAGGGAATCATGGGGCGATGTTGCTAGACGCTCTTACCATGATTCGATGGGCAAGTCGGAAATTGTTGTTCCGAGTCACAAGGAGTTGTGAGCCCACGGCTAGCTGTATCCCTGAACCATTGAGGGTCACACAGTGTAATGGATTTTTAATCCCCGTTGAGATAGTTAAATTTAAAGAGTTAAATTTAATGAACAAAGAAGTTGGACTTCTTATTTAAGAGTAGAGGAGTAAGATTTCCTAAAATGACATAGTGATGGGCATTTTTGGAAACCACTGAATTCGGATTCAAAAAAATTTATCTTGACTGTAAAAGGTGCAGAAATAGTTTCTGTGAACATTGGTGAAATCGGTTTATCAATCGGAGTCACGATGAATTTTATATTAATTTCTGAACATGCGGGCTTTGCTTGTCGGGCTTGAACTTATGACTAATGGGCCCTAAGCTGTTAGTGGCCTACATTATAAATAAGTTATTGCAGTACAGAAATTAGACACAACAAGGTCACAATTTTCGAAAAACCTAGTCTTTTTCTCTCTGAAGTGGCCGAACCCCTCTCCCCTCTGCTCAGTAAAATCCAGTCTGTGAATTTTGAATTACAGTCTGGTTTAACGGATCAAATTCGTTAATCTCTTCGTAGAAACTTCTGATAGATTTTCTAGTGCAATCTATCAGAGGGATTAAATATCCGTTCGTGGACCTGATTGAAGAACAGTTCGTCCATCAGTTCCAGGGATATACAACAAGAGCAGAGCAATCTGTTGGTGTCCAAAATCTCGATTCGAGATTAAAGGTAAAAATTTTATAATCGTTATTTAATTTTTACACACACAATTTAATCGTAAGGTTGATACCCATTATGGAATCATTCCATATAAAATTTTTAAACTTCCGCTGCACCGGGTATCAATCCTGATTGATCTGACCGGCGTTCTACAACAGTGGTATCAGAGCCAGGTTGCTCAGATCAAGCGATTAAATTAATCGATTGTACAAAAAAAAAAAAAATTTTTTAAGCCTCGGTTTTTGAAACAAAATAAATATTTAAAAATAAAATTTTTTTTCGGGCAAAAACCCGGGCAGCGATTGGATCGCTGCCCGGGGCAGGGGCAGCGATCGTCGCTGCCCCGGGCAGCGCACGACACTGCCCTGCGCTGCACAGGGCGGCGCACGGCGCTGCCCTAGGGGCAGCCGGGCTGCCCGGCTTGAGGCGCGGGCAGCCCGGGAGTGTTCCGGGCGGCCCGCGGGAAAAATTAATTTTTTAATTTTTAAATTAAATTTTAATATGTTAAAATTCTATTTTTGGTCCGATCGAAAATTGTTTTTGATTGGTCCACGAGGCAGCGGATCGAATTGTTCGAGTCCGAAAATTTTAAAATTGATTTTTGGATAAATTTGAATTTTTTGAAAATTTAAATATTTTATCCGTTAAATTGAATTTTGAAATTAATTATTTTTTGGTACAATTGATGATAAGATATGATCTTATGGATATATTGAGTAAAATATGATTTTATGTATAAAATTGGATTTTATAGATAAAATATGATTTTATTTGATAAAAAGATAAAATATGATTTTGTATGTAAAATAAGATTTTATATATAAAATATGATTTTATCCTTTTAAATTTAAATTGTCATTGCATGTTATCCAATAAATTAATTTTGAATTAAATGTTATTGGATAAGGATGATCGATTGCCATGACCAATTTTGTAGGTGTATGTTAGGAATTTACATTTGTTTTTATTGTTGTTGGTTTTATTAATGGGCCTGGTTTATGGCCCAATATGAATTGTCATATGTAATAAAAGTGGGCTTGGTTTATGGCCCGTTCCCACCCCTTAAAATGTATCCCCTACTTGTCATTATTATTTATTGTAAATACATTAGATTTAGTGGGAGATCAAGATTTGAAGATGGAGGTGGGCCCAGCAGACAATAAAGACAGAAGAAATGTAAATTGGAAGCAAATGTAATAGGATTGCATTGCATACTGCATATTACCTAGGATTGGACTAAGACTCGTGATTGGCAACCACGGGTCAATTAAAAATGGAATCGATCATCCTATATAATATATGATATTATTGTTGTATGCATGTTTTATACTAAATTGTGTGAATCCGGCAAGCATACAAAATTTGAAAAATGATGAGACAAATTTTCAAAATTAAAATCCCTCATTTTAAATATGATTTAAAATTGATATCAAGATAAATAAAGGAAATTTAAATTTGTTTAAATGTTCCTACCTTCCATCAACGATCAATGTATGAGATGCTACCCGCGGATACGGTCCGGCTCATATTATTGGGGGGGCCCGTTCGTCGGAAAGCTGTACATTGGATCGACACATGTTGTAAGTTGGGTGGAACTCCCATGGAATCGGCTCATATTATTGGGGGATCCACATGGCGACCGTCCATCACAACTTAATATTGATGGGTCATCTTGAAATGTCACAATAAACGGCGTCATATTATTGGGCCCTTATTGGACATGAGGTAAAAACATGGAGGTTGCTTTGGAAGCAATTGGGCTCTACCTTTTGAAATTATGGTTGGCTGATATTATTCGGGACCATAGATTGTCAATTGGACTCCATGTTCTCACTAAGGAAAACAGTTTCCCATTTTCACTAGAGGGTAGTGAAATCGTTAAAATAGTGGGAGTGAGATTCATAAAATAAATATCGCCTATTTTATGTCTTAGTAAATTGATTAAACAATCACTGATATTTGTCTGTTTCTTTTCAGTATTTCATAAGATGAATTCGCGTAATCCACTTTTCTCGATCCTCGAACAAAATAAGTTGACTGGCGCAAACTATACGGAATGGTTCCGTAAGTTGAAGATTGTCTTGACATCGGAGAAGATGCTCTACGTGTTAGAAAAATCTCCTCCGAAGGAAGCACCAGCTGACGTAAGTCCGGAGGAGTTAGCCAAACTTGATACATGGTGGGACCATGATATCAAGACCAAATGCTATATGCAAGCCTCGATGTCTGATGAACTCCAGAGGCGATTTGAGGACACCGTGAATGCTGCTGACATTCACGTTCAACTCAAGGAACTTTTTGGGGCTCAATCGAGGGCTGAAAGGTTCGCTACTGTAAAGGAGCTAATGACGTGTTGCATGCGTGAAGGGACTTCGGTCCGTGATCATGGGGTACGAGTGATTTGGCTCATACAGAAGTTGGTAACCCTTGATTTGGTGTTGGAGCATGAACTCAACGTGGAATTACTACTTCTGTCTCTTCCTTCTTCGTTTGACGGATTTGTGGTGAATTTCAATATGAACAAGATAGAGGCCTCCCTTGAAGAGATGGTCAATATGCTTGTGACATATGAATCCACATTAAAGAAGGATAAACCGGCTTTCTTGGTGGGCTCCTCTTCTTCTGCTAAGAAGGGGCCAAGTACAAAGGGCAAGAAATGTTCTGCCCCACCCAAGAAAATCGAACCCGAGAAGAAGTACAAGACAAAGGCTTCAAACATGGAAAAATCCAAGGATGTTTGCCATTACTGCAAGAAGCTCGGTCATTGGAAGCGTAACTGCAAGGAATATCTAGAGCAGTTGCGAACTGCGAAGGGTATGTTCTATATTGAAATAAATGTTTCACTTAATACTACTTCTTGGGTATTGGATACCGGATGTGGATCTCACATTTGCAATGATTTGCAGGTGATGACAAGAAGTCGCAGGCTTAGAATGGGTGAGACCCAGCTGAGGCTCGGAAATGGTTCCAGAGTTGAAGCTAAAGCCGTGGGAGATGTTTATTTAATTTTGCAGAACGGTTTTAAGTTACTTTTAAGAGATGTTTTATTTGTTCCGGATTTGATTAAAAACATTATTTCTGTTTCTATGCTTGATAGAGATGGTTATTCTTGCAATTTTGTGAATGGGATTTGCAATATTTACAAGAATGAATGTTTGATTAGAAATGGACAACTTGAAAATGATCTATACAACTTAAAACTAAAAGACGTTCCAATAAATTATGTTGATAAACCGGCAACAACAAACAAAAGGAAAATTGATAGCCAAAACCCGGCAAACCTTTGGCACGCTAGGCTAGGTCATATTTCCTCAAGGAGGATGAACAAGCTAGTGGGAGAGGGCATGTTTGATATGTCTGATATTAACTCTCTACCTACTTGTGAATCCTGCCTAAAAGGAAAAATGACTAAATCTCCTTTTAAGGGGAAACCTGAGCGTAGTCAAAATCTGTTGGATTTGATCCATACAGATGTTTGTGGTCCATTTAGAGTTGGTACTCAATATGGCCACACCTACTTCATTACCTTTACTGATGATTATTCGAGGTATGGGTATTTATATTTAATGAAATATAAGTCTGAAGCATTTGAAAAGTTCAAAGAATTCAAGGCTGAAGTAGAAAACAAGCTAGGTAAAAGTATTAAAGCACTTCGATCGGATCGAGGTGGAGAATACTTAAGTACCAAGTTTTTGGAATATCTAAAAGAGAATGGGATTCTCTCTCAGTGGACTCCTCCTATGACACCACAGCTTAATGGTGTATCGGAGCGTCGTAATCGAACTTTGTTGGACATGGTTCGGTCCATGATGAGCTTCACTGAGCTTCCACCTTCGTTTTGGGGCTATGCGCTTGAAACGGCGGTATTGTTGTTGAACAACGTCCACACTAAAGCAGTGGACAAAACACCATACGAGTTATGGAATGGCAAAGCTCCTAAGTATTCGTACTTGAGGATTTGGGGATGTCCTGCTTACGTGAAGCGGACAGTGGGAGATAAGTTGGATAGTCGATCCAGCTTATGTTATTTTGTAGGGTATCCGAAGAATTCAATCGGATATTATTTCTATTATCCTGCTGAAACAAAGGTGTTTGTTTCAAGGAATGCCACCTTCTTGGAGAAGGAGTTCTTATTGGATAAGAAAGGCGAGATGATGGAACTTGAAGAAATTCGAGAAGAACCCGAAATACAAAATAACGATCCTACACCTCAGGAACCATTGCTGGACACGCCTATACCTAGAAGATCCGAGAGGACTTCTAGACCTCCTATTCGATATGGTCTTCTTCTTGAAGGGGATCAAGATGAACCTGATGTTGGATGTGATCCAAGAAACTTCAAGGAAGCAATTTCTGATGCGGATTCAAATTTATGGCTTGAAGCTATGCAGTCGGAAATAGATTCGATGCATACAAACCAAGTTTGGTCTTTAGTAGATCCTCCCGATGGAATTGTTCCAATAGGGTGTAAATGGATCTACAAGAGAAAGTTTGGGCCTGATGGGAAGGTATTGACCTACAAGGCGCGATTGGTGGCGAAAGGTTATACTCAAAGACAAGGAGTTGACTATGATGAAACCTTTTCACCAGTTGCAATGTTCAAGTCCATAAGAATCCTTATTGCCATAGCTGCTTGGTATGACTATGAGATATGGCAGATGGATGTGAAGAATGCTTTTCTTAATGGAGACATTAAGGAAGAAATCTATATGAAGCAGCCTGAGGGGTTCACATCCATGGGAAGCGAGCATAAGGTATGCAAGCTTCAGAGATCAATTTATGGTCTAAAACAAGCATCAAGAAGTTGGAACCAGAAATTTGATGAAACAATAAAGGATTTTGGTTTCATCAAGAACCCGGAGGAACCATGCGTGTACAAGAAAGTAGTTAAGGATGCTGTGACATTCTTAGTACTTTATGTTGATGACATCCTACTCATTGGGAATGATGTAGGGATGTTGCAGTCAACAAAGATATGGTTATCAGGTAGATTCTCGATGAAGGATTTGGGTGAGGCATCCTATATTCTAGGGATACAGATCTATAGAGATAGATCTAAGAGAATGATAGGACTCACTCAATCAACCTACATCGACACCATATTGAAACGGTTTTCAATGGATGGGTCCAAGAGAGGACATCTACCTATGTGTCATGGAGTTTCTCTATCCAAGTCTATGTGTCCCAAGACGGATGAAGAGATAGAGAAAATGACACATGTACCATATGCGTCAGCCATAGGTAGTATCATGTATGGGATAATATCTACCAGACCGGATGTAGCATTTGCTCTGAGTGTCACGAGCAGATATCAAGCTAATCCCGGTCAAATGCATTGGAAAGCCGTGAAGGACATTCTTAAGTACTTACGAAGGACTAAGAATATGTTCATGGTATATGGAGGAAGAGAACTAAAATTGGAAGGCTTTACCGACTCTATCTTCCAAAGTGACGTGGATGACTCGAAGTCAACCTCTGGATTTGTGTTCATGCTCAATGGCGGTGCTGTCTCTTGGAAGAGTTCCAAGCAGGACACCACAGCGGATTCCACCACTGAGGCAGAATACATTGCAGCATCAGCTGCTGCTAAAGAGGCCGTTTGGATGAGGAATTTCGTCCAAGAGTTGGGCGTCATTCCTGAAATTGTTGGTCCAGTCCCGGTGTACTGTGACAACACGGGTGCCGTTGCTCAGGCAAAGGAACCAAGGTCTCATCAAAGATCCAAACATGTACTGAGGAAATACCATATCATCCGGGAGATTGTGGAAAGAGGAGACATCACTGTCGAAAGAGTGGCCTCTGCAGACAATATCGCTGATCCACTTACTAAGCCCTTGCCAGGACCATTATTTGACAAACATCGCGAAACAATGGGTCTACGTAGTATGACTAGTTGGCTTTAGGGCAAGTGTGAGATTGAAAGAGTAGGTGCCCGATGAGCCAACTTGTGGCTAAGGGCTTTGATGACTCTTTGTATAAACAATCTTTTGTTTAATATAATTTACACTTTTATTAATGGCAATGACTTTATCTTTCTTCATATTGTTATATTGTGATATACTATTGTTGTTTTGATAAAGACCTTGAATATACTATAGTGTATGTAAGGTGTGGTAGAACATGGGGATGTCTATCATGAAACACATCTTATAGTCACTGTATATTCTAAACTGTTCCTATTCGATTGAGCCGTCCGATAATAAGGATAAGGATCGCTCGAGTTTGAGACTAGCATTTGCGATGCAGAGTACCACGTTTCATTGGTAAGGAACATAGAGATGTTCGAAGCATGCAAATGAATATTCATACGATGAATGATCGAACTACCCTATCCGGACTTTCCAAGTGGTTATCACTTATCGAGTGGATAAAGTCCGCGGTTTTGGTTGTACACCATTAGTCCTTACTACTTGAAACATCATTGAGACTCTATATGCTAGTACTGTGCTTTGACTCGTTTACCGACTCTATTGGGGTCATCGGGTGTCGGGATTGGGTACAGTTACAACACATATAGGAGTCAATGCTTTGTTGTCAAGGATTCACCACATACTTGCGAGTGTGGATATCCTATGCGATCTGAGGAGATATTAGTGTGACGAATCTCTGGCCAGAGTACATGATGTGATTTAAGAAATGGTTTCTTAGTAGCACATGCGATGTCACTATTTGATCTTCAAGATGTATTGCATAGTTATCGAATCTCGAGCGACTCTCGATATACCAATGGTTGTTGATTCGATCGGGATATATGGATGAAGGGACCGTACTGTACGCTAATCAAAATCTATTGGTTCTTGTAGGCACTATCAGTGATACCTAGGGAATCATGGGGCGATGTTGCTAGACGCTCTTACCATGATTCGATGGGCAAGTCGGAAATTGTTGTTCCGAGTCATAAGGAGTTGTGAGCCCACGGCTAGCTGTATCCCTGAACCATTGAGGGTCACACAGTGTAATGGATTTTTAATCCCCGTTGAGATAGTTAAATTTAAAGAGTTAAATTTAATGAACAAAGAAGTTGGACTTCTTATTTAAGAGTAGAGGAGTAAGATTTCCTAAAATGACATAGTGATGGGCATTTTTGGAAACCACTGAATTCGGATTCAAAAAAATTTATCTTGACTTTAAAAGGTGCAGAAATAGTTTCTGTGAACATTGGTGAAATCGGTTTATCAATCGGAGTCACGATGAATTTTATATTAATTTCTGAACATGCGGGCTTTGCTTGTCGGGCTTGAACTTATGACTAATGGGCCCTAAGCTGTTAGTGGCCTACATTATAAATAAGTTATTGCAGTACAGAAATTAGACACAACAAGGTCACAATTTTCGAAAAACCTAGTTTTTTTTCTCTCTGAAGTGGCCGAACCCCTCTCCCCTCTGCTCAGTAAAATCCAGTCTGTGAATTTTGAATTACAGTCTGGTTTAACGGATCAAATTCGTTAATCTCTTCGTAGAAACTTCTGATAGATTTTCTAGTGCAATCTATCAGAGGGATTAAATATCCGTTCGTGGACCTGATTGAAGAACAGTTCGTCCATCAGTTCCAGGGATATACAACAAGAGCAGAGCGATCTGTTGGTGTCCAAAATCTCGATTCGAGATTAAAGATAAAAATTTTATAATCGTTATTTAATTTTTACACACACAATTTAATCGTAAGGTTGATACCCATTATGGAATCGTTCCATATAAAATTTTTAAACTTCCGCTGCACCGGGTATCAATCCTGATTGATCTGACCGGCGTTCTACAACACATCTTATTCTTCCATAGTGCGTAATTTGTGCCATCAAGGACCAGAGGTTTCAAAAGCGAGTTCGCAACAGACGATGAGTCCATATTATTCCCTGTGAAATAAACAAACCAAGATCAGTTCTTAGTGTATCAAGAATATGGCTCTGATGCCACTTGTAAGGGAATGAGGGTTGCACATAAACAGTTTGAGGTGTTGTCACAAGGTGTTGACAACACCTACAATAACACCTTGAGTAATTTGCAGCGGAATATAATTAAAGCATAAATAAAATAAACAAGCAACCAAATAAATAGACTCAAATGATTTAAGCAAGAGTATAAGATACTCTTGCAGCGCCTCAGGGCAAAACTTCACTAGAAAACTTTCAAAGAGTTTTACAAACCCTAAAACTAGTGATTATTGAAAAACTCAATTTCTCAAAACAAGTGAGAAAATAAATAGTAAAAGTTCTCCTAAAACATTCTATATGAAATAGAATAACAAAAACAAAGTAAGGAGAAAAATCTTGAAGCCAAAACACGTGAGACGAAAACACTCTTCGATCAACAATCTTCGAGTGTTCTTCACGGCTTCAAGCAATCACGACCGATACAAGCTTCACCAACTCTTTCTCAACGTACGTATATTGAAGCTTAAGAAACTCACAGTCTCTCTCTTAATCTTAGTCGGTCTCTCTCTTTCAATATATATACTTCCCTTGTAGATATTTCCTTGTAGAGATAGGATTCTAGATCTTGTTCCTTTTTGATCAAGTCAAATCTACATAGTAAATGAATTAAATCATTAGAGATAAGATAATAAATATTATGATAAACTTAATCATATCTCAAATCAAGTTAAACAAGGAAGTAAATAACTTATTTAAAATTAATTCATGTCCAAGAAAGGTAAAAGATATTAAATAAAATCTTTTTCAATTAGGATGATTTTAAGGAATAAAATATTCCTTTCACATAAAAATGTGTTAGAGTTTATTGCCAATCCACATGAACAACACTCAAGCAAAAATGATCAATCAATTATTCAATCATGCACCAAGAATAAGAGCAAGAAAGTAACAAATCAAGAACACTCTTCGTTTACGTGGTTTGAATCTTTAATGATTCTACATCCACGGGAGAAATCAGTAGCAACTTTATTGATCAAAACAACTGTCCAATTACAAAACTTTGATTCAAGAACAAATCACAGAAAATGCTAAGAACCCCTCTCAACTCTCCACTATGATTTTTCTCTTGTATGTCCTTTGAATAGTTTTTCTGATCTCTCTCGAAGGAGTTCCTTAGTGTATATATAACTGCTTTCTTTCCAGTTATAACTCTCAGTTTCTAGTCACACTCATCTCTACAAGAACCAGCTGACTTTAGCTCCCAACATGAATAACCATACTTGTAAGGCCCTGAAAGATTAATAACGGAAAATAGTATTTGAAGAATTTATGGAAATTAGATATTTAATTTCCGAGTCAGAAAATATTTAATTTGAGAATTTACAAATTTTGAGATCTAAATTCCGAGATTCTTAAATTAAAATATGAAGATATTTGAATTAAATATTTATGGAATTTAATTTGTAAATTCCGAGTTTTGGGAATTCAAGAAGATTTATTAGAAGTTGAAAATCGAGCAAGGACTATTAAATATCAAAGTTTTAAGGGCTAAAGTGTAATTTAATTTTAATCCGAGAATATTTAATTTGAGAATATGTGGAGTTTAGATTTAAATTCTAATATACTTAAATTATTTAGTATTTAAATTGAATTAAAGGATTGGATGCGGACTAAATTTTAAATTATGGAGATTTGAGGGGGCCAAAATGCAAATATGATAATTTGACTTGAACACATGGCTTGTAAATGTGTTTCAACGTGTATATCACACTTATACAACACATTTTAAACAGATTCTTGAGCCTCAAACCGTGAGCTTCTCCTTCTCTTGGAAATTTCATCTTCTAAATTTGATATCTCAAGATCCGGCCGGTAGAATTTTCGATTGATTGTATATTTGCGATCACGGCTTTCAGTGCTACATTTTGACGTAAGTTTTAAGAAGTTCTACCATGTTTGAATTTTATGATGTGGTTAGAATTAAGATTTGATTGTATAAACATGTTCTAGTATATACGACGATAGCATATTTAAGACGGATCGAGAAAAGATCGTCGTTTTGACATGTTTATGCAATTTTGAATATTTTCAGAAATCTGAATTTATGGGTCTGTTGATCACATGTAGGAGCTGATGTATGGGTGTTAATATTGAATTTATATCATTGTTAAGGTGAGGTTTATGATTTTGAAAATAACGGTTTCGAATCGTTATGCCGCCGGTTTGAATTTTGATTGTTTGATCAATATTTGGGATTGTTATCACTTTAATGAGATTGAAATGAGAATGAAAGTTGATGTTGGATATTTTATAACTTCAATTCATATTTGAAGTGAATGAGATCGAATCCGAATTGATGAGTTGAGTTCGAATGGTTTAACGTGTTGAAGTGTTTGAAATTGAAATTAAGACGTGAACAACGAACAACTTATGAAGAGTTTTTCAACTTATGATATGTTGATATATGACGATATATATGATGATATATGTTGGGTTTGAATTGAAGAAGATTGATATATTGTTAGATTTGAGTTGGTTATCGAATTTGATAGAGTTAAGCTACCGATTCAAGAGTTGATTCGATTTCGAGTCTTTTTGATTGAGTTGAACAAGAAGTGAATCATTACTGATATTCTTGGATATATTACTATGATTTCAGATTTGAATTAAAAGACATCAAGTTCGGGATTCTAGACTTCGAACCGAAAAGGAAAGATCAAGACTTGCAACTAATTTTGCCTTGAAGATTAAGTTGAGTCTTTAGCTGAAGTTTGATATGTATTCTTATGGTAGTGTCCAGATTTGGAGCACCTCAGGAAGCGATACTGACAGGTATAAGACGACATCTAGAGTCAGGGATTTGAAACTCAAGAATGATTCTTTTTGAGTTGTCCCGCTAAATCACATACTTGATTATTATTTGTTCTTGATTTAGAACTTGACGTTGTTGTTGTCGATCCATCTCAGGTAGTGGATCTTTGATTTTGATATGATATGATATATGAATTGATTCTAATGTCGAGGTTTGATGAACCTTATTTTTTAGTCAGATGTGACTACGATAGATGGATATCCATGTCAAGATCGTATACGAATCTTGATGGCAGAGATTTTATATGAATCAATTATTTCTATATGCGCGCTAGTTACTTGAAGTCTTGATTGATATGTTTCGAGTAGTTATTATATTGATTGTATATGTATTTTATACTGGGAATTATATTCTCACCGTAGTTTATCCGGCTGTTGTCTTGTTTTGTATGTGTGCATGACAACAGGTGGGGCAAGAGCTAGTCAGAAACGACATTGGTAGCTCGAGAGAGAGTCTTAGTACGTGGTGTCTCGGGTTTGTAGCCAAATTGAAGTACTTGATATTTTGTCAAGCATGCTAGAAGATTATGTTTGTAGTAGTTTGAAGAACACTAGTAGATTTTTTTATATAATTATTTCTTTTGATGTCACTCAAATTACTTAGTTGCAGTTACTAATGCATATAAACTTGATTAAATCTTGTTCTATGAATATGGATTTGTTTTAGTTTTGATAGAACTTGGATTGGAATGAAATGAAGGATTAATGTTAGGCTGCAGAAAAATAGGGCATATTTATGATCAGGCAGCGCCCGAGATGCATTTTATTACAGCTCGAGCACAGCCTGCAGTGCTCGTTACTGTTCGAGAAAAACAGGGAGCGCTCGAGCGGCACTTTATGACCGCTCGAGCGCAACCCCCCTTTTAAAAAAATTGTTGTTCTATTTATATTGATCCTTTGTTAATTAATCATGTTTAGTGATTAATTGTCCCAAGATGTGATTAGCAACCCGAGGCTCCACAACAAGTGGTATCAGAGCGGAAATTTCTGGACTAAGATAGAAGTTGAGCGGGGTAGATTGAGTTGCATGCATTTGTAGTATTGCATGATTAATGCTTTACGTGATTTGATGAATTGCATGTGAACCTGCTTATGTGCTTACTTGATTATATGACTTCATAGGATTATTTGAATTCGTTGTAAGCATGTGTTGAATTGAAAAGCATGAGATTATATGTTTAGTATACTGAATTGTATTTGATAATCTCTGCATGATATATTGCTTCTGTTGAGAATCAGATAGATTTTGCAGACAGAATGAGTACCTCAGACATAACAGAACAATGTTGAGGTAAGTTTGAACTGATAGATATGATGATGGCAATGCAGATGATGTTAGTGGAGTAACTCTGGAAATTGAGTGATGAATCATCAACTCGGAAGGATACTGAATATGCCAAGACGATAGGAAGTTGATTTGAAGAGTTGGATCCATTGTTCGAGTTGAAAATACTCAAATGAACATAAAACCAGCTTGATTTGATATCAACTCCATGCCTTAGCAAACAGTTGGTGGTTATGAAGAATAGATTTTTGATGAACTGAGATACTGAAATAATTTTTACCGGTACGTAAACAGATTTGTTATCAGCAAGTTCTTTCTATATTTGACAAAGAGGATAGAATAATAGAATATGCTAAACTCTGTAGTGAGAACTCTATGATTAACACCTCAGAAACAGATTTTATAGCAGAACAGGTATGAAGAGAAAGTTAGTGATCACCCAACAGCAAAAGATATGAGAATAACTGAAGCAGATCAAGAAGAAATTTGAATTGAGAACAATCTCCTATGCATTAGCAAGTACAGAAGATTGGGCTCAAGTTGTATCAGATAATGGAACTGCAGGTAATTAAGTAATCCTAATTAGCCTGCTTATGTATTGATGATTATTGATTGCATTGCATCATAGAACAGTGATTTGTTCTGTTACAAACTTTATCTGATGAGCCTTTAATTATTGTATTTGCTAAGTTGTTGCCTTTGAATAGTTGGGAAGCATTTACAAGAGTAGTCCGAAAAACAAATGAAATACAAATTTGAGGAAAACAAGATTACATTTGATAACACAGACTGGGATACTGGGTTACAAGGCATTGTAGATAGTAATGAAATAAGTGAAATCTGTTATATGAGTTTCAGAAACCGAGAGTACAAGATATATCACTAGTAATGCAAAAGAGTGTCGGAAGAATTTTCGTTGATGAACTAGATCAGTAGAGAACTAACCTGGAATTGACATATATGTCAATGGTTAGAATGTACAGAAGTGTGCAGATGACATATGTATTCCGACTTTGCTGAGATATGAACGAAGTTCTATATTGATTTTGGGTGTCTGGTACAAAGTTATGATGAATACTCGTATCGAATAGCCCCATTTGAATTGAAGAACTTCATAAACAAGTAGAAGAATGATTAGAGAAGATTTATCTTAGTACCGAAGCGGTTTTGAATTGTATGACCGTAAATTGAATCGATAGGATTTGAGATGACTATGATCAATTGGGAATTAAGTCATGAACTCATACCAAATGTGAATAAGTGCAAATTCAGTTACATTTGAGCCTTTTATTTGATTTGGGTGAAGTTATTACATCATAAAATCATGATTCCTGAATTTCGTGATATCGATTCTGAGGTTTTGTATTCGACCCCGATCGATTTTGATTGGATCTTATTCTTTGTTAGAGTCTAATTTGATTTACTCGTCTTGAGTTGAGATACTAGTGAGTTGTTTTCACTTAGCAGATTTTTCATTCCGAATATTTGATCTTTGGATGACCTCGACTTGAGTGAGTTTCTTGATTCTGAATTTCAAGAGTTATTGATCATTTGATGTATACATTCAGTATATTTTGATATTTTTGGCTCGTAAATAATTGAACTTTTGATTCCAAGTATCAACATGATTTGAGATTGATGGCATGAATTTCCAAGAATTGGGAACTAGAACGAGGAAACGAGATAAATGCTTGATCGATTAAGTAAAGATCTTTGATCATGTGCTTGACTTTCGAGATAAGATATGCAAACAGTCAGAATTGTTGTAATCCAAGCTAAGTTAGATTGCTTTGGAAAGATTAACACAACATTGATATGAGATCAAGCGATTGGAATTCGATTGAGAATAGTACATCACGATATGAGATAAGACAATGGATCAGAATGAAGGGAATTAAAGTGAATAATATGTTGATTGTGCTCGATATTCTAAATATGGAATATCAAATTCTGAAAAAGCACATTACCATATATTTAATATCCGTTCAATTGTCTGAAATGTGTATGGATTACGGAGAAATAAGTATTTATGAAAGCAAAAGAAAGCAGATATGACAGGATTGAATGTTTGATACTTAGATTTCTTGTAAAGGAAGTAGAAAAGAAGAGACCAGATGGTCTATGAAACAGTTTAGCAACTATCGAGTCAAAATAAGAGCAACTTTTCGAAAGATTTTGTTGTTGAAAATTACTCGAATTGTCATGAGTTTGCGATTAAAATAGAATATATTTCGACAAATTCACGAATGTGTTATATTAGATGTGATACAGTTATGAGTAGATAGCTATGAAGAAGATGATGATGTTATGAAATTACATGAATTATTGAACTTTAGTGTCGAGATAGAGACTTTAGATTTATTCGATAGATGATGGCACCGATTTTCAAAGGTTCTAAGTGTTTGGTTGTATGTGATTGCATTATACCATCCTTGACCAATGGATTGTCTGAGATGACTATCCAAAGTTTCGAGGAAATGCTCAGAAACTATAGTATCTGATTCGATACTATCTAACTGTTTCTTGCCATTTGATTATGATAAATTCTGTGACAGCTATCTGAAAGATATAGAGATGATGAGTTTGATTATTTGATGAGAATAAAATTAGAAATTTTTTTGTGTTGAGACGGAATGTTGAAGTTTCAACTATTAGACCAGATGTGGTTTGAGAAAGGAAAAGAATGTGAATATTGCATTGCACAGAATAAGGACAGAGCAGACTAGACAGAGTTGGGAATTGAATGATTTTGAAGCTTGAACAGAGTGTTCAATGTGAAATATTTTGTTCCGAAACATCATTCAAGTCAGAAAGAGATCCCGAAAATAATTTGATAATGGATTATTGGGAATATTGACTTGGAGATGGTCATCTGGCTCATTGATTTATACTCTATTTAGAGTGACTTGAGAAATGAGACGTGATCATTGAGTAGAAGCTGAAGAATGTCATCTAGAATTTGTTTTGTGTAAATGTCAAACAAGGATAGCCGAAGCAGATAAAGATAATACTTTGATCTAATCAGAATTACTTATACCGATTTTGATTCAGAGAAAAAGCAGCTCAAATGTAGGACCACTTAGTGACTACAGAAGAATGGAATAGAAATGATTGCAGAAGAGATCAGATAGAAGAAGAAGAAGAAAAGATATCCGACAAGATATCTAGAGTCCACAGAATTGAAGTAAAAGTGGGTATAAATTTTGAAGCTGTGAGCAGAATGACAATATAGGCTCAATATATGTTCTGTTCAGAGCATAGAATATTATAAAAAAAAAAATAAGTCGACATCAAAAGATGAATTTTACTGCCTAAGATGTTAGACAGAGTTAGTGGATTCACTAACAAATGTATTCTTTTCAGCTTACAATGATAAGAGCAAATATGTTCCATGTGTCTGAGTTAAGAAAGTATCAATTAGATTTTTCCTATGTATTTCAATCAGTCAAGTCAGAGTTTGATATGATTCTGAGCTAAGTTGAGTATTTGATAGATCCTCGACTGAGAAAAATACAAGAAAATATACACAGAATGAAGAGATAAACTGGAAAGAGATTATGAGGTGAAATAAGAAGTCTGAGATAGATGATTGAAGTGAGAATTACTTCAGATAATTATTCAGTTTATCAGATTTGATATTCCGATTCCTCATTCCTTAGAGGGGAGGAAATGTAACACCTGAAAAATTAATAATGGAAAATATTATTTGAAGAATTTATGGAAATTAGAGATTTAATTTTCGAGTCGAAAAATATTTAATTTGAGAATTTACAAATTTTGAGATTTAAATTCCAGGATTCTTAAATTAAAAGATGAAGATATTTGAATTAAATATTTATGAAATTTAATTTGTAAATTCCGAGTTTTGGGAATTCAAGAAGATTTATTAGAAGGTGAAAATCGAGCAAGGACTATTAAATATCAACGTTTTAAGGGCTAAAGTGTATTTTAATTTTAATCCGAGAATATTTAATTTGAGAATATGTGGAGTTTAGATTTAAATTCTAATATTCTTTAATTATTTATTATTGAAATTGAATTAAAGGATTGGATGCGGACTAAATTTTAAATTATGGAGATTTGAGGGGCCAAAATGCAAATATGATAATTTGACTTGGACACATGGCTTGTAAATGTGTTTCAACATGTATATCACACTTATACAACACATTTTAATCAGATTTTTCAGCCTCAAACCGTGAGCTTCCCCTTCTCTTGGAAATTTCATCTTCTAAATTTGATATCTCAAGATCCAGCCGGTAGAATTTTCTATTGATCGTATATTTGCAATCACGGCTTTCAGTGCTACGTTTTGACATAAGTTTTATGAAGTTCTACCATGTTTGAATTTTATGATGTGGTTAGAATTAATTTTTGATTGTATAAACATGTTCTAGTATATACGAAGATAGCATATTTAAGACGGATCGAGAAAAGATCGTCATTTTGACATGTTTATGCATTTTTGAATATTTTTCAGAAATCTGAATTTATGGGTCTCTTGATCACGTGTAGGGGCTGATGTATGGGTGTTAATATTGAATTTATATCATTGTTAAGGTGAGGTTTATGCTTTTGAAAATAAAGGTTTCGAATCGTTACGCCGCCAATTTGAATTTTGATTGTTTGATCAATATTTGGGATTGTTAACACTTTAATGAGATTGAAATGAGAATGAAAGTTGATGTTGGATATTTTATAACTTCAATTCATATTTGAAGTGAATGAGATCGAATCCGAATTGATGAGTTGAGTTCGAATGGTTTAACGTGTTGAAGTGTTTGAAGTTGAAATTAAGACGTGAACAACGAACAACTTATGAAGAGTTTTTCAACTTATAATATGTTGATATATGAAGATATATATGCTGATATATGTTGGGTTTGAATTGAAGAAGATTGATATATTGTTAGATTTGAGTTGGTTATCAAATTTGATAGAGTTAAGCTACCGATTCAAGAGTTGATTCGATTTCGAGTCTTGTTGATTGAGTTGAACAAGAAGTGAATCATTATTGATATTCTTGGATATATTACTATAATTTCAGATTTGAATTAAAGGACATCAAGTTCGGGATTCTAGACTTCGAACCGGAAAGGAAAGATCAAGACTTGCAACTAATTTTGCCTTGAAGATTAAGTTGAGTCTTGAGCTGAAGTTTGATATGTATTCTTATGGTAGTGTCCAGATTTGGAGCACCTCAGGAAGCGAGACTGACAGGTATAAGACGACATCGAGAGTCAGGGATTTGAAACTCAAGAATGATGCTTTTTGAGTTGTCCCGCTAAATCACATACTTGATTATTATTTGTTCTTGATTTAGAACTTGACGTTGTTGTTGTCGATCCATCTCAGGTAGTGGATCTTTGATTTTGATATGATATGATATATGAATTGATTCTAATGCCGAGGTTTGATGAACCTTATTTTCGAGTCAGATTTGACTATGATAGATGGATATCCATGTCAAGATTGTATACGAATGTTGATGGCAGAGATTTTATATGAATCAATTCTTGCTATATGAGCGCTAGTTACTTGAAGTATTGATTGATATGTTTCGAGTTGTTATTATATTGATTTTACCTGTATATGTATTTTATACTGGGAATTATATTCTCACCGGAGTTTATCCGGTTGTTGTCTTGTTTTGTATGTGTGCATGATAACAGGTGGGGCAGGAGCTAGTCAGAAACGACATTGGTAGCTCGGGAGAGAGTCTTAGTACGTGGTGTCTCGGGTTTGTAGCCAAATTGAAGTACTTGAGATTTTTTCAAGCATGCTAGAAGATTATGCTTGTAGTAGTTTGAAGAACACTAGTAGATTTTGTATATAACTAGTTCTTTTGATGTCACTCAAACTACTTAGTTGCAGTTACTAATGCATATAAACTTGATTAAATTTTGTTCTATGAAATATGGACTTGTTTTAGTTTTGATAGAACTTGGATTGGAATGAAATGAAGGATTAATGTTAGGCTGCAGAAAAACAGGGCATATTTCTGATAAGGCAGGGCCCGAGCTGCGTTTATTACAGCTCGAGCGCAGCCTGCAGTGCTTGTTACTGTTCGGGGAAAACAAGGAGCGCTCGAGCGGCACTTTATGACCGCTCGAGCTCAACCCCCCTTTTTAAAAAATTTGTTGTTCTATTTATCTTTGATCTTTTGTTAATTAATCATGTTTAGTGATTAATTGTCCCAAGATGTGATTAAAAACCCGAGGCCCCACAATACTAACTGCCTTCATACTCCCAGTAATATCCGGTTGAATTCCCTTTGGTTGCTTCCAGCTGTCATTTGTTGATTGATTCTTATTCAACTTTTAGAGACACTTTTCAACAATTCTCCACCTTGTCTTCAAAAGTTGGCTGCCTTCCTCCACCTAGAGAACTATGTTCTCTTTCCTATGTTAACCAAGATTTGGTAGTGTCTAAACTTGGCTTGAGGCAATGCCTTGGTTAGCATATCAGCAGGATTCTCACTTGTAGATATCTTTTCAACTGTAATCTGTCCCTTACTCAGAACATCTCTCACGAAGTGTAGCTTGATGTCAATATGCTTACTTCTCTCATGATAAGCTTGGTGTTTAGTAAGGTGAATTGCACTTTGACTATCACAGTGCACTTTTAACTGTTCTTGATTGATTCCAAGTTCAGCCATAATTCCCTTTAGCCAAATGGTTTCCTTAATGGCTTCAGTTAATGCAATGTACTCAGCTTCGGTGGTAGATAAAGCTACCACAGACTGAAGTGTAGCCTTCCAACTTACTATTGTACCAAAGAGAGTGAAGATATATCTAGTTAAGGATTTTCTTGTATCCAAATTCCCTGCGTAATCAGAATCCACAAATTCTTCTAACGGCTAGCTCACGTTTTCTTGTCTTCTGAACACTAGACTTGTACTGTCAGTTCCCTTTAAGTACCTCAGAGTCCACTTCAAAGCATCCCAGTGCATTCTCCCATGATTTTCCATAAACCTTGATATGACACTGATGGCATATGCTAAGTCTGGCCGGCTACACAACATGCCATACATGATGCTCCCCACACCACTAGCATAAGGAAAACCTTCCATGCTTTGCATCTCTATCTCATCCTTAGGTGACTGATCCGTGGAGAGTTTAAAATGTTGTCCCATTGGTGTGCGCACTGTTTTAGCCTCATGCATTCAAAATCTTACAAGCACTTTCCTGATATAAGAGCTCTGATCCAAGAATAATGTATTCCCATCTTTTCTTCTCTGAATATCCATCCCAAGTATCCTATTTTCTTCTCCTAATTCCTTCATTTCAAACTCAGAGTTTAGTTTCCCTTTCAAAGCTCCAAGATCCATCCTGTTTGAGCTAGCAATCAACATGTCATCCACGTATAACAAAATAGTGGTTCTTATATGATCATAATCTCTTTTAACATACACACAGCTTTCATAGCTACTCCTTTCAAACTGAATGTTGGCCATAAACTCATCAAATTTTCTGTACCACTGTCTAGGACTTTGTTTAAGACCATAAAGTGATTTCTTCAAGAGACAGACCTTATTCTTAGTTTTTGGTGTTTTGAATCCCTCGGGCTATTCCATGAATATTGTTTCCTCAAGATCTCCATGTAAGAATGTTGTCTTAACACTTAATTGTTCAAGTTTCAGATTCAGTTGTGTAACCAAAGCCAACACAATCCAAATGGAGCAGTGCTTCACAAATGGTGAATATATTTCATGAAAGTCTATTCCTTCCACTTGTGTGAAACCCTTTGCAACTAGTCTTCCTTTCTACTTCACCTTAGTATCCATACAATTTATATCCTTCAACTTGAATAACCATTTGCACTCTACTATTCTTTGATCTTTCGGATTTGTCTGTAGTGACCCGAATCCAGAATTAAGGATTAATTGTAATTAATCCAATGATCATGTTTAGAGTAAGTAAAACATGATTAAGGAAATTTCCGATGAATTAACAAAGTCCTGAATGGATCCAGAACACTCGAAAATGACCGAGAATGTTCCGAGTCTTAGGCAGGATCGGAGGCTCCGAACTTAAGATCGGATGGTCCGAAGAGGCAGAGTTTGGAGGGCCTAAGGATGTTCGGAAGCGTGGAGTTTGGACGATCTGAAGAGGGATCGGATGGTCCAATCTTCATCAGATAAGATAGGATAAAGAAATTATTTGATTGGTCAAAACTAGCGTTCGGACGATCCGAAGTCCAGGATCGGACGGTCCGAACAGTGGTCCGGCCAGGTGTCTGAAGGTGTGATGTCATGGATGACGTGATATGGGGATCGGACGATCCGAAGTACCCGATCGGATGGTCCCAAGTGCTATCAGGTGACACTTGTCACGCATGCAGAGTTCGAACGGTCCGAAGGCAGGTTCAGACGATCCGAACCCTCGCCTATAAAATAAGGCCGAGGGGCTCATTTCACAATCGCACCAACTTCCTCTCCTTCGCCCGCATGGCTCTACTTTAGGGCTTTGGGTACTCTTATTTTAGAGTTGGAGTAGGGAATATATTTTAGCATAGTTAGATAGTGTCTGACATAGTAGCGGAACAGTGCTCGTGTAGCAAAGCCGTGCTCGAGGCTGTGGAGCTGCAGCAGGGGTTTGCCCCTAGTTTGCGGGATAGTCACCATCAGTGGGCTGACAACGGACGCTGGTATAGATATGGTCTCCTTGAATTATTTAGGAGTATGCAATAGCTTAGTTAAGGCTTTTAGAGCTTATTGAATGATGCATATGTATTTGCATTGTAGAGCTGATGATAAGCTTGGAACTTAGAGTGGGACTACTAGGACTGCCTTTAGAAAGATACGCAAGTAATGACTGAGATGACCAACATGATATATGATATATGTGTTGCATAAGTATGTGCAATGTGTTTTCCATATTTTTTACGGCTTTAGCACATGCATGATTTTTACACCGGACTGCATCTGGTATGATGTGAGTCATGACTGTTTCCATTGGTGATGAGTTACTCCTTATGGATTCGTGTCTGAGGACACTCATACCCTGGTTTTGCTATCACTAGGAGCGACCACGACGGTAGAGTAGACGCTATAGTGGATAGGTGAATATAGGAGGGGCCCCGTGGACTAGTTATCCAGCACGGCCCTGTATATTCATGGCGCCTCTGAGTAGAATGTTTTAATCTTGTTTTAAAGTCATTTATGTGTTGTATATATTTTATATATCATTTCTTCCGTACTAAGCATCGTAGCTCACGTCCAGTATTTTCTGTATATTTGGACACCCTAGTCGACGGGACAGGTGTAGGTGCAGGATCGAACACCAGGAGCTTGTGAGGCCAGCGATCAGTAAATACATCGGGATTAGCTGTAGGTTTTTATTTAAGTTTATTCGATTGGGTTGTATAATCGAATTTGTTTAAACGGTTTTATTCTGCCGGTCTGCTTTTATTTAAGTCTTCCACAGCGATTTATTTAATGCATGCTTAATTATGCTCTAAAGTCTGATTAGGTAGTGTATTCGGGTTGGGTCGCTACATTTATTGGTATCATAGCAGCATGCAAGAGACTTGAGAGATAGTAATGAGACTTTTTTGGTTATCCTTGTAGGATTGATGAGACCTTTTAAAGAGAAAACGATGATGAGGCGATTAGATTGCCCGAAGACTATCATCATCGGCAGGATATCTAAAGATTTGGCTTATGCGATTCCAACAAGTGTGGACAGGAGCGATGGGTTGTGTTCGAGCTTTCTAGACTTCTACTCATGTGGATCTTAGCTTTGGATCAAGTACAGATGTCAGAAGTAGTGGCAGAAGATTGGTTGGGACACACTTGATGCTTGCATCTGTACCATCCTTACCATGATTACACTACTCTGAAGATTCTCCAGCCGTAGTTGGAGAGATTGTCAGATAGACCTTTACCAGGGAATGCCTCAAGCGGCTAATACATGACTAGGTTTGAGCGTAACGTCATTAAATTCATGCAGGACATGATTTTATCTGTATGCTTGTATCGATGTGTTCAGTAGGCACACGGGAAACTTCATGTTAACAATCATGAATTAGATACAAGAAGAACGCTGACGGTAGACCGTGAGCAGAAGAGTTCGGCTGACATGCACTGATGCATAGCATAGCTGGTTAGCGAGCTCGAGTTATTTTTCCGGAAGTCTTGTCAGGACAAAATACCAAGAGATTTGGGCAGGAGTATGCTTGTATTAATGCGTGTGTCGATTAGAAGCTTCATGCTCAAGAAAATCAGGATAAGTACGATAATTTATATACTGTATTTTTGTAATTATAAACAGTATTTCAGTTGTAATGAATCATCAGGATCTGTTTGTATCATTTCAAGTTATTGGTTGTACATTTTCGTTGTATTTTTGGAATACTGAAATTATATTACATGGGATTGTAATAAAGAAAATTGTACATAACTTGAAGTAATGATACATGTATCTAGAAATTTGTGTATGATTGCAATATTTTGCTAAGATTGGCTTGGTTCTAATTGATTAGTGTTCAACTATTGTAGATCATGGGTTTTGAGTAAGCCAACTGTAACTGTTTGACATGTGGTTAGTCTAGGAGTTTTCCTAGGATTGACCTAGTTAGTCAATGGACTAAGTTAGTGCCAGTGACGAGTTGATTCGTCAGGGGCATGAGTTTGTTCTAGGATTGTTTCCTTAGAACAATATCCTGATGACCTTCGTAGGGTTGAGACTTAGTGATGATGGGATTTCATCGAGATGCCAGATCAAGTATATGCCGAGATTTTTGGACTATGACCATGACTAGATGTGATGGGGCGCGACCCTATGCCAGTGTTACTCTGAGAGTCTGTGTACTTCAGAGGTTGCCTGGGAGCCTTTTGGCTTCAGAAGGTGGCGGTGGGAAGGCTACTCAGTCTAGAGTTCTGGTAACATTAACGACGGGGTATGACCTTGGATTAGATGCCTAGTTTGGTATCATGATGTAGATATAGTTTGGCTTTTGACAGGGATATTGGTTTGGGTTTCTGCCGTAAAAACCAGTCTTGGAGGGATTTTCTTGACGAGCGTGTGCTCTGAGCAGATAGTTTTAGCCTATGGAATACTGCTAGATAGATCGATCTAGTAGGTTGACGGATTTCTACCAGCGATGACTAGGGATTTTCATCAGAGTTATGATTAGATTTTCCTTGTGATAGGAGTTATCTGAGATACTGGATGGGATATTGTTTCGAGACTTCGACTCGAATGGGAGAATTGTTTCATGATTTGATTTCATCAGTAATGAACTATATCAGATGCTAAGGATTGTACAGGACTATTTGAGGCGTAGAGGGAGCACGACTTATGCCAATGTACACTTGGTGGTGATTCCAGGTGGGACATCGTGGTATGCTACCTCAGTCTTAAATTGTTGAACAATCTTAGCGAGGGATATAATCAGGAGCGTGTCCGAAGATTGTGAAAATATTTGGGATACATTAGTTATAATTCTTGGACTCGACGAGCCGTGACGTTCATTCTGAATGTACGAGGCAAAGGATAGTGAGTCCAATGATTGCGCTAAGTATTGTCTGATGTTTTCAAAATTGAACGTAGGATTTTTCATGGGATGGAAATGGTCTTGGTTGAAAGGTCACGGAAATTCTTGGGCTTAGTTCATCTTGATGTTCGCCTTGAGTGAACAAGACAGCAACTGGTAGTGCTAAGGTGGTACGGGACTTGTTCCAATAGACTACTTGTAAACTGTTAACTGAAGCCGTCAGGAATGGATGAGAGACATCCGATGCAGTTGTTTCAATTCCAAGTGTTGGGAATAATAGACTTGTGGCCGCTAAGTAAAGAGTATTGATCGAGCCACATAGGTAGTCTGATTTGAGTTTCATGGTTGAGCTAAGTGTGAGCTACAGTAGAATCGATGAGGTCGATTAGTTGAGCCCAATCTGTGATGATCTGGGTGTAGCAATTAAGAAATAATTGAGATAGTATTTTGTTGCGTAATGCTTAAGGGGATGAGTACTTGGTACAATCTCAGAGCAGTCGACGATTTGGGTAATTTAGTAGTCTTTAGGGTTGCCGGAGATGAATAATTCGGGATTGCTATAATCGGGGACAATTGCAATTGGACTTGTATGGTCAAGTTAGGCAATAACTTGACAGTAGAGACAAACAAAGAAGTTGGTAGTTTTCCAGGATAGTGTCTTTGCTAAGAAGAAACTGATATTGATCCTAGAAAATTCTTAGTGATAGCAATTGTAAACTCGGGATGAGTAAGGAAAGGGATCAAGTGTTTGATCCATGTTAGTGGAAGTCGTTCAGTAACAACAATATTGAGGACTGTCAATCGAACATCTTGCCAAGTGTTCCTGTGATGATGTCCTAGTATTCTGTTGTGTTTGGGTCCGACGATTGTTTGATGCTAATACGCATTAGAAAGAAGACATCAGTGGTCTGACTGTGAATTGTGACATTAGCTAGGATCTAGTTCTCGGGATCTAACAGGATGTGTCACTAATCACTAGCATGTGATGCGCGATGTCTCTGAGATAGTCGGTGATCGACTTGGTGAAAGGGATGACGTGTTCATCAGAGATCGTAGTCTTTTCCAATTCATGTCAGAGCTGATGCATTTTAGCAGGTACATGAGTTAGTCGAGATGTTGAATCTGTTGGGATTAATTGGTCAGATCGCGTAAGGATAGAATTCACGATGATGTTTCTCATCAGGGACTCCGAGATGGGTTATACCAGATGCAATGACTGTCGAGTTTTGAGACAGGATAGGAAAAGTTCCATATGCCATAGCACTGTGTAATGTCCCAGTTGAGCATTTTGGTTAGCTTGCCTTAGTATTGATGTGGGTACAGTGATTGCAAGTATGTATAACTATTAGGGGGACGTCCAATGATAACGAAATCCTGTAGAAAATTTGACAAGTACAGTGTTGATTTACTAAGAAACGTGAGCTGTGATTCGCACTAGACATGGTGGGTTGAGTTCCCAGTATTTCTTGAGAAGCTTGTTATTCTTCATGAAGCAGGGGAAGGGTATCCAGTCTAGGGATCGTTGCGAGCAGTACGTTGTAGTATAGCCTTGAGTCAACTAGATTCTCTTGAAGAGAGATTCATAATAGGATGTGTCAGCACAGTGTTGGGATTGGTGTTTCATGACTAAAGGTGTTATGCATCGAGATCCTTTTTGGAACCATTTATATGGTTAGATTCAGTTAATGATTCGACGATGTCATAAGCCAGTTGGGTTATGACTTGGTTTTCGTCAGTTTGAGATTTTCCTTGGGACGATGATCTCGAACAAGAGGGAGCTTGTATCCTTCGTGATCAGTGAGATAGTGGTTACGAAGGTAGGCGTATCAGTGTTGAGATACCTTAGTGTCAAGGAAGTCTGGCTATCGTCAAGTAACGCAGTAGTTTTCAGCTGGGAGATGCTAATGCGGTTCAGCATTAGTGGAGCTCGTAGGAATTTTGACAAGAGTCTGAGTGTGCCAAAAGCTATTCGACCAGACGCGCAAGTAACGATCTTTAGTACGTTCTCAAGGTTCTACCATAGATTTCGAGGTCGAAATCTTTTAAGGGGGGGATAATGTAGTGACCCGTATCCAGAATTAAGGATTAATTATAATTAATCCAATGATCATGTTTAGAGTAAGTAAACATGATTAAGGAAATTTACGATGAATTAACGAAGTCCTAAAATGGATCCAGAACACTCGAAAATGGCCGAGAATGTTCCGAGTCTTAGGCAGGATTGGAGGCTCCAAACTTAAGATTGGATGGTCCGAAGAGGCTGAGTTCGAAGGGCTTGAGGATGTTCGGAAGGGTGGAGTTCGGATGATCCGATGAGGGATCAGACGGTCCGACCTTCATCAGATAAGATAGGATAAGGAAATTATTTGATTGGTCAAGACTAGAGTTTGGACGATTCGAAGTCCAGGATCGGACGCTCCGAACAGTGGTCCGGCCAGGTGTCCAAAGGTGTGATGTCATGGATGATGTAATATCGAGATCGGACGATCCGAGGTACCCGATCGGATGGTCCAAAGTTCTATCAGGTGACACTTGTCACGCCTGCAGATTTTGGACGGTCCGAAGGCAGGTTCGGACAATCCGAACCCTCGTCTATAAAATGTGGCTGATGGGCTCATTTCACAATCGCACCAACTTCCTCTCCTTCGCCCGCGTGGCTCTATTTTTGGAATTTGGGTACTCATATTTTAGAGTTGGATTAGGGAATATATTTTAGAATAGTAAAACAGTGTCTGACATAGTAGCGGAGCAGTGCTCGTGTAGCAGAGCCGTGCTCGAGGCTATGGAGCTGCAGCAGGGGTGTGCCCCTAGTTTGCGAGATAGTAGCCATCAGTTGGCTGACGATGGACACAAGTATAGCTATGGTCTCCTTAAATTATTTAGGAGTATGCAATGGATTATTTAAGGCTTTTAGAGCTTATTTAATGATGCATATGTATTTGCATTGTAGAGCTGATGATAGGCTTGGAACCTAGAGTGAGACTATTAGGACTGCCTTTAGAAAAAGTACGTATGTACTGACTGAGATGGCCAGCATGATATATGATATATGTGTTTCATGAGTATGTGCTATGTGTTTCCAATTTTTTTATGGCTTTAGCACATGCATGATTTTTACACTGGACTGCATCTGGTATGATGTGAGTCATGACAGTTTCCAATGGATGAGTTACTCCTTATGGATTCGTGTCTGGGGACACTCAGCCCCTGGTTTTGATATCACTAGGAGCGACCACGCGAGTGGAGTAGACGCTATAGTGGATAGGTGAATATAGGAGCGGTCCCGTGGACTAGCTATCCAGTACGGCCCTGCATATTCATTGCGCCCCTGAGTAGACTATTTTACTCTTGTTTTAAAGTCATTTATGTGTTTCATATATTTTATATATCATTGCTTCCGTACTGAGCATAGTAGCTCACGTCCAATATTTTCTATATATCTGGACACCACATTCGACGGGGCAGGTGTAGGTGCAGGATCGAGCACCAGGAGCTTGGTGAGGCCAGCGATCAGTGAAGACAGCAGGATTAGCTTTAGGTTTTTATTTAAGTTTATTCGATTGGGTTGTATAATCGATTTTTTTTAGTCGGTTGTATTCTGCCGATCTGCTTTTATTTAAGTCTTCCGCAGTGATTTATTTAATGCATGCTTAATTATGCTCTAAACTCTGATTAGGTAGTGGATCCGGGTTGGATCACTACATTGTCACTAACTTCCATGTCTGGTTCTTCATCAAAGATTTATACTCTTCATTCATAGCTTCATGCCAATTTTCCTTTTGTTTACAAGTGACAGCTTCCTTGTATGTGGTAGGTTCCAAGGAATCCACTTGAGCAGTAGTGTTTAATGCAAATGAGACTAAGTCATCTTTTATATATCGTTTAGGCAGTCTTATTTCTTTCCTCTGTCTGTCCCTTGCAAGCATGTAAGAGCTAGTATCATCAGGGTCCCTGTCTTGATCAGGATTAGATCATTTTGTAACATGTTCACCTATATCTTGTTCAGAGTTCATCCAATGCTCCACCTCAACCTGTGATTCAATGCTTATAACACTCCTCAGTTCAGGCATTTTTTCCTTCGAATTGTAGCCCATCTTGGTTTCATCAAAGGTGATATCCCTTGTGACAAAGCACCTTGGTCCTGAGGATTCCAAATTCCATACTTTGTAGCCCTTCTGTCCATTAGGGTATCCAACAAAGATGCACCTCATAGCTTTTGGATCAAGATTTCCTTGTTTGACATGAGCATATGCCAAACAACCAAACACTCTTAGTTGTTTGTATTCTGCAGGAATGCCTCTCCATTTTTCTATAGGTGTTTTAAAGTTGAGAGCACTTGATGTACACTGATTTATCAGATAACAAGTAGTTGATATGGCTTCACCCAAAAAATACTTAGGGAGACCAACACTGAGTATCATGCACCTCACTCTTTCCATTAGTGTCATGTTCATGCGTTCAGCAATTCCATTTTGCTATGGATTGCCAGGTGACCGCTAAAATCGGTGTGATAAACATCTACTGGCAAGCGTACCAGGTCAAGTAATAGTATAAAGAGTAAAATCCAAATGTCGAACCCTCAGGGACCGTTATTTTTGAAATTACCAAATGTAATTATTTCTACTTAATCTATACTAGCGAATAAAAGTGATTTCAGATTTTTAACTAAGAAATAAATTTGAAAATAAAGTAAATTAATATAAAATGCAGCAAGAATTTTAAAGATGAATTCAAATATGAGAGAAATCCGATCAAGGACAAACGTAGGTACCTAACAAGTTATGTAACAAGATGCCAATTTGGAACTCGGACTTAAATCTTAAATAACGGTGAATTCTGCTAACTTGTTTAAAGGTCTATTTCTATAACAATTAAACCTATTCAAATGTTGACGGATCAATCTTTCATAATTCAAATCAACTTCGAATGCATTTAGAATTGTGAGAACTCAGTTTGCACCTAAAATCGCACAATAAAATCGAACACTATTTCTAGTCAATTTAACCTCGTGTTGATTAATGAAGTGATCTAAATCAATTTTTCCTCTGTCGACTTGGAATTGATTAACATGCATGCAAACAACTAGCCAGATCATTCACAAGATAAATTTAAATCCAAAAATCAATAATATAAAACTCAATCTAAAAAATTACAAATATAAATCAAGTTTTCTACATGAACTTATTCGACCCAATCACGTGGCCTTGATCGAAATAAAACGACTACTCAAAGTTTAGCATAATTCACAAACAAATTCTTCAATCCAAAACATGAACCAAAAATCAAAAATAAAAAGAAAAAAAGAAGAATAGAACGAGATTGATGATTGTAGCCGCCTCCTTGCCACTCAAACACGTCCAGAACCCTTCATCTGATGTTAAGAAAGCTATTTATATGCCCAAAGATCTTCAAAAGATAGTATCCAACTCAAGCAAGAATTTCCAAAAGTACAAACTATGCACGTCTTTCTCGCTCGAGCACATGAATGCGTGCTCGAGCGAGAAATACTCTATCTGAGGATTTTCTTTTTCCGCTTTTCTCGCTCGGATGCATGAATCCGCGCTCGAGCGAGACTTTCTCTGGAAATTTTTCTTCTTTAGCAATGCTCGCTTGGGCGCATGAACATGCGCTCGAGCGAGACCTCTTCTGTCTCGATTTTCAACTTTTTCTTCTATTTTTCCAACTTTTCTGCAAATAAACCAAGGGAGATGATATGAAGACACAATGCATGAAATATGATTAAAAGTTAGAACACACAAAAACGTAAGTACCACAGCACAAATGCATGCAAATTAACAGCATAATTATACCTAAAATATGCATACAAAATACACTTATCACCAGGTACTGTCTTATGCCTTGTTATGCCATTGTCTCTGCAGAGCTTGTTAAACTTTTCAGATACAAACTCAAGTCCATTATCAGTTCTTAGATGTTTGTGTTTTTTGTCCATCTTGTTTTCCACAGAGACTAGCCAATCCTTGAACTTTGAGAATGCTTCATCTTTGGACTTGAGTATATATACTCAAGTTCTTCTTGAATAATTTTGTTTTGAAATTCAGGGTCTGAGTATTTGCATTCTGGTTTTCTTAGAGTTGAAGGGTGACCTGGGGAAATCCTAGCGAAGTTGATTCCTGAGCAATATGCTAAGAACTAAGATGCAGTATCCCTTTTCTAGGGTCATGATAATTCCATGGTATCTATTCATGGGAGAAGTTTATGTTGTAGGTACCTTTCTTTGAATTATAGCAGAGACCTGTTCTCCGAATTCAACTTTCTTGACACCCTTTCAATTTTTGTTTTCTCTTCACAGTAAACAATTCTTTCAAAAATTTAGCATAACGAGGTACTTGTTTGATAGCATCTAACAAAGGGATATTTACCTCACATATACAAAAAATTTCATACATCCCCTTAATTCCTTCATCCCTCCTAGACTCTTTCAATGCTAAGGGAAAAGGGACTACCGGTTTATACTCAGAAAGGGGAGGAAACTTACCTCTTGGTGCGTCCTTTTGAACTATCTATCTTCCTCTACCTTAGATTCATGCACATCTTCATTATGTACTGGTGTTTGTACCTCTTCCTCATAGACCTTCAACTCTCTTCCACTCCTCAAGGTGATTGCACTCACATTCTCCTTTGGATTCACCACTGTCTATGATGGTAAACTGCTTGAATTTTGTGCCTCCAACCTGTTAATGGCAGTTGCCAACTGCCCCACCTGAGTGTTCAAGTGTTGGATACTTGCTCTCGTTTCCTGTTAAAAAATGGCCATTCTTTTTACTGGCTAAACTTTGAAGGTTGATAACACCCAGGTAAAAGCTTTCCTAAGGATTAAGATTTAATCTAAACCTGAGAAAGCTAGGTTATTAAGAAGACAAGCATTATGTCAAAATTATATTTTTGATATTGTTATTATTAAATCTCATGAAAATATTCTTGCAGAATTTTTAACAAGAGATGGAAGGCAGTGACGTGGATTCTAACATGAAAATGCAGAGGCATGTCAGGGAACACCTTGGATTGCTTCAAACCGAGTTCAAACAGCTTGTCATAAGTGCCGATATGGCGGGAATATTACAACAAGCTGATGGATCAAAGTGTCCAATCGAATCACAGGATGTCTGCAAGCTCAAACTCAATTATGGGTTGCTATCCAAGGGCCAATTATGCGTGCCATAGAAAAATCATTGGTTTCTCAGAAACAAGAAATGCTAAAATCATTGGTTTTACAAGAACAAAAAATACAGTCACCGGTTGTAAAACAATATGTTGAGGATTTTAATACTCAAGAAACAAGTGCTAATCTATCATTAGCTTTTGATGATCTAGATAAAGCAAAAATTGATGAGGATAACTCATCAAGTCAACCCTCCGCCTCTGGGGTAAAAGAGGAAGAGATCAATTTTAGGCCCAACACAGACAATGACAAATCTAAGATTGATACTAATATAATTGTCATTTCTCCATTTCAGGTTTATCAACAAAGATGAGAGAAATTAAGTAAAGTGAAATCAACCCGACTACTAGCAGGATTGATGTTGCAATAATATATCCAAGGGTTTGGCTAAAAAACAATGTCAATCCTAAGGATGTAAAGCTATGGTATGAATTTGGGGCTTTAGCATCAGTTTATACAACTTCACTAGGCTTCCACTACCAAAATGGATTCGGGAAGCATTCCAAGAAATATGAGCAAATAATGATCATTTGTCCATAGGAGATGTTGTAGTAGCCCGTAACCAAAATCAGTAATTAAGGAATTAATCATAATTACTTGGGTAGAGTTCGGAAGCTCCGATCAGGATCGGAAGCTCCGAACAGGATCGGAAGCTCCGATCGATATTACATCAGGCATGACGTGTGGCAAGATCGGAAGCTCCGATCAGGACCGGAAGCTCCGATCACCCCTATCCGGAGTCAACAAGTGATATTTTGACACGTGGCAGATCAGGATCTTCGGAAGCTCCGATGGCAGGATCGGACATTCCGATCGAGGTTCGGACGTTCCGATCAAGGATCGAAAGTTCCGATCGTTGTCTATAAATAGAAGGCCGAGGCTTCACTTTCATTTGCCAATTCCGAGTTCTCCTTTCCATTCTAGTCCTTTTGGAGCTGTTCTAGTCTTCTTAGGCTTGGTCCGGAGGTCGGCGAGGCGTTCGGTAGTCGTAGAGGAGTTGTGCCCAAGTCCTGAAGGCACCGACATCAAAGGGCTAACGACGGACGAAGGTATAGCTTTTGCTTCCTATAAATATTTAGGAGTATGCAATAGCTTAGTTAAGGCTTTTAGAGCACTTTATTGATAGTAGTATCATTTGGCAGTGTAGAGCAGACTATAGGCGTGGACCTAGAGTGGGTAGAGCTTGCACTGTTTTGAGGTACGAAAGTACTGTTCGAGATATCCTGACTGAGTATGCATGTATTATGTGACTGCATGATTTATATGCCATGATATTATGCTGCATTCATTTGCATCTTGCTGTATCTCTTTCGATATGTCTGTTAGTAGGGTTGTACCCTATCCTGCTAGTGGATGGACTTCCATCGATTTGGGTCCGGCGTATCCACGGTTATCTCGGTATGGGAGCCACCTCCTGAAGCGACGGCACAGCGTGCTACATACCAGGGCCCGGTCTGTCTCTGTTATCTGATCCTTGACCTCGAGTCTATAGGGAGTTCACTTGCATGCATGTATACTCATACTCTCGCACTGAGCTTTTTATGCTCACGTCTCGTACTCTGTATTTTCTGGACACCCTATTCTATGGGGCAGGTTTGCGATTGGACGAGGAGGGTGGATCCAGGAGGGGCTAGTCAGTGGTTGGCCAGCTGGAGCTTCGTCTAGGTTTTATTACTGTTGTGTTGGGTTTTTACAGCTATTCGATTTGGTTGTAAATTATTGGATAATTTACAGATTTCTTTTCTTGGGATTGTATAACGTTTATGGTTTCCGCAGTTTTATTTTGATATCTGTTTAATTAAGTTAATTGCATGCATAAGTGTCTGTTTAGTAGGTGATCCGGGTAGGGATCACTACATTTATGGTATCAGAGCATGCAAAAGAATTCTTGGGATTTAGTCTCATCTTGAGGTATTTTTGTAGATGTCAAATCGTGACAACCGGAGTTCACATGGCAGTGTTGGTGGGCGTTGGGGTGATGCCGACCGGGAGCCTCGTCGAGAACGGCATCATCGTCATCATGACGACGAGCGTTTCACTGTGCGTTGATTCTTAGCTATGGGTCCTAAGCCCTTAGTTGGAGGAGAGTCTCCGGAAGATGCGGAAAACTGGTTAGACCGCATGGAGACGACTTTTCAAACTTTCCAATGCACCGAGGAGCAGAAGGTGGAGACCCTTGGCTATCTTCTGGATGGGCGTGCGCGCAGGTGGTGGAGGTTTACTTCTGCACCTTTTGTTGCGGCGAGAGGAGTGGCCACCTGGGCCGAGTTCCGCACAGCTTTCCAAAAGCGGTATTTTCATCCTGCACTCCGACAGTCGAAGGCGAGCGAGCTATTGAGTCTGCGACAGGGAGCCATGTCTATCGATGAGTATCAGCAGAGGTTCTTTGATCTGCTATCCTATTGCCCCGAGATTGCTGATAGCTCAGAGATGAAGTATAATCTGTTCCTTCAGGGCCTTAACCCTGAGATCCATGACCATGTGGCGGTTGGTGACGACATGTCCTACGAGGGTTTGGTGAGCCGTTGTCACCAGGCGGAGGACAGCATTCGGCGAAACAGGTCTTTCCCTCAGTCGAGGCCTGCTAGTTCTTTGGGTCCCCGTGCCCAAACTTTCAAGAAGTCTGGATCTTCTTATTCCTCTGGTTCTGGAGGTGTTGTCCGTTACGGTAAGAAGGACAAGTGTGATCATTGTGGGAAGAACCATCCATCCGACAAGTGTCGTAGAGCTTCTGGAGCTTGTTTCCGTTGTGGAGAGACTGGTCATATCCGGAGGGATTGTCCACTGTCTGGGGGAGGCGGTTCTGGATCTGGTTCAGGATCGGGTTCTCAGGCTACCATTCAGCAGAGGTCGCAGGGATAGTCTGCTGGGAGTTCTCATTTGAGGCCACGAGCTTCTGGCCAGGTGTTTGCCCTGAGACATGATCAGGCTGTGGAGGAGAATGAGAAAGTCATCGCAAGTACATTTCTGCTTTATGGTATACCTGCTCTTGTACTTATTGACACTGGTGCATCTCATTCCTTCATTTCTGCACGTTTTGTAAAGAGGCATAAGTTACCATGCATTGCACTAGACGTAGTGATGTCTGTTTCTACTCCGACGGGCCAATCTGCTTTGGCTAAGCGTCTAGTGATGGGTTGCCCTTTAGAGTTCGAAGGGAACATTCTGTTAGCGAATCTCATGGTCCTAGCGATGGACGACTTTGATTGCATTCTGGGGATAGATATGTTGACTACCTATCGAGCTTCAGTGGACTGCTATCAGAGATTAGTACGCTTTCATCCGGAGGGGAGTGAGAGCTAGTTTTTCTATGGTGAGGGAGCGCGACCCCCGATGCCTTTGGTATCAGCTTTGAGAGCCTGTCGAGCTCTAGAGTCTGGCAGGGAAGGCTACCTTATCTATGCATTTGATTTGTCCGCTGAGAGTATTGGGATAGAGAGCATTCCTGTTGTGGATGAATTTCCAGATGTATTTCCTGATGAGATTCCGGGTTTTCCTCCTGCTAGGGAAGTCGAGTTTGGCATAGAATTGGTGCCGGGTACTTCGCCTATTTCTAGAGCACCGTATCGTCTGGCTCCGTCAGAGATGCGGGAGTTGAAGAATCAGCTACAAGATCTTTTGGACAAGGGGTACATTCGTCCTAGTGTATCTCCTTGGGGAGCTCCTGTTCTCTTCGTGAAGAAGAAGGATGGGTCGATGCAGCTGTGCATTGACTATCGACAGCTGAATCGAGTCACTGTGAAGAACAAGTATCCGTTGCCTCGTATTGATGACTTGTTTGACCAGCTGCAGGGCACATCAGTTTACTCCAAGATTGACTTGAGATCTGGGTATCATCAGTTGAGAGTCCGTGATCAGGACGTAGCCAAGACTGCATTCCGTACTCGCTATGGGCATTACGAGTTCCTAGTGATGCCATTTGGTTTGACCAATGCGCCGGCTATATTCATGGATCTGATGAACCGTGTCTTCAGGGAGTATTTGGACAAGTTTGTCGTGGTCTTCATTGACGACATCTTGGTTTATTCGCGTAATACGGAAGAGCATGTTTCTCACTTGCGTTTGGTACTACAGACTCTTTGAGATGAGCAGTTGTACGCCAAGCTGAGCAAGTGTGAGTTCTGGATGGATAGAGTGGTCTTTCTTGGCCATATCATATCCAGGGAAGGGATTTCTGTTGATCCAAGCAAGATTGAAGCGGTACTTAATTGGTCGCGTCCGACGACAGTTGCTGAGATCCGTAGTTTTCTGGGTCTAGCAGGGTATTATCGTCGCTTCATTCTGAACTTCTCTCAGTTAGCTCGACCTTTGACGCAGCTTACCCGCAAGGGTGTGGATTTCGAGTGGTCCTCCGAGTGTGAGGAGAATTTTTGTGAACTTCGACGACGGTTGACTTCTGCGCCGGTGTTGGCATTACCGTCCGGATCTGGAGGGTATGTGGTTTACACGGATGCTTCTCTTCAGGGGTTAGGTTGTGTCCTGACTCAGAATGGGCATGTGATCGCATACGCTTCTAGACAGCTGAAGCTTCACGAGGACAACTACCCAGTCCATGATTTGGAGTTAGCAGCCATTGTGTTCGCTTTGAAGATCTGGCATCATTACCTGTATGGCGAGAAATTTGAGATCTTCACCGACCATAAGAGTCTCAAGTATTTGTTCACTCAGGCGGAGTTGAACATGAGGCAGAGACGTTGGATGGACTTGCTTAAGGACTATGATTGCGAGATTAAGTACCATCCGGGAGCTTCTAATCTCACCGCTGATGCTTTGAGTCGCAAGGTGCGACTATCCGCACTTCAAACTTGTTCGATGTCTAGTGCGATCAGTGACTGTTGTACTTTAGGTTATACCTTCAAGAATAAGAAAGGTATGCAGAGTATCCAGATGTTTGCGATATTATCTGAGCCAGCCTTGTATTCGCGGATCCGAGATGCTCAGATGTCTGATTCGAAGACCCAGCGTTTAGCTCGTCTAGCTAACGAGGGTAGCTCGTCTGGATTTCATTATCAGTCAGATGGCTTTCTGTGTTTGTCTGGTAGGCTTGTGATTCCGCAGGATGAAGAGTTGCGAGAGGAGATTTTGTCTCAGGCACATCGCACTAAGTTGAGTATTCATCCTGGGAGCAACAAGATGTACAAGGATCTACGTACTCGTTTCTGGTGGAAGGGAATGAAACGCAGTGTTTATCAGTTTGTTTCGAGATGTTTGGTGTGTCAACAGGTCAAGGCAGAGCACCGACGACCTGGAGGATTGCTACACAGTTTGCCTATTCCTGAATGGAAATGGGAGTTTATCACTATGGACTTTGTGACCCATTTGCCGGTATCCCCGAGGAACTGTGATGCTATCTGGGTTGTGGTGGACCGACTCACCAAGTCAGCGCATTTCATTGCCTATAGCCGAGAGTACTCTGTGGATCGCATGGCACAGATGTACATTCAGGAGATCGTTCGACTTCATGGAGTGGCTGTGAGCATTGTCAGCGATCGGGACCCCAGGTTTACTTCTAGATTCTGGAGGAGTGTTTAGCGTGCAATGGGTACTACTCTCAGTTTGAGTACAGCCTATCATCCGGAGACTGATGGTCAGTCAGAGCGCACTATCCATACGTTAGAGGATATGCTTAGAGCGTGCGTCATGGATTTTGGTTCAGCCTGGCAGGATCATTTGCCGTTGATCGAGTTCGCTTACAACAATAACTATCATACTACTATTGGGATGGCACCTTTTGAGGCGTTGTATGGGCGACGTTGTCGTACTCCACTCTTCTGGGAAGAAGTGGGGGAGAGACAGGCTGAGGGGCCGGAGTTTATCCAGAAAGCGATAGATATTATTGATCAAATCAAGAAACGGATTAAGACTGCGCAGGATCGTCAGGCCAGCTATGCTAATATCAAGCGTAGGCCCTTGCAGTTCGAGGTCGGGGAGAAAGTGTTTCTGAGAGTGTCACCTTTTCGCAAGATTCTCAGATTTGGCCTTAAGGGCAAGTTGTCTCCCAGATTTATCGGTCCGTTTGAGATCTTGGAGAGCATTGGCGATTTGGCTTATCGACTAGCTTTGCCACCGCATCTATCCAGTATTCACGACTTGCTCCACGTATCTCTGTTGAGAAGGTATGTGGCGGATGAATCTCATATTCTGCAGCGGTCTGAGGTTCAGGTAGACAAGGATTTGACTTATGTTGAGAAACCTCTTCGTATCCTGGATTATAAGGATAAGGTTCTACGGAACAAAGTCATTCCTTTGGTTTTAGTTCAGTGGCAGCGTCGAGGCACTGAGGAAGCTACTTGGGAGCTTGAGGACAGGATGCGTAAAGACCATCCTGAGTTGTTTTGATTTCATTCTTTAAGTTGTATTCAGTTGCAAACTCTGTAAACGTTTGATTTGAATAAAGAATGTTTCTGATTTCTGTATTTGCATTCGGTACTTAAGATCTGATTTCGAGGACGAAATATCTTAAGTGGGGGAGAATGTAGTAGCCCGTAACCAAAATTAGTAATTAAGGAATTAATCATAATTACTTGGGTAGAGTTCGGAAGCTCCGAAGGTGAGTTCGGAAGCTCCGAACAGGATCGGAAGCTCCGATCGATATTACGTCAGACATGACGTGTGGCAAGATCGGAAGCTCCGATCAGGACCGGAAGCTCCAATCACCCCTATCCGGAGTCAACAAGTGATATTTTGACACGTGGCAGATCAGGATCTTCGGAAGCTCCGATGGCAGGATCGGACGTTCCGATCAAGGATCGGAAGTTTCGATCGTTGTCTATAAATAGAAGGCCGAGGCTTCACTTTCATTTGCCAATTCCGAGTTCTCCTTTCCATTCTAGTCCTTTTGGAGCTGTTCTAGTCTTCTTAGGCTTGGTCCGGAGGTCGGCGAGGCGTTCGGTAGTCGTAGAGGAGTTGTGCCCAAGTCCTGAAGGCACCGACATCAAAGGGCTAACGACGGACGAAGGTATAGCTTTTGCTTCCTATAAATATTTAGGAGTATGCAATAGCTTAGTTAAGGCTTTTAGAGCACTTTATTGATAGTAGTATCATTTGGCAGTGTAGAGCAGACTATAGGCGTGGACCTAGAGTGGGTAGAGCTTGCACTGTTTTGAGGTACGAAAGTACTGTTCGAGATATCCTGACTGAGTATGCATGTATTATGTGACTGCATGATTTATATGCCATGATATTATGCTGCATTCATTTGCATCTTGCTGTATCTCTTTCGAGATGTCTGTTAGTAGGGTTGTACCCTATCCTGCTAGTGGATGGACTTCCATCGATTTGGGTCCGGCGTATCCACGGTTATCTCGGTATGGGAGCCACCTCCTGAAGCGACGGCACAGCGTGCTACATACCAGGGCCCGGTCTGTCTCTGTTATCTGATCCTTGACCTCGAGTCTATAGGGAGTTCACTTGGATGCATGTATACTCATACTCTCGCACTGAGCGTTTTATGCTCACATCTCGTACTCTGTATTTTCTGGACACCCTATTCCATGGGGCAGGTTTGCGATTGGACGAGGAGGGTGGATCCAGGAGGAGCTAGTCAGTGGTTGGCCAGCTGGAGCTTCGTCTAGGTTTTATTACTGTTGTGTTGGGTTTTTACAGCTATTTGATTTGGTTGTAAATTATTGGATAATTTACAGATTCCTTTTTTTGGGATTGTATAACGTTTATGGTTTCCGCAGTTTTATTCTGATATCTGTTTAATTAAGTAAATTGCATGCATAAGTGTCTGTTTAGTAGGTGATCCGGGTAGGGGTCACTACAGATGTGCTCGAGTTATACTTTTTTAGTGCAGCTCCAGAACCAACAGGGAAAGGATCACACGAGTCCTTTCATTTCATCAAACTAAGGAGACCTGACATGAATAATCAAATATTTATCAAGGATCCTATATCTGAAGAAATACCATTTGGTGTCCACTTTCGGAGAAAATGAAATCTCAACAAGAAGGGCATGTGGCATTTGAGTTTGTCTCACCGAGATGAACAAGATCAAGTTTTAGTTCAAATTTTATCAGAATTCCGTGAATGGATCATTCCTGTTAAACACAATGACAGGAAAAACTACGGCTTTTGCGGAAGAACTCTTCGAAAAGAAGAAGAATTTTTTGTGAAACAACAAGCTGCCGGGGAGTAAAGAAACTTGCCGAAAATTTTGTAACATGGCTCATATCGGAAGATGGTCAGAGAATATCTGTCCAGAATGTCCAAACCAGAAGTAGCCAGAATTCGAAAAAACCTTCAGACCCCGAACGGATCGAAAAGATTTTTTCGAGACAAGCAAAAGTGGACAAGTACCACCAAAAATGCGTTTTCCCAGGGGCCCACTGCAAAAGCAAAAGATGCCCCGACAACAATAAAGAAGGCATGTGAGGAGAATAAATCCAAAAGGAAAAGTCAAGCATGTGACTCCTCCACTTGTAAAAGATGTAATCGGGCATGTGAATCTTCCACTAGCAAAAGATGCCATCAATATTGGCATAAAAAATACAAGAAAGCTGTAAGATTCCCTGAATTTTCTCGGTGAAACGAGTGGAACTACAGTTATAAATACATGCTTTCGAGGAAGTTGAATATATCGATCATTCCTTTCAGTTTTCTTACAAATAAAAATATTTTAATATTTATCTTTCTACGTTTGTATTAAACTTTGTAATTTTATGTATTTCAAGAACAAGGCTACGATGAGTAGCTAAACAAGTTATCTCCTCCTCTTCAAAGGAGGTTGATTTATGTAATAATAATATGTTGTCTGAATAAATTTTCGATGTTCTTCCTTATCATGGTTTTTTCATTCAAAAAATTAAGCTTTTACTATACGCCTTAAGGTAGGAAACAAAATAAGACTGTGCTAGGTGCTGCTGAAGGAGTCTGCGTCAGGAACCATCGGTTGCGATCGCGTGGTTCGGTTGTGAGGAACAACTTGTAAAATCCGGTGGACATAACCCGACAACATCTTGATCAACGAGGTAATTTGTTTTAATTTACTTACGGAAGTATGATGAGATTAAACTTATTATTAATAAATTGGAAAATAAAAGGCAAAATAGATAATATTTAGTTTCAAGGACATATTTGAGATATTTTTTAATTAATAAGAGATATTTTTAAAATACGAAAAACAAAAGTGATATAATTGGCACAATAATAAAACTATAATATATTTAAGAATTATCCTAAAATTTGCAACCGCTACACATTGGATAAATCGAAGGCTAACACTTCGTCTTTATTTTTTTAAAAAAATTATGTTTCTGTATTAGTATATAATATGATATTTTTATATAAAATAAAAATAAATGTAATGTAAGCGGCGGGTACTTGCCAAAAACCCTACGCCCCCAGACGCTTTGGAAAGTCGAAAACCGCATTATATATAAAGCAAGCTGCGCACTGTGCACACCTCACTCACCGCCGACTTCTAGCCCTAATTCTTCTGCTGCCTTCTTCACAATTCATCACCGCCGCAACTTCGAACTGGTACGTGTTTCCCCTCGATTGTAGCTGTTTTTTTGTGTTATCTTCAATTTCTTGTGGAATGATGTGGATAAATGTTTGTTTGTTTTTCAAGGTTGAATCGATGTCGGACGAGGAAAGAGAGGAGAAGGAGCTGGATCTCACCTCCCATGATGTCGTCACCAAATACAAATCCGCCGCCGAGATTGTTAACAGTGAGTTTCTCGCTTCATTTCTTCTTTACGTATTTGTATTTTTCGGAATTTGGCAGTTTTTATTGGAAGGTTGCATTTTTTATGGGTTTTATTTTTGGGTCGTTTTAAGCGGTGAACGTCTCATTTTGTTTGGGTGTTTGATGGGTTTTTGGTGAATTCTGTGCAGAGGCATTGCAATTGGTGTTGTCCGAAAGCAAACCCAAAGTAAAGATTGTTGACCTCTGTGAGAAAGGAGACTCTTTTATCAGAGAGTAAGCGGCTTGATTTATTTGAATGTTGCTATGCATATTTTATTGTAAAAATTTGTTTTCTTTGTATTTAAATTATGTTGTTTTAATTTCAGGCAGACTGGGAGCATGTATAAGAACGTGAAGAAGAAGATAGAAAGAGGTGTTGCATTTCCTACTTGCATCTCAGTGAACAACACGATCTGCCATTTTTCACCATTGGCCAGTGACGAGACCGTGTTGGAAGAAGGAGATATATTGAAAATGTAAGTTTTGCCAACTTACCTGTACACAAATTTATGATTCACCACTTTCAGAATGAAATGGTTTCATCTTATCTTGATATTGGTATATCTGTGTATCACATGATTGGTTTCCTAACTGCAGTGATATGGGGTGTCACATAGATGGCTTTATTGCTGTTGTTGCGCATACCCATGTACTTTCACAAGGACCTGTTACCGGCAGGGCAGCTGATGTTATTGCTGCTGCAAATACTGCTGCCGAAGTTGCCCTGAGGCTCATGAGACCAGGGAAAAAGGTTTGTTTCCTTTTCTTTCAACCTTTTCTTTTAATCTTAGTTTGAATTTCTTGTTTTGACCGCAACGGTTTGTTAAATTGGTTTAATACAAATCTGAAATATAATAGCCTTTGTGGTTACATTTCCTATTCAGATTCACAATTTTTCACAGTAACTGCCAAGTTTGGAAAGTAATATTACTAATTTTTACTTTATTGTTGGTTAGTGGCAACATGTTGTCGAACGAAATTAAATTTCCGTTATTTTCTGTTACTTTTGAATTTACTTTTCTGTAACCATTTGTCAAGATGATTATTCACTTATTTAATTTTGTAACTTCATGATTTGTGCGCGACCTTTAACATGTACATTGGATTTTTTTGAATCAGTATGTATCAAAGCCGTTAATGTTGTAATCTGATTAAGGATGTTACATGGAATCTTGAATAATTTGACTGCTGATATACTTACCCGTACCAGACGACCAGTCCTGTCTGTTTAAGAATGAGGGTTGTAAAGGTGATCCTCGGGTATGCTAGCTAGTAAATCAAAGAGATGCATGTGTACATGTTGAGGCTCACGCCTGAGCTGAGCCACAAGTAGTGCCTTGTGTGTCCTGTTATTAGTATCATTATTTATTTCCCACGAAAAAATATGGGTTTGTATACTTGGGGATTGAAGGAGTCACACTACAGTACCTAAATAACCATCCTCCGACCTATGCCCATCATAGCGAAAGTGGGACCTAGGGAGTTTTGTTTTGCATTTTCGTAGTCATTTTAGGGTGATTTAGACTCATTTTTTTCACTTTTTCTCATTTTTAATTTGACATTGAGATCTAAATGTTTAATTGTTATAGAAACTAATAAACGGAAACTTACTCGTTTATTATTTAATAATTAATTACACTTTTTTCATGTAATTAAATTTTATATTCTATGGGTAATGTCCATTATTTTCTTTGTAAAAATATGTAGCTTCTACTAAATGATGATGTTTAAATATTGATGATTTCTTGAAATTTTACCTCGTGTGATTTTCAAACTATTTGGTTATGTTTGAATATATTATAGAACTCTTTAAAAAATATTATGCACCAATTTTTCCCTCAATGTGTCCGCAACACCATTTAATAGGAGCTTTCTTCCCCTTGCGCTTTCGTTCCAAGACCTGTCGGCGCCTTGTTGCGCCTTGCATCTTTAGTTACTATGTTAACATGGGAGCTATCAGCAATTATTTCTATAGTTGTCAGATAAAGCATTTAGTAATTACATTTCCTCGTGGTTTTGGTTGATTCAAATTAATCTTTTACTGTAAAATTTTCCCAACATGTGGTTTCCAAGTCAAAACCCATCACCTAAATCCAGTGGCTGGTTTTACTTTGAGAGAATATTCTTATGAAGGGTTGAAGTTATTCTCTACGTGATGATGCTATTCATGAGCGAGGATCTCGCATCCTGTGAAGCTGTCTAGTCATAGTTACTCTGATAGAGATATCTTCTAAAAATCTTCTTTGTCCATTTTTATCCGGAAAGCCATTTCAAATATGCATATTGTATCGGTTAACTAATAATTTTCAAAAGAAATATTTACCAGGGTTGGAAAGGCAACTTTGCCGAGGTCACCAATTTTTTCTATTGGTTTCCTCTTTTCCCTGTTGCCAATATTCCTTTTAAGGCTGCATTTCTGATATTTGGGACTGATTTTAACACACAGTCCATTCATCTTGTTAAGCCTAAATCACAACCATTCACATCTTCTCCTAACATGGTTGAATGCAATTACTAAGATTGTCAACGAATAGGGGACATGGTAATTTAGTAAATTTGTCTCGGGAGCCTATAGTTGCTACAAAGCTCAGTAAATAGTTTGTGGAAAGTTATTGTGTGATTTTCATAGCTTGTATAGTTTGTCAATTTTACTTCTCTTTTGTAACTTCTGATTCTTGTTTTTAATTGGTGGTAGAACAAAGATGTCACTGAAGCCATTCAAAAGGTTGCCGCCGCATATGATTGCAAAATAGTTGAAGGAGTTTTAAGTCATCAAATGAAACAATTTGTGATTGATGGAAACAAGGTCGTGTTAAGTGTCTCTGGCACTGATACAAGAGTTGACGAAGCTGAGTTTGAGGAAAACGAGGTGTATTCTGTTGACATCGTTACAAGCACGGGCGAAGGCAAGGTAATCATGATGTTGGATGATTTTAACTATTATTTTGCAATATTTATTACATTTTTACTCTAATGTTGGTCATGGATTTTATCATGGAACCTGCAGCCAAAATTGTTGGATGAGAAACAAACAACTATATATAAAAGAGCTGTTGACAAGAATTATCACCTAAAGATGAAAGCATCTCGGTTCATATTTAGTGAGATTAGCCAGAAGTTCCCGATCATGCCATTTTCTGCTAGGTTAGTTTGTTCTACCTGCTGCAAGGTTCAAGTGTGTTAACAACTAGGCATCATTTCTTTTAGTCAGTGGGGGTAATGAGCAGGATGTACGTGGAACAGGGCTTTAGAAGAGAAGCGTGCTCGTTTGGGCCTTGTAGAATGTGTGAATCACGAGCTTTTGCAGCCGTATCCCGTTCTTCATGAGAAGCCGGGTATGGGTCCATATTTGTGTAGTAGTCTTCTTTGCTCTTGATGTATGCCTATGATTCATTTCCATGTGCTGGTGCCTAACTAGTTGTATTGCAGGTGACCTGGTTGCTCACATCAAGTTCACTGTTTTGCTAATGCCAAATGGTTCAGATCGAGTCACATCACATCCTCTACAGGATCTTCAACCCACCAAGACGGTCGATGATCCCGAAATTAAAGCCTGGTTGGCATTGGCCACAAAGTCGAAGAAGAAAGGTGGTGGCAAGAAGAAGAAAGGTTAGTTTTACCTAGGCCAGAGCTGGGTCATATAAATTTGTAGGATTCCCTCTATATCATTTTACAAATGACCTTAGATTAAAAATACATATTCAACCCATTGCATATTTTAACAAATGTAGTTTACTCAAATTTCTACAGGGTCATTGACCCAATTCTTCCTGCAGTAATTCATGTTCTCGCATATAATACTAATATTGTTTCTCGAAGATTTCTTTCCCGTATTCCCGGTGCTGTTTTATTTTTCTTTCTTTTTGCGGTGAATCGGATCCTTAATCTGAATGTGAAATGTGCTGAGCAGGTAAGAAAGGCGACAAAGCGGAGGATGCAGGCGATGGAGAGCCTATGGACGCTGCACCAAATGGTGCAGGTTCCCAAGAATGAGAAAGTTCTAGATTTTACATCTATTTTCTTTATGAAATTTGGCCGCTCCATTTCGTATGGGTTGATTTTAAGTTATGTAATGTGAATACATCGTCTTGAATACTTCAAATGTGTGTCTTGTACACAGCCTTCTTGACATTTCATGTATCCATTTTGTTTTTCAGATAGAAAAAGATACCGGTTGTTAAAAATTCACGAGTTCTGTTAATAATAGCATGAACATGTCGATACTAGCCGCCCTGGATCAGTGACCAAAAGATCGTGGCCACTGGACCCCCCCTCGCAGGATATTATCGAGGATAGCATAAAAAAAAAGATAGCATCTTATTAACCATTTGCATCTCACTGTGGATCATACTTGTTGGCTGATTAAGACTGTGCTTGAGAGTGCTTCTAAGAAGTATTTTTCAGCTTTTTTTCCGTAAAGTTTTGAAATTTTGTGAAATTTTATGAAGTAAAAGCTGATAAGTGTTTTTTAGAAGCCTCTCTCAAATACTATCTAAGTGACAAGTTGCTAAGTGATTATAAGCATATTACCAAAACGTGAAAACTTGTCACTTGTTGCAGCTCAGTCAGGCTCCAAGTATGTTCTCCTGTGACGTGCAAATGGTTGCATCCTAATGATTTCAATCGTCACTTGAATGATATGGGTCTTGCAGAATTTGGAAGAGTAGTATCAAGTCGCCAAATATCATTTCCTACAAATCTTCCTTGACATAATCGATTTGATATTTTGAAAGATAATATATATTTAATTTTGATGTTAAAAATCACGAGTCGAATAATAATTAAAACGTTTTATTAGAATAGACTGAATAATTGTCCAAAAACTTTTTTAATTATTTTAAACTATAAAATCATTTTTTAAAAAAATATTTTTCCAAACATCTTTTCAAATTTAAACATATTTTTATAAAATAAAATAGCTGCCTAAACACAATTACTCTTAAAATAACTTTTAAGACGAAAATTTAGTAAAAAACACTAAATTTTATAGAAAAGACTTATCAAAATGGAGCAACAATTTGCAAAAAGATGTCCTTAATTCCAAAATGCCATCTTTTCATATGAGTGTCACGTACTTCGATGGTCAAGCTGGATATTATCCTCGCCGTTAATCTAATAGTTCATAATTTAGGGTTGTAATATCGAATCAAAATATCGAATTTTCGAGATATCGTACTTAAATTTTTTTGATATATAGACATTTTTTTGGTATATCGATTATTATTTATATTATTATTTTTTTTGTATCTGTACGGTATTGGTATGGATTTTTTCCATATCAAAATTTTAGAATTTCGATATCTGTATCAGTATGATTTTTTCATACCAATATTTTTGATACGTTATACCGAAAACTCACCCTTCATTAATATAGAGTCAAATCAGTTTTTGTAAGTAGTTTAATGTGTTGTCCATGAAAAATGATATATTTGGCCTTGGATAACATGACATAAATCTCATATTACAAGAAATTTCAAATTTTTTAAATTAAAAAAATATAAATTAACAAAATTAACTTTGAACAATTCAAACTTTATGTCAGAAAATAGTTAACTCACAAACGTTTCCACCTTTGATCAAAATGGTTATGGTTAAATTTATTAATTTATCAATAACTATTATATTTATATGTATTATATATTAATTTGTTTGGTTCGAAAGATAAGATACTGTATAATACATTGATTATAAAAATCTATCTTTATAGATCATAACATAATTTTTTATAATTTTAATAAAAACAAATGTTTGATAGACAATAATGTTTTATCAATTAGCCTCTTATCATTCACACCAAAATGATAATGCATTATTATCAAGTTGTAGTATAACCGTCATAGTGTCTTATTAAGAGAAGTAGAATTTTTGGGGAAACAAAAAGAAATGTAATTTTCAAAAATGGTGTTTTGTAAATAAATAGTCAGCAAAAGAGAAGAGACATACACGATCAATTTTCCAAATGTGATATTTTCGTTAATAAATAATAATCAAATGTGAAAAAAACAAAAAATAATGGATAGAAACAATAACACCAACGTACTAACAAAAGCATGCAAGATGCAACCTTAATATAGTAAAATTTAAAGGGTGTGAAATTAATAGGGATTCTAATAGATCAAGTTTACTATTAAAACTCTTCCCCAAATGAAATCTGATCGAACTTACTGCGGGGTGGGTATAAACCCAGTCAATAGGTCTGAGATGGGTAACAAATTTTAATGGACCTACCCAATAATATATTAATAATAATATATTTATATTTTTTTTATTACATTTAAATAATAAATGTCGAATCCCTTGATAAACTATTATTTAAATGTCGAGCTTCTTCTAAAAATTCTCTTTGCTTCTCCTAAATCTTTCATCTCGAACATTGAGTTGAGTTGTTGTTTTAAGGATAATATCTCTGTCCTACTTTTACTTGCAATCAAAATATCATCAACATAAATCATTAGGTACAAGACAACCTGCTCTTCATCCTTCTTCAAGGCTTTGTCTATGCTAGCATATGGACAGTGCCCATGTACTGCATCCAATGACCCATGTTTTTTTTGATTTGATTTGATCTCATTTCAAATGAGATCATATCAAATCCAAAAAAACATGGACCGCTGGATCCCCATTCAGGCACTACCCGAATGAGGTAGCATAGACAAAACCCACCCTTCTTCAGATAGACACATCTGTCATAATGGCTTCTCACAAAATCAATATCAATCATGAACTCATCAAACCTCCTGTTCCACTGCCTTGGACTCTGCTTAAGTCCATATAATGATTTCTTCAATATGTATACCTTATTCTGTGTTTTCTGATGTATGTAGCCCTCAGGTTGTTCGATATAGATAGTTTCTTCAAGGTCACCGTGTAGGAAAACAGTTTTCACATCAAGCTGCTCGAGCTCCAAATCGAGTTGGTTTACCAGTGCTAAAATTATCCGGATGGAACAATGTTTCACCACTGGAGAATAGACTTCATGAAAATCTATCCCTTCTACCTAACCAAAACTCTTTGCAACCAATCTGGCTTTATACTTGATCTGATATGTACCAGGAGTTCCTTCCTTCTGTTTCTAGACCCACTTGCATCCCAAAGTATTATGATGCTTTGGTCTGTCTACTAACGTCCATATTGGATTTTTCTCAAGTGAGTTCATCTCTTCATTCATATCTTCTATCAACTTGTTTTTGTTTTTACTTGCCATAGCTTCATCATATGTATTTGGCTCCGAATACTCTACTTCCTCAGTTACTGTAAGTACATACCAAGCCAGATCAGCTTCACCAAACCTCTTTGGAGCTCTGATCTCCCTTCTGGTTTTGTTTCTAGCAAGATTGTAGGTACTCAAGTCCTCTTTTGGATCACTTTCTGTCACATTCTCATCTTGCATCTCTTCTGACTCAGTGTCTGGCACAGAAGACTCCACCTCAAACGGTATTTTAAGATTCTCACAGATATGATTGTCTTTTTCATCTGTATTTATTTTATATCCCAGTTTGTTTTCATCAAACTTTACATCTCTGGTGTTGAAACACTTTGAACCTCTTGTCTCCAGGTTCCAAACTTTATATCCTTTCACACCATCCGGATACCCAATGAATATACATCTAACTGCCCTTGCTTACAACTTGTCCTGTTTCAGATCAGCATATGCAAGACATCTGAATACTCTCAAGATTTAATAGTTTGCAGGTGTCCCACTTCACTTTTCCATTGGAGTCTTGAAACCAATTGCATTGGATGAGCACCTATTGACCAAATAGCACGTAGTAGATAGTGCTTCTCCTCAGAAGGACTTAGGAAGAGAAGCATTGATCAACATACATCTGACCCTTTCCAGAAGAGTTCTATTCATTCTCTCTACCAGACCATTCTGCTGTGGTGTTCTTGCCACTGTTATGTGTCTGATAATGCCTTTCTCTTTGAATAGCTTAACAAACTTATCTGATAAGTATTTCAGCCCATTACATGTTCTCAAGTGCTTAACTCTTCGATCACTCTTGTTCTCAATTGTCAGCAGTAATTCTCGGAATTTGTCATAAGCTTCATCCTTAGTATTTAAGATGAATGAATACTCATACTCTCCTTGAGTAGTCATCTATCAAATTTATAAAGTATATATCTGCCTCCACAATGAGTTTTTGTCCGAGAAAGACTCCATAGATCTGAATGAATGTAGGCCAATGGTTGCTCAGTTGTGTGACTTTCTTGTCCAAATGATACTTTTTTTATTTCCCAAGAGCACAACTATCACACAACTCCAGTGATTCGATCTTGTCTCCACCCAACAGACTCTAGTTAGACAGTTCATGTAATCCCTTCTCACTTACATGTCCAAGCCTCAAATGCCATAACTTGGTTCTGTCTTGCTGTTCCTGAATACTTGATGTACTTCATGTGACTGTATCACCTTGTAGTACATATAGGAGGTTTATTTTGACAGACTTCATTATAACCAGAGACCCTTTATATACTGAGAGACTTCCTGCTCCTGATTTGAATGAATATATCTGAGCATCAAGATTTTCCAATGATATCAAGTTTCTCTTCAACTCGGGCACTGGCAGCGCTTAGTCGTGTCACGCCCAAATTAACCCAACTCAGATTAACTAAATAAACATGTAGTAGCGAGAGTAAAGATCGTTCCCACGAGAAAAGTGAAATTTATTTGTGTTCTTAAAAAAATACTGGAAATAAATAAAAGGGGATTTGGAATTTAAATCAATTAACATGCAAGATTAAATTAAACTAGAGAAATCAATTAAAAACAAGCCTTGGTATCAGTCGACTACACCCTTGAAATTATTCACTCGATCATCGATTCTCTAAAAATAATAAATCCACATTGAATATTTATCATTGGAAATTTAATTCCTGTTTCACCTTAATTTTAGTTAACTAGACATCAGCGTTCTAAGTTAACCCTTACCCCATAAATTAACCCAATACCAGATATTAGATTTAAATCCACGGTAGCATTCAAATGAGTGAAACTAATGAATCTAGACAACACATGCACCAGCGGATGTATTTAGCCTAGTCAATTGTTGTTCCTACGATTTAACAAATTCAACAGCAGAAAATATTAAACGCAGTTGCTTCACAAATTAGATGATTCAAACAATTACGGATTTGAATTCTATTTTAGCGGTAGATTGTACGAAAGAATTATCAGGTGATCAATCTAATAATCAAACACACAAGCATGAAATAAACCAGAACAACTCTTGATACTCGATAAAAATCAAACGTTGAAAATCAAAATCTCACAAAGTGAATAAAATCAAGGGTTTCGTCTTCCTTAACCAAGTACTAAGAAAGAATTAATCTAAGAACAAGAAAGATAAAACCTAGCCGCCAGATGTTTCTTCTCTCTTTATCCGTCTCCAATCCCTGCGTTCCAATTCCTCTTTCTCGTCCAAAGACCTCTTTTTATATGACTTTGAAAGCCCACGAAATAAAGCCCGCAAAATCAGATTTTAAAATTCCGAAATTCTATTTTTTCTCTGTACGACTCGCGCGCTCGATCCTATGAGTTGGCCCGATCGAGCCCACGGAAATTGCTGAACCAACTGTCTTAAAATTTCTTGGCCGCGCTCGATCCTATGAGTTGGTGAGATCGAGCGCATGGAAATTGGCGAGCCTTCTGCCTTGCTTCTTCTATGGACGCGCTCGATCCTATGAGTTTGTCCGATCGAGCGCACTGGGTCAAATCCGACTTCTTCATCAAAGTATGGCATTTCCTACACATTGAACCGGGAATATGTTATGTAGCTAAATGCATGGCATAAAACAAAACTAAAATAAAACATGAACAAAGACACAAGAACACATGCAAAACACTAACAAAATGACACTAAAATATGCAAACAAAACAACACTATCAAATACCCATACTTACTCCTTACTCGCCCTCGAGTAAGTCATGCAAAACAAAATGAAACACAACAAACACATAAGCAAGGACGATTATGCATAATATAGCCTCAGAGAAGTTTTCCCACAAAAAACAAACTCACTACTACTCTCGATTATCAATGATACACCTTCAGTCAAATGCGAACGTGCGTGTGTGACATGTTACCCCAGCTACATGAAACTTCAAAAGACAAAGCCTCAAGACTATTTGCCGACCTAAGACAATTCAGTGCAAGTCTCACAATCAAGAACTCTCCTCTCAACAATATATCAACACAACACAACTCTCTTGAGATATAATTACGCACCATCGGATTTTGCACCCGACATTTTAAAGTCCCAATAATTACCCGCAGACTTAGCTATAACTAGATAGGATTCGAATTTCAATCCCCTCGTCTATAGCCCGGATGAAACTACAACTCCATTAGGTCCGCAAACTTAGCTATGAAACAATGAATAAAATTTCATTCACATTTCAAGCCCGGATGGAATTGTTATTTCAAAATGTTTTAAAAAATTATTTAATCCCATTTTACCCGCAAACTTAACCATAAGCAAGGGCATTAGAATTTCAATTCCTTGCTTACAGTCCGGATGGAATTAAAGTCTTATTTTCTTTTTTTTTTTCAAAAGATTAACCCCATGTAATCCGCATACTTAGCCACCAACAAGATGAATAGAATTTCAAACATCTTGCTCGCAACCCGGATGGAGTTAATTTGTTTCCAAAAATTGTTTTTCTTTTTCATAAAACAAAACATTTTAAGGTGCGCCCAAGCAAGTATATATCATATCAAAGAGATCATCAAAATTCAAGCACTATCAAGTTCCACAGACACCTATTGTCGTGCAATGGTCCAACAGACATCCACAATATCTAATACATCACTACACTTCACCAGTTAAACATGCGTGCTTAAAATATTCAACAATCAACCTATGGTTTCTCATGTCCAATCAAGAGTACAATTTTTTTTTAAAAATAATTTCAATTTCTTTCAACTTCATCTTCATAGGCTAGAAATCATCATCCTACTTATGCATACGAAACAAACAAAAACAAAATGAATGCAATGAATGTAATGAATGCACCCCCCCATACTTAAATGAAACATTGCCCTCAATGCTCTAGCACTAAAAACACAACACACAACACAAATAACAAAATGATAACGAGGTGCAAAATTAAAACAAAACTCCCCTGGTTCAGGTGTTGGCGTTGTCATCCTCGTTGGCCTCAGGCTGAATAATGGAAGACTCCTCTTGAAAATTGTACCGAAGATGGGGCGGCGAGGTTCCTGAAAACAAAGAAAATAAAACAATAAACAAAGTAAACAAAATAAAGGGAAAAGACACTAGGTTGCCTCCCAGCCAGCGCTTGATTTTCAGTCGTCAGCTTGACTATCAGAAGCACTGCTCAAAGAGCGGCTGACGCCCATAATAAGTGTCATATGACACCACAAATGGGTCTTGGTTCCACATGCCCTCAATCTTGGCCAGATATATACAAATTAAGCTCGTCACCTCAACAACACTCCAAAGTAGCTGGTAAACATGGGAAGATAACATCTCTACGGGCTCTTGGAAGCCAAAATCTTTTGAAACTAGGATTGATGGAAGGGAAAGATCTTGGGGATGTGTGTATGATAATACTATCGATGAGCTCATATCGATAGACTCTTGAACTCCGTCATCCTCAAACTCGAGTGGCAATATATTTCCATCACACCCTATTTCTTCTATAACATCTTCCGACTACGGTTCAATAAGAAGAGAAGACTCAAACGCCCCTAAATCTTCAGCATGATTTTATTCGCACTCCCAATCCTGGTTCTCTGAGTCATCTTCATCGAACCAAATCGGGTTGGTCACTGCTTGAGTATCTTGCTTCACTTCTTGTTCTTGGTGTTCCTGGGGAATTGATCTCTTGATATTCTCCATGTGCTCCACAAGGTGATATCCAGAATTTTTTATATCTTCTATAACTTCCTCAGTCGATGCCACAAGCTTGCTCATTATGTCCTCTAGCGGATGTAAGATCAACTTCGAACAACTTCCCTCCTCCTTTTGAAGCTCAAATGGTTGGTCTGTAAAATCCGGGTATTGAGATTGCGAATACCGGTAATAGTCAAACTCTGCCATATCATCCAACAGGTGTCTCATGGTATCAGCATCTCGGAAAAATATTTAAATACCGGTTGTGAAAGCTCCATCAATTACCCATCTTCTTGTCACTGCATCCAAAACATTAAAAAAATATGTAAGGAGAGAATAGTTAGAAAAATCATGATACCAGAAGATGGTTGCTAAATCATTGAATCTCTTCCATGCTACGTAGAATGGCTCCCCGTGTTGCTGGATAAAAATTGTGAATACTTGTCGATTTGACATCTCGAAGTATTACACCATGAGAATCGTCCTCACCTATGTAATGTTCTTTCTATCTCTGGGTCGTATGAAAATTCTTCTTCTTCTGAAGATTCACCTGCACGCACGAACAAACCAGAGTAGCACTAGGAGGAATAATAAAATAAAAAAATAAAAACAAAAACACAAATAAATTAAACGCCTTCCCCGGAAACGGCGCCAAAATTTGGCAGCGCTTAGTCGTGTCGCACCAAAATTAACCCAACTCAGATTAACTAAATAAACATGTAGTAGCGAGAGTAGAGATCGTTCCCATGAGGAAAATGAAATTTATTTGTGTTCTTAAAAAATGCTGGAAATAAATAAAAGGGGATTTGGAATTTAAATAAATTAACATGCAAGATTAAATTAAAGTAGAGAAATCAATTAAAAACAAGCCTTCGTATCGGTCGACTACACCATTGAAATTATTCACTCGATCATCGATTCTCTAAAAATAATTAATTCACATTGAATATTCATCATTGGAAATTTAATTCCTGTTTCACCTTAATTTTAGTTAACTAGACACCAGCGTTCTAAGTTAACCCTTACCCCATAAATTAACCCAATACCAGCAATTAGATTTAAATCCACGATAGCATTCAAATGAGTGAAACTGATGAATCTAGACAACACATGCACCAGCGGATGTATTTAGCCTAGTCAATTGTTGTTCCTATGATTTAACAAATTCAACAGCAGAAAATATTAAACGCAGTTGCTTCACAAATTAGATGATTCAAACAATTACGGATATGAATTCTAATTTAGCGGTAGATTGTACGAAAGAATAATCAGGTGATCAATCTAATAATCAAACACACAAGCATGAAATAAACCAGAACAACTCTTGATACTTGATAAAAATCAAATGTTGACAATCAAAATCTCACAAAGTGAATAAAATCAAGGGATTCGTCTTCCTTAACCAAGTACTAAGAAAGAATTAATCTAAGAACAAGAAAGATAAAACCTAGCCGCCAGATGTTTCTTCTCTCTTTAGCCGTCTCCAATCTCTGCGTTCCAATCCCTCTTTCTCGTCCAAAGACCTCTTTTTTATATGGCTTTGAAAGCCCACGAAATAAAGCCCGCAAAATCAAATTTAAAAATTCCGAAATTCTATTTTTTTTCTCTGCATGACTCGCGCGCTCGATCATATGAGTTGGTCCGATCGAGCGCACGGAAATTGTTGAACCTACTGTCTTGAAATTTTCTCGACCGCGCTCGATCCTATGAGTTGGTGAGATCGAGCGCATGGAAATTGGCGAGTCTTCTGACTTGCTTCTTCTATGGATGCGCTCGATCCTATGAGTTTGTCCGATCGAGCGCACTGGGTCAAATCCGACTTCTTCATAAAAGTATGACATTTCCTACACATTGAACCGGGAATATGTTATGTAGCTAAATGCATGGCATAAAACAAAACTAAAATAAAACATGAACAAAGACACAAGAACACATGCAAAACACTAACAAAATGACACTAAAATATGCAAACAAAACAATACTATCAGACACAAACTTCAAATTCATGAGTACTCTATCAATCACATCATGCATCCTTATTTTGATATTCCCAGAGCCTTTTATCCTACATGATTGATTGTTTCCCAACAATACCATGTCCTGATCAGATTCCTCAAACTTCTCAAACCAGGACCTTATAGGACACATGTGAAAAGAGCATCTTGAATCCAGTATCCATTCGTGGTTTACATCATATTTACAAACTACCAATACTTCTTTTGAGTCATATCCATCTGAAGCTACGGCCAGAGTACCATTATCTTTGGGTTTTTCCTGCTGCTACCCTTTTCTTTCAGGACAATCTCTCCTATGATGCCCAATCTTATGACATGCAAAACACTTTAGATTCCCCAAATTTCTATTCTGTTATATTTTTTTTTTGAGGAAAACTCGTAATCTTATATATTATAATCATCCAGTACAAGTTGTATCAACCACGAAGGAAAATCACCATTCATCCAAACAAAAGATGATTGGGATTGAGAAGCAAAAATAGAAATTGTATGTGATACAGAATTTGCAGAACGTTTTACATGTATAAAATCCGAAATAGCAGGAACCGTCAATCTTCTCTTGATTTCTGTAACACAAACTCCTGTGTAGCCCAAATCTACCTGAGTAGCTGTAACTGCTTTTATAGCCAAAATTGAATCCGTGGCAACCTGGACATCCTCAAAGTTCCTATCATAAATAAGCTTGATCCCTTCAAGGATAGCTAGTAGCTCACCATGGACAACCGAAATTGGTTGATTAATTTGTTTACCAAAAGCCAATAATAATCGTCCTTGTCGATCACGCATGACTCCACCAATGCTATCTCTATTCAGGTTCTCGTTAATACAAGCATTAGTATTTAGTTTGAACCTACTCATCTCTGGAGGTTCCCACTTCGTCTCACGATGAAGTCTCGACTCTACTTCATAGATTGCTACCCTTTTTATGGATTTTCGAAAATCTGTAAGAAATGGGAGACTCCAAGATATGGCTTCTGGCAGTGATTTAGTTTTGTCCCCATGGAGAAATTTTTGTGTTTCTTTCCAAATTTCCCAACCATGCATTATGAACTCTTTGAACTATGATTTCTGCAAATTGTTACGAATCCATAAACAAAGATTGAGCATGTTTTCTTGTTTCACTAATTTCAGCAGTTTAACGTATAAAGTGTGTTTGCACAAATGATTTATGGTAGCACAACGGAATAGAGAATGAGAAGTTGAGTCGTACGGGGAAGCACAAAGATAACAAGCACTAGTAACTGGGACATGATGCCGTGACAAGTTCAGGTTTGTCGGGATACAATCGTGAGTTGCATGCCACAAGAAAATTCTTACTTTCTGAGGTATTGAGAGGCTCCAAAGGAAAGACCACCAATTCTCATCAGGATAATTCGATTGGTTCACCAGGGCATCAAAAAGTCCTCTTTGGAATCGGCACCCATCTTTCACAGTGTACTGACCTTTTCTATCAAAATGCCAAAACCAAACGTCCGCAGAAATTGCTGAATTAAGCGGTATTTTAGAGATTTCCTTAGCAATATATACATCAAAGCTAGACGCTAAGAGCTCCTCATCCCATGCTCCATATTTAATCAACAAGCTTACTCTTTGATCTTGAATCCACTGGGCTCCATGGCTCCTTAGACTCGAATGCAAACTCGGTATCCACTTATCCTCATAAATATTGATTGATTCTCCATTACCCACTCGCCACATGAGGCCTCTATCAAGTAGGCCTCGACTCCATATGAGTGACATCCAAATGTAAGATGGATTATTCTCGAGCTTTGCCTTCATAATGTCCTCGTTCCTTGACTCTTCGATCTGGATTTTGGCCTATATTTCCCATTGGATGTCCTCTTGTCACTTCTGCCTCTTATCATAAGACCCTCTCCATGTGATTCGGTGTTAGTGTTTGACTTTCTCTGAAGTTTCTTGGATTGAATAGAAG